>NC_142119.1:33062500-33417500 GCF_056152115.1 Neolamprologus brichardi | reverse complement strand
TACTGTATATATGCAGTTACACTCTTTAGCTCCTCAATCATGAGTCACTGGACATTGTGGACATCGACAGTCACACCTCATGCATAATGCACCTTTTATATGTATGGACGTGTGCAGGTATATGTGTATGTATATGTATACATATGTACATTTAGTGTGTGCATGTGTGTGCGCGTGTACATGTCTATACTTATAGATACTTAAAGATATCTATTACTTACATAGTAATAGTAATGATAGAACAGTTAAATTTATGTCTTGCATATTTCTACAACCCTCTATCCATAATCACATACTGTGTATGCTACTATTGTATATAGTGTATTATCTTACTTATTTTGTATTTTTATCTTTTATCTTATCTTATGTCCCTATTGCCAGTCTTGGCAGCCGGGGGTCAGTCCGCCAGGGCCTCCGCTCCTGGCCGCCACCCGGCACACAATGCACCCGACCCCTATGGCGCCTCCTGCGGGTGGTGGGCCTGCGGGAGGATGAGCCCATGTCTCCTCTTCCCCATGGACTAAGGCCCGGCCACCAGACGCTCGCCCTCGGGCACCCTCCCCGGGCCTGGCTCCAGGGCGGGGCCCCGGTAACCCTATCCCGGGCAGGGTAAACTGTTCCCTCGATGTTCTTTTCATAAGGGTCTTCTGAATCGCTCTTTGTCTGGTCCCTCACCCAGGACCAATTTGCCATGGGAGACCCTACCAGGGGGCAAAAGCCCCCAGACAACATAGCCCCTGGGATCCCTGGGACACACAAACCACGATAAGGTAGCGATTCACGGAGATTGACAAACGGATTGGGGCTGCAGCTGCAGTAATGCGGACACTGCACCGGTCCGTCGTGGTGAAGAGGGAGCTGAGTGTAAAAGCGAAGCTCTCAATTTACCGGTCGATCTACGTCCCTACCCTCACCTATGGCCACGAGCTGTGGGTAGTGACCGAAAGAACGAGATCGCGGATAGAAGCGGCGGAAATGAGCTTCCTCCGAAGGGTGGCTGGCCTCTCCCTTAGAGATAGGGTGAGAAGTTCGGCCATCCGGGAGGGGCTCAGAGTAGAGCCGCCGCTGCTCCACATCGAAAGGAGTCAGCTGAGGTGGTTCAGGCATCTGACAAGGATGCCTCCTGGGCGCCTCCTGGGTGAGGTGTTCCGGGCATGTCCCACCGGGAGGAGGCCCCGGGGCAGACCCAGGACACGCTGGAGAAATTATATCTCTCGGCTGGCCTGGGAACGCCTTCGTGTTCCCCCGGATAAGCTGGAAGAGGTGGCTGGGGAGAGGGAGGTCTGGGCCTCTTTGCTTAGGCTGCTGCCCCCGCGACCCGGCCTCGGATAAAGCGGATGAAGATGAAGATGGATCTTATCTTATCTTATCTTATATGTATACATATATCATTGTTACATGTATACATCATCCTGTTGTTAAGTGCTTATAAACACTGTTTATAAGTGTTTTTGTCATCCAACTATATACTGTGACATAAGAAAGAAAGTTGAATTAACCATAAATGTCTGCAGCTGCAGCCAGAAGCTCATAAAAACTGGAGCATTAGAGTCGTACCAAAGTTCACCCCAAACTGCATGGCCAAAGTATTTTAAATTAATGAATGTTTTATCAGCCTATCCACACAGTGAATGTTAAGCTTCAACTCATCAGTGCACACCCATTCAACTTTAATTGGACGCTGACAGCTGCACATGTTAAACTCCCAGTTTTATCAAAGAAGCAGACATTTTCCATCAGACTTCCTTTTTCAAAATCTCTCGTGGGATAATAATGTGTTGTTTGTGAGACCCTTGATACCCACAACCACCCCACCCACTTTTCGTGTCTTCTCAATAACAAAATCTAATTTTATTGAAATAAATTTTAGTTCCACTTGAAGAGATTTTCTCCTGTATTTGTAATAAAATACTTCACACTACTCACAAATTATTTGCATTTTTAAAGTTACAGTTACAGTTTTGTTTATGTGTGTTTCGGGATTTTTAAAGTAGCTGACCAAATAATAAAATATACATAAATTCTCGTTTTTCATATCTGAGTTAAATAACAAAAAACAGCTAAATATCTAAGCTCCAGGAAAACAACGCAGTCCCCAAAGATCTAAGAGTTGCTAGAGTAAACCTTTAATCTCTAATTACTTCCCGAGGCAAGAAAATATGATAAAAGAATATGCAGTAAAATATGTAGTGATGTAGTGTGGGCAAACATCGATTCCATAGAAATACAATATGACAGCAGCCAGGTTCAATGAAAGGTCCACACACACGCGTGCACACACACACCTATCCCCAGGGTGTGTTCCTGTGTCCGTGGTCTTTTCTGCAGGGGATCATAATGACATCAGCAAGAGCAACACCTACACAAACAAAACCTCAACAGTCGCCTCACAATCATACCCACATCCATATGCTCACTTGCACACAGACACACGAACACACAGTCTCTGACCTCATTCCTACAATCTGTCTTCTGGGAGAAAAAGGCAGACGTAGACAAACAGAAGAAGAAATTGATGCCACCAGGTAAAATAAAGGGAGCAAACAGTTGCAGAGCTGAAGAGCTTAAACTGAGTGGAAGAGGAACATCTGATAACAGCTCACAGAGGAGAAAAGAGGCAGAGAGCTTAGGTGACTATAGAGAGGAAGATGAGCAGAGATTGATGGGATAGGAGAGATAGAGGTATCGCTGCCGTCCCAGGAGTGGCGTTAATAAACAAATTAAGGCTGATAAGGCAGGAGAGGATTTGCTGGGCAGCAGATGGCTGCATGCCTCACCCCCTCCCCATCACCAGGAATCATGAGAGAGAGGTGGATAAGAGAGGACGAAGGTGGATGTTGAAAAAGAGGAATGGATATTGATGATGAAGGCAGTTAAAGAGAGCACTTTTTGCCTAAATCATCCTGTCAGTCAGAGGAAGATAAACAGATTGTGCCATGTTTTATTCACCCACTCTGTTACCGGCAGCTGCTTGGAAAAGAAAAAATAAAATCCTCTTTGACATCAAAATAGGGAAAAATGTTTCAATAATGCCCTGCTGGTCTTAGAAACTTAAGGTTATTCTTAAGATTTGGAGTTGAAAACTTTTGACAGTTCAATAAAGGGATGAGATTTCTGCCTCCTTAAAAAGAGGTTGAGAAGCTGAGAAGCATTAAAAGATTTAAACAAGAAGCACTCAGAGAGCACAAACCTCCA
The DNA here is from genome assembly GCF_056152115.1 of Neolamprologus brichardi. Taxonomy (NCBI): domain Eukaryota; kingdom Metazoa; phylum Chordata; class Actinopteri; order Cichliformes; family Cichlidae; genus Neolamprologus; species Neolamprologus brichardi. The sequence goes on along the minus strand of NC_142119.1, from coordinate 33,414,305 downwards.
TCCTTGTAGTGCAGTAAACATCAGCTAAAAAGAGGTAAGTAAATAACAGCAATTGATTTGTAATTACATGCACATGAATAACTTGAGCTTATTACATTTTTAGCTCAAGTTACCTTGTTATATTTTAAATTAGGGATGCAACGATACCAATTTTTTCAAACCGATACGATACCGATACTTGGATCTGAGTACTTGCCGATACAGAGTACAAAAACCGATACTTCTACCACACACACACACACACACACACACACAAATGCAATGAATTGAAAGAAAGGTTTTATTTTATTCTCTGCCGATAAAAAATAAAATCTTAACAAAAATGACCACAAAAAAATTTCAAGTGAAAAATAAGCACTTCTGTTAAATTATTGCGGAGTCTCCACATTGTAATTTAACAAAATATCACTGAACTATTGGCACTGTCTCGAGCTTCTGTTTATTTATTATATTTCATATCGCAGCTCGAGTATGCTGAGAAGACGGTGCAATCCTATGTTTTCCATGACCGGCATTGGCTGGTCATCCAGAGCGATAAAATGAGTCAGAGCCTCTGTTATTTTAACTGCCCGTGGATTTTCTCTTGACATTTTTCATCGTTTTTCCAAAACCTGAGTTAAAGTTGGCTGTTCTGGTCCACACTGCTGACATTTTGTTTAGCCTAGCTACAGCAGCCTCCAGTTTCTCTTTTTTATCTGGAGCTGCCAGTCTCACTCGCCTAACCCTGTGCCTGTTTAGTGCAGGATGTCCCCCTAGTGGCCAATCTAAAAAACTACAACAGAAATGACAAGCCACCCTCTGATTAATGAAATAAGTTGGTATCGGTCAACTTTTACGAGTATGAGTACACACACATTTTACAGTATCGGCCCCGATACCCGATACCAGTATCGGTATCGGTGCATCCCTATTTTAAATCTTTATAGTCATTCAATTCAATTCAATTGTATGTATACAGCGTCAAATTACAACAACAGTCGCCTCAAGGTGCTTTATATTGTAAGGTAGACCCTGCAATAATACATACAGAGAAAACCCCAACAATCATATGACCCCCTATGAGCAAGCACTTTGGCGACAGTGGGAAGGAAAAACTCCCTTTTAACAGGAAGAAACCTCCAGCAGAACCAGGCTCAGGGAGGGGCGGGGCCATCTGCTGTGATTGGTTGGGGTGAGAGAAGGAAGACAGGATAATACAGTATTGACAACACACCACACTTGTAAGAATCATAGTCTCTAAGGTAAACAACCTTTTGTCAATTTTTGACCAATAAATCATTACGTTGACCTTGAAGACACTTGTACGCGTACGCATAATTTAAATTTTTAATTTCTTTAAACGGAAATCATTTAAAACTTTGAGCTATTGTGTTTACAGGCAGGCTGGCAGACCAAAAAAACATAACTTGCTTGACAAAGGTAATTATATGCTATTAATATGAATACTAGGCTCCTAATACTTGGAGACATATAGGTTGCAGACCGTTCCCCCTATTTAATTTCATTTGTCTTTATTTTTATTTCAAATGAACTGCAACCAGAGCTTACTGAAGCAGTTGGACTACAAACTGATTTCATATCAAAACTACAAAGTTCTGGTGTTGAAAATCTGGTTCCTTGCAAAACAGCCCCTGTTACAATACCGGCCAGACTCAGTGAATCAGAAATGACTTGGAAGATGTGACTTTCCAGGCAGTCAGAGAAAACATGGCAGAAACGAAACGCTGTGACTCTGTAACGTTAGACAAACTGCTTTTAAATTCAGCCATGTATTCTTGCAGTCGCCTCTTTTTCACCGGATCAATGCTGAACCCTGACCTTGCTGTGGGGGTGTCAGTGTTTTCCATAAGCCTTTCAAGTCAGCTCATTGTCAGCTCCATCAGAGATACATCGAGCCCTGATTATCGACTGACTGGCTCCTACAGGCGCCTATGAGGATCTGTATGTGCTGAAGCTCTTCTGGATGTCATCACATGACTAACACCTTTTTTAAAGATAGGGAGAGTGAGAGGAGGAGTGACTGAACAGGGGAGGGGGAAGGAAGTAAAGCCCCTTTTTCTTGCTCACCAGGAAGCCAAGGACACACTTATGACTGGCTTAAACTGGAGAGGAGAGGAGAGGAGAGGAGTCTTTCAGATGACATAAAAGACAAAACAGCATCAAGGAAACAGGAGAAGAGCAGGGGTTAGGAGGAAGAAGGGATGAGAGCGATGAAAAGATGGAGCTGGAGGGATGTATCTTAGTAGCACAGATAAAGACGTGGGGCTGAACGGGTGGGTGTTGGGACTGGAAATGAAAAGGATGAAGAGCCATTGATCAGCTGTCACCTCAGTTTACAGAGAGCTGACTAACAAGCATCAACGCTCAAATGCTCAGTAAACTCACTATTGTATGAGAGTGCATTTACATTTATGCAGTTTAATGCACGGCCTGCTGCCGTGTCTTTCAGACCTGTGTACTGCTTCTGCTCTTCATGTTATTCATATTTGGTCAAAATATAGCACAAATACTAAAATCATCTTTTTTGTTCTACTTCTTCCCAGTGTTTGTGTTCATATCATACTTGCTGTTCTATACCTCGTCAATTAAAATGAATGCTAGTGCCCAACATAGCCTCATTTTCATCTACTATAGAAAAGTATACAGGAAAGGTCAGGATAGAATCCCTCCGTCTCGCAAAGCAAAGGTTTTCCCACTACAGGATGGAACACTGATGATTTAAACTGTGTCCACAATCTTTCCTGACCTAGAAACAATTAGTAGATAGAAACAATTTCTAAAATGTGGGTCCAAATGCTGCATGTATCTTATGCAGCCAGTGGAAGTGCAGCACTTCCCCCATCCACCCAAAGTTGGTGCACATTTAGAGTCCTTGCACCTCGCCAAGGTCTTCTGAGGGCTAAAATAATTTCCCCAGAACATAATCTAGACCCCAAAGTCCTCATGGTGGAAAAGCAATGACTCCCAGAAGATCCTTGTCTTCGGGGAAAGTTCCTGCAATGGATAGTTGAACACATAGCATACTTTGACTAGTACTTCCATCACACATTCATAAAAACATGCATGACACCTTACTCTTACTCTAGCTGTCTGCTCTAAGCCATCGAAATGTGAACATCACTAAAAATCAAACTTGACATCCCACAGTGGGTCCCACTTTACTGGCACCAAGCAGAAGATTCACCCACAACATGCTCCAATAACAGCTATGTTTATTCCTCTGATTTTTATTAGAATAATCACTCTTCCTCATTTTCCTAAATACACCTAACTATATACCAAAGCACCATTTAATTAGCGCTGAAGAGCCAACCACATTGGACTGTATCTCTCTATAAATGGCAGATGGAAATAGCTAATTACTATCCCCAAGAAACCTTTTGGTCATCCTAACCGGTGGGTACAGACATGATTAGCCTCGCGTGAACCTTTTAAGCCCCGAGTCAAAAGCTCTCTTCTCCCACTCCCCAGCATCAATATCTCTATGCAAACCTGCCTATGTCAACTCAATTTATTTTCCAATTTCCCGCAGGGTGAAAGACTGCCTCTCTCGCTCTCCCACTGTCTACTATCCATCACTCTACAACTTTCCATTCTCTGATGCTTTTCTCTTTTCTCCCTAGGCAGCCATGTGTCCCATCCTCTCCTCTTTTATTTGTCAATTGTCCTCTCAGTTGAAAAATTTAGGTACTGCTGTGTGTGCCTTGCATGTCTTTGTCAGACAGGCAACTGAGAAGAGAAAGACCGGGGAAACTTAAGCCTTGATTATACTCTGTTGCAGACACGGACAGCTGGAGACATTGCTGTTAGACTTTTTTAATGTGCACTTGAAGTCCGCCGCCTGGTGCCCGTGAACGGTTGGTGCATTGTGATATGAAATCTCTGCAGATGAGTCCTCACGGCCACAAAAAACAGTCAAACGAACGGATGTCGACCCGCGCACTCACAGTCTCATCATCAAATTTATATCACTTGGACCAAAAGGGAAAGTATAATCCAGGCACTGGAGTGGTTATGTAAGTAATGGAACAGGAAGAGGAACATTACGCAGACAATAATTCAACAAATTACTAATATGAACAGGCTCTAATCCAAGTGGCTGTAGTACCTCAAATAGCCACTAGAGGTTTTTGACCGTTGTAGACTCACATTACCAGGAAGAAGTGCCACTTTGAATGCCAGGTGGCCATGGCTACTGGCTTTAAGTAGTGTGTTTTATATAGAGTGTGTGATCTGAAGCCACATGAAATTTCTAACAGTCGATCTCAAGCAATTTTTTTTGCTTCTTTTAGCTTTTTGTTTTGATTTTATAGCACATTTACCAAATAAGTCCCAACTTTCACTGTCATCATTTCCAGCAACAGCAGCCACCCAATAAACCTCTTGTATGTTACCTGATGTCGAAAAATACAAAATATAAAAAACAGCAAAGACATCCGGCTGTACTTATATTTATCCAGAACCAGCAAACAACGACTCCAAAAGACCTCACTTCCTGTGCCAATAGACAACGATTGCCGACTAAGATGAGTATTGATGAGAATTTATTGATACCAATGCCTTTAATGATTCTGCCTATGTGTCCAATTCTTTATCAATTGCTGTATTGATTCTTGATCAATTTTTTTCGTTTAGTGCAAAAGACACCAAACAAAGGCTTTCGGGATAAATTAAACTGCGCTAATATCTTTTGAGCCTTTACACAATATAGAACAAGAGTAGAGAATAGGTTAGCATGTGCAAATCTTCAATGCCTTATGACTGTATCGGTATCTGCAATTAGATCTTTGTGTTTTCTGTTTGCAACTATTACTGCAAATGTAATTATTTAGAGCTTTAAACTAGGGATGCACTGATACTGGTATTGGGTATCGGGGCCGATACTGTAAAATGTGTGTGTACTCATACTCGTAAAAGTTAACCGATTCCATGAACCGATACTAACTTATTTCATTAGTCAGAGGGTGGCTTGTCATTTCTGTTGTAGTTTTTTAGATTGGCCACTAGGGGGACATCCTAAACAGGCACAGGGTTAGACGAGTGAGACTGGCGGCTCCAGATAAAAAAGAGAAACTGGAGGCTGCTGTAGCTAGGCTAAACAAAATGTCAGCAGTGTGGACCGGAACAGCCAACTTTAACTCAGGTTTTGGAAAAGCGATGAAAAATGTCAAGAGAAAATCCACGAGCAGTGTGTGTGTGTGTGTGTGTGTGGTAGAAGTATCGTTTTTTGTACTCTGTATCGGCAAGTACTCAGATCCAAGTATCGGTATCGTATCGGTTTGAAAAAATTGGTATCGTTGCATCCCTACTTTAAACTGTTGGTCTAAATCAAATTTTCTAAATCAATTTCAGGACATCGACATGGAACCGTGTACGCTACAGCTGGCTGAAATAAACTGCTTGAAAAAAGAAATTAAGGAGTTCAAGTAGTCAAAAGTTTGAACAAGTTGGTAAAACAGGTCATTCGTAACGGTTTAAGGAGTTTTATGGTGTCATTAGATGACTGCAAAATGTACTTTATTGCAAGGAACTATCCCAACACAAGACTAATGTTCATAAGCACTGAAAAAAATTGTTATGAATTCGATCACCCGTTCCTTCACCTCTGCTTTACACGAAGCCACAGCCAAGGCCAGTTGATATTCATGCTGCTCTCTAAATAACCATCAGCATACACCAACACAAACACAAGGCTCTGGCCAGCTGCAGAGGAATACACTATCGACCAGACAGGAATTTATCAGCCACCATAATTAATCTTGTGGGAGGCGGGCAGTGAATGTCTGCCTGTGAGTGAATCTCTAAGTATGCCTCAGAGAGACACGGGGCGGGAGTGATGGCTCATATTGACGATATCTCTCGTGTAGAGCGGCCCCGGTACAAACTCGCACACAGACAGACGGGCAGACAGACACACATACAGGCCCAAAATCTTTAGAGGGTCATCCAGACCTGAAAAGAAACTCCTTACATCATGCAACGTTTGCAGAGATGTCTGAGCATCTACACCAGACTGCATCTGTTTATCCCGCTTTTCCTCCAGGAAAGACTTTGCCCTTTTGAGTTACACATTTAGTGATCACACAAGCTCCCAGCTTTAGTCCGATACGAACACACGAATAAGCAAAAGTAGGTTGTAAAAATGGGCTGTACTATCAAAAGAAGCCTAGAACATCTATCTTTGTCCATGCAAAGCATCACATTACACCTGCTGTCATCCCTCGACTTCCCTCCATACAAGGCTCTATGAATTATTGAGCGATCCCTGCATCGTCAACTACTACACCTCCGATTGAGCAGAATAAATATTCAATCTGCTTTCACCATTCATAAAATGACAAGACCCCCTGTTTGCAAGAGACCACCTGCAAGCTGAAACATAGGGAACTGAATGTATGATAATGGCCTCATTTCAAAGGCATTTTAAGAAAGAGGCTCATGCAGCTCTTTCACCAACCAGACCACATGCTTCTTTCCTTTTTGCTCTAGTTTTTCCACCGGTAACAACTATCTCCACTCTGCAGGTCTTTCCAGCACAGAGGGAAGGATGCATATGCCACAAACTCTTTCGCGTAAGATAATAAAGGCCGTAAAAGTGAAAAGAATTTTTGTATGTTTGTGTACTCACCTTTGTTGCAAAGCAGCGTGTGTCTGTTGCTCGTTGTGTGTGTTACGAGCTCCGGAGCGCAGCGGGCAGCCTATCCTCTCTGTCTCGCTCCCACTGCGAGCTGGAGTAAAGTGCGTGTGAGAGAGAGTGTGTGTGAGTGTGAGCCCTCTCGCTGGCTATTGTTACAGAGAAGGTAGCCAAACTGAGCATGCTCCAACATGAACAGCCCTTGCGGTTGGCATGGAAACCGGGAAGCGGCTGTCTTGCTCAAGTTGTGAGGTGCTTTTCAGACACACTCAGACAAATGCAGAGCGAAGTGCTGGCAGGTGCCGGCGCCGTGTCATCATCCTGGCCACGTTGCTATGCTTGATTAATCCGTCATTCTCAGCGTTTCAATTCTCGCCAGTCAGAGTAACGTGACAGCTGCTCTGACAGCCAATGACCTGGATCACACACAGAAATTCACACGGCGTCCTGGATAGAGTAATCCACCACAGTATGGAGCTCAGCACCGCGCATGATTGGTAACCTAAATGTTACCAGACGCTGTGTGGGTTTATTAGGGATTATCATCCCACCAAAAATGTATCTTACCCAACTTTCCATGCTCTGTCCATAAACCCCAAGGCCACAAGAGTGAACTCATGGTAAAATATTTGTTGCATTTAATTTGCAACAATATTGCATGAGGGTATAAAACAAAGCATGTCTGTGTGGACCATTCATAGTGGCCTGCTGTCAAATTTGTAATTTATTGGTGCAAAAACCTGTCAATAGCTTGGATAAATTATTCACGTTGTTTCTAACATATTTGTATAACTGTTATTAACCTCTGTCTCTCTTCCACAGCATGTCTTTTATCCTGTCTTCCTTCTCTCACCCCAACCGGTCGCAGCAGATGGCCCCGCCCCTCCCTGAGCCTGGTTCTGCTGGAGGTTTCTTCCTGTTAAAAGGGAGTTTTTCCTTCCCACTGTCGCCAAAGTGCTGCTCATAGGGGGTCATATGATTGTTGGGTTTTTCTCTGTATCTATGAAGCGCCTTGAGGCGACTTTTGTTGTGATTTGGCGCTATATAAATAAAATTGAATTGAATTGAATATAACCAGCTGTTGAACCATCTTAGGTATAGAAAAGAAATCTTTTGACAAGCATCAGTTCAGACACGCACATACCCACATTTTTAAAATCACAAGCATTGTGATAATATACGTTTTTTGCTCCCAAAGTTACAAAGCCCTCTAGTGGATAAAAGGCAGCTAAGTAGGAAACATCATGATAATTTTGTAGCAGGGCTGGGTATCGTCACTGATTTCTAGAATCGATTCGATTCTGATTCACAAGGTCCCAAATCGATTCGATCCACGATTTGATTCAATTCGATTCGATTCGAATCTGGGAAATTTTTCCTTAGACAGTCAGAAATATTATAATTCAGATCAGTACATTTACATATTTTTGTATCTATAAAAAGGAAGTAGGAAGTAGTAGTAGTAGTAGAAAGTAGCTGAAGATAAAGCACAGAAAAACATGAAGGTGATTTTCCTGGCCTGGAATTTTATCAAAATATTCTGCAGTACGTCAAAAACGAAAGGAAACCATTAATCAACTTATGAACATTACCTCTGAAGTTACAGCAGTTTTATTAGAGACACGGCGTTTTGCATTTTGTATTATTTTAAAAAGTTTAAATTTGTTCAGTATAGAACGGCAGAAATTAGGTTTTCTTTTCGGAAGTATGTAAAAGGAAAAAAAAAAAAGCAGCGACAGCGCTGTAAACAATGGTAGACTTGTGCGTAACAAGCAAGCGAATAATGCAGAAAACAGATTTTTAGACGGGAAACTGTTCTTGAAGTACAGAAAGAGAGAGCTGTGCATGAAGTGTGATTTTATTGTGGTGGAAGCAAAACAGCAAAAGTCAGAGGGAGTCCATGACGATGTTTATGTGAAGCGTAGTTTGGATCTTCTTTTGCTGCTGGTTCGGTCAATATCGTTTGGAGAAAGATCAAACTAACAGCTTTAGAATTAGCGCAAAAAGGGCGTGAACACAAAGCGCGGACCTGCCGAAACATCAGAATCAGCGAGCTGTCGGCTTTCAGCCCCGACCGTGTCCGTGCCGTCGGGTGAGAAAGGCGACAGCTCACTGATTCTGATCCGCGGGTCTGCGCTGTGTGTTTACGTCTTTGTGCAGAAGCCGTGTTCCTGCTCTCAAATTTTGTGACGTTTCACCTGAGATTCTGGCATTTTGGGCAAAATACATTTACATAAAAAAAATCGATTCAGGATTTTAATGAATCGATATCACGTTATCCAAGCCAGAATCAATTTTAATCGATTATTAAAACCCACCCCTAGCTATAAAGCTACAAAAAGAGGAGGTTGGGGTGGATAAATGGATCAACAAAACAAGGGACTTGAGACTGCTGTTTGCTTCCACTTTTCCTCTGACTGCTAGTGCTTTTTTTTTAAACTGCTGATACAATCATTGATTAAGTCTGATCAAATGGTTAAAGAAACCATGGTGATTTGTGTGGTTTAAAAGGAATACAAAGTGTTTTTCTTTTTAAGTAACATTTTTTGGCATGTTTGGCAAGGAACAGACAATTTGTGTCATAATTTAATATCTGAAAACATTGTTTAATGTAAAGCGCAAATGTATTTGTTGTTAACATGCCAAAATGCATTTTTCCAATATGCATGTTCAGTGAAAGAGTTTCTGGCATACTCGCTGTGAAAGCCTCACAATGTAGACTTTCATTAGATGAAGAAGAACAAAAACAGATACTGATCACTGAGTCTTTCACCTATCCAGAATTACAAAAATCAGTGAATTTCTAGATATTTCTACATTTGCATAAAAGACTTGCCTTCTCATGAAACAGGAGAGGTTTTAGTATGGAGTCTTTGTCTTGATAAAATCAATTTCTTTCATTAACATGCAAATTTATTTACCCAGCAGGGATGCTCAAAATCCAATCTGATGTTCGGTTCTCTCAGAGCAACATGTGTCGTAGGAATAAACTATATTAATAGGCCAAGAATCAAACATTATCCATAAATATAGTGTTCCACACAATAAAGCAGAGCCTCTGCTGTCCTTGTGTGTGTGTTTCTTCTTCTGGGCATATGGAGAGAGACTGCAGGGGCATTCCACAACCTTCACTTCCTGTGGGAATAACAGTCACGAAAGGCACCATGCCGGCAACAGCCCGCCACCTAAGCAGATTGCCAAGAGAACTGCTTTTGCTTTTGTTTCGTTTCTTGTACAATTACACCAAAAACCTACACGTTCTATTATTTTTTTTAGATTCATACATGCCAAACCTTTAAAAAAATCCCAGTGTCTTTATTTTACTTTCTTGGTCCAAATTCATCAACCACAAAAGCAAAAACGAGCTACAAAGCAACAGGAGAAAAAGTGAAACCATTGGTGAAACGATTATAAGCGGTCAATGCTGCCCACTCGCCGTAGAGGGTGTGTTCACTCAGCACCTGCTGCTCTGCATCTCAGGGCTGCTTGCCATCAGTAGAACGTTCAAGGCTGTTGAAGTGTTTCTCCAATATTCAGCAGCTCTCCCGCACGTCAAACAATCAATATTGTGACTGCAACAAGAATTAATCACAGGAAGCACGGAGGTCTGGGTGTTTATGGGTAAGTATATGAATGTACAGCATGTAGTCACCAGCAAACTGGCTCATCTAGAAGTCAGTTTTACATTAAATAATGAGCAATTAGAATCTGAAATGACCCTCCGATGTCACAGAGTGCACGCACTGCACATGATACAAAGATACTTAGAGATGTCAAGGACTGTGGGCAACATCTCAATAACATGAAGTCTTTTACTTCAGAAACCTAAGCACAATTACAGTATATTATCATATTTTAAGATTAGGCTTCAAACTTTCCTTTTTGCTAAAGCATATAGTTAGGGCTGGACCAGGTGACCCTGAATCCTCCCTTAGTTATGCTGCAATAGATGTAGGCTGCCGGGGGATTCCCATGATGCATTGAGTTTTTCCTTTCCAGTCACCTTTCTCACTCTCTATGTATTAACAGACGTCTCTGCATTGAATCATATCTGTTATTAACCTCTGTCTCTCTTCCACAGCATGTCTTTATCCTGTCTTCCTTCTCTCACCCCAACCGGTCGCAGCAGATGGCCCCGCCCCTCCCTGAGCCTGGTTCTGCCGGAGGTTTCTTCCTGTTAAAAGGGAGTTTTTCCTTCCCACTGTCGCCAAAGTGCTTGCTCATAGGGGGTCATATGATTGTTGGGTTTTTCTCTGTATCTGTGAAGCGCCTTGAGGCGACTTTTGTTGTGATTTGGCGCTATATAAATAAAATTGAATTGAATTGAATTGAATTGAATTATATTACTATTACTAACAAACAGGTGAATTAAAAAAGAATTGAAAAAATAAAAGAAATCTTTAATTAGACACTTACATTTTTTTTGGTTGTGGATAGACAGAAGAAGAAAGAATTATGAACTTACGATTATATTTTTTATTTTTTTTACTGAAATAACCATAAAATAACCAATGCTATTAGGCATAAAAGCAAGAAAATATGTCACATTAATTACAATTTTTTCCTTTCATCCATCCTCTGAAACGTATTTAACGTTGGGTTGCAGGGACAGCAGCCTCAGGAGAGAAGCCCTGACCTCCCTTTCCCCAGCCACCTCCTCCAGTTTGTCCAAGGGAATACCAAGGTGTTCCCAGGGAATATTAAAGATGCAAGCATATTCTCGTTCCACCCTGGGGCCTCCTTCCCAGGACATGCCCAGAACACCTTGCCCAAGAGAAGCCCAGAAGGCATCCTAGTCATTTGCCCACACCACCTCAGCTGGCTCTATACCGAATTCACCGCCATTACCTACGGCATGCTGGCAGTCCAGAGACTGAATTGTACTGTTGCCAAATCTTACTGTACGACATCAATACAGATTAATCTACTGCTGGATTCTTTAATTAATGAGCAGTTTGACATTTTTATTTCCTGTCTCGTTCAAGAGTTACATGCGAACAGTGACACCTAACAAAATGTTTTTGTTCATAGCATAGAGATTGGAAATTACAGACACAGTTCACAGAAGTAAGTAACACATAAACACATACAACACACAAAATCATTTACCAATTCAATCCGAAAATCCAAACTCAAATAAAAAAAAGTTGTGGTCTTGGTTACACAATTAGACCTAATACCTAATTAGCACTCACTCAAGGACATCATTATGACTGCATTGAGTGATGGTTTTAGCTAGTTTAGCCGAATCACCACAAACTCCCACGTAGAGTGTTGTTATCAGCCCATAGCTTTAGTCCTTCAGATTAAAATTCAGATGCTTTTAAGCTCTGTTTGTGACTCACCGACTCAAATTTAAAGCCGTTTTCACACATAGACTGCCGCCCAGAACTCATCAGCTGTGGAGCTCTATGCCTCAAAGCAAATTCCCAAATCAGTCCAAAGTCTGCTTAAAGTCCAACTGATCTCAGGTAAATATCCAAACTATTCACAGTCAATGGGTGGGTATCACGGGTCCCACATTTCCTTTTCTGAGCCACAAGTCAGAAATGGAAACTGGCCTGATTCTCGACATTGTTGGTTATTTATGTGGAACAATGGCTTTAGTGGAATTTAACCTCTACAACATCAGGTTAAAGAGGATACAAAGTGTCACAGAGCTTCAGAAATAGTGGCTTATTACCAAGGTGTTACAGAGTGATTGGGCTGGTGGGTGAACCCTGATATCTGGTGTAGCTGTCCTCAAACTAACTTCCAAATTGATTTGAACTATGCGCTGTGAGCTGCAGTAGATATGTTTTCTTTGCAGACAGGCTCGGTATCTGTACTGCTTGCTGGCTTTGCTCTTTGTGAATTCAACCAACTGCAGTCATCAACATATTGTTGTTGGCTGAGTTATCATGGCTGCTCTCCAACTAACCAGGATAAGGCTTGTTAGAAGGTGGTCAGTCATTTTGTAAGTGACTGACTGGGACCTTTGACCTAAGCTATCAGTAACCATAAACACCAGCGCCTGCTTTGCACCAGTCCACCCGAGGCCTTTACTGTAAACTCTGAGACTTATTTAAACTGTCCAGTTGTTTTGAACATTAGAGTTATGAATTATCATTCATTTTGTTGTCACATTTCACAGTATCAAGTTGTCACAGTCTGCCCCAGCCAGACTGTGACAACTTGATACTGAAGAGGACTCAAACCCAGACCAAAAACTGAACGTGGCGTGGATTTATTGAGGCTAGCAAAAAAGGTACAAACAAAAGGGCATTGGTGAAACTAAACAATAACCTAAACTGGATGAAAACTAAACATGAAAAAACCTTAAACATGGTGAACTGACATGGAAACCTGAAGTTGTGACATGGATGCGCAGATGACCTGACAAAGAATGACTGAAAGCACACGGACTAAATACACACAGGAGGATAATGAGGGAAGTGGGAACACATGGAGAAACAGCTGACACACATAACGATGTCACAAGGAGAGAGTAACACTAAAAACATTGAACATAGGAACACAGGACCCCTTCAAAATAAAACAGGAAATATAATGAGACGCAGACATGACAACATAAGACACACAGACATCACATCAGACTTCACAGGGGTTGAAAACACACAGGGGAGCTAATAAGCAAATGAACATAGGAAACCTAATAAGCTTAAACATACACTATAAACATCAAAAGAACTAAAACTCAAAACACTGGATCATAAGACCCAGGATCGTGACACAAGTGGCTGTAATTTCAGTAAAATATGTAAAAAGGTCAGATAGGGAAAATTAATAAATCTAATTAATTACAACATTACACGAGAGCTTTATTTGTTTGTTCACAGCATCTCATTTATCACACATCAATTTTTTATTTCGCTTTGCTTTATTTTTTCCAAATAAAGCCAGTGTACCTTTAACTAGGACGACAGATTGCATGCCAACGTGCACAGTCTGTGTGTTCGCTGATATTTGTTGTGCAGCTCGCTCTCATTTAGTAGTGCTAACTAGATGCTGATATACATGGCTGCAACATTTTCCGACATCTGCATGCATGAATGCATGACGGAGGAAAAAAATGCGTCGAGTGCGTAGGTGGGACCGTGGGATGACAGTACTCTCTGATTTAATGACACACATGGTATAGCTCTCTCATAGCTCACTTGACTGGTTGTATTAACTTGCAAATTAGACTGAATGACTAATTAACTGTAGGCGATTGCTATTCCAGATAATCTTGCCCACTTTACCCCCTCCTCATTACTACAACTGTGTAACATATTATTCAGAAGAAAGCACAGGGACATTTAAAAAGCACAATTCTACTCTTACTGACAACTGAAAGCACTTTAAAGATTGCACATATTCATAAAGCACTTTGTTCTATATGCTTAAGCACTTTATCTGTCTATCTAAATCTACCAATTTAGAATCAATTAATGAAATGTGCATGTTTCTAGACAATAAGGAGAGGACTCAGAGGACTCAGAGGACTCAGAGGATACCCACTCAGGCAGAAGAACAACATGCAATCTCACATAGAAACTGGCAAACTAACCAGGAGAGCCAAACCAAGAATCTTCTTACCACTGTGCAGGATATCTACTGCCAGTGTTGGGAAGGTTACTTTTAAAATGTATTCCATTCCATTGCTGTGATTTATTACTGTTACTGAAGGTCCGCGGCTCCGAACCGTAGTAAAGGGACCTCTGGCTAATACGGTGGGTTCTGTGTCGGGCTCGTAGCCGAAAACTAGCTTTACTTTGTTGTCTGGGTCAACTTTGCTAGCAGAGACAGAGAGAGGCGTTGAAAGGCTGCTCCAACAGAACTTATTGTTTCAGAGGAAAACACGAACACGGTGTACAGTCGAGTCTTAATAGCTTACTTACAACTGGGCTCGTCAGGCTCTCTTCTTGGCTGCAGTGGTTATTATTATATTTACATGCTTCCAGCTCCCGTTTTTGCTCGATGACAGCTCGTACTTTTCCTTTTTCTCCCTCCCTCGCTCACAGACACATAACGGGTATGGCAGTCCATTCTCCCTGCAGCACGGACTACACTGCCTATGATGCTACATTCTTTAGCGCTATAGCTGTAGCATTCTGCCTGTTAGCTTAGCACAACAACAACAACAAAACGGTGCTCTCTCACCCAGGAAACACGCAGCATGAGAGTGTCACCCTGTAACCATGGCAACCGTAACGCTGCCGCCTGGAACAACAGAACGTAGCTGTCAAACAAAACCCAAACAGTCCTGACCCGCCACAATATGAAACAGGGAAGTACCGCCGTGTAATCCATTTATTTCAAGAAAGTAACTGTATTCTAAATACCACCTTTTTAAACGGTAACTGTAACGGAATACAGTTACTCATATTTTGTATTTTAAATACGTAACGGCGGTACATGTATTCCGTTACTCCCCAACACTGTCTACTACTGACTCTTTACAAGCGGCCTCCACAATATAGTCTGCATTGGCTTGTGTTGTACTGCCTACTGTCATTTCTGTTTGAGAGCCCAGACAGACTGCTTTCAATAGAAGCCAATGAAAACGCTCCATATATCTGTATATTGTCGAGTTTGCATCTATGTGCAGCAGTTTATGTCCAGGTTGCCTTTAGCTGTTTCTGGATGCAGGTCTAGGTGGTACTGACAGTGAGACTCAAGATGAGATGTATCCAATGAACTGACATGCTCACCCAGCGATATACAGTTAGATTATTTATGAGAGCTCCACCATTGGTTCAATAATTCATGAAGCCCCACTCTGCCGTGGGTGAGTCACGGACAAACCTTTTACTGAGAAAATAAGCATAGAGAGCAAAACACAACGAGGTAGAGCGAGAGAGATATTTGTGGGCAGAAAACTCAATAGGAACTTGCCACACCATTACTTTTTGAGGTCTGCTAAATTTAGCATAGCTTCCATGACTCAGGGGAGGTTCTACACATGGAGATGAAGGAGGCGAGGCAGCTTTTAGTGCTGAATAAGTATCCCTGGGAGTTTGGAAGAATGTAGCGTCCTAAAACTGGAAAAAAGGGTTTCCCTGAACCAGCAAGCAGAACGAGAGTGAAGTCATGTCAGATAGGAAAATTTATTTTACACATACCATGCCCAGTGCAGTACATATGCAAGCAAGTTCCTCATTTAATGTAGATTTAACTGCTTCACAATGGCTGCAACTGTTAGCTCTTCCGGGCAGGAATAATATACTGTTGGTTAGATGGAAATGTTTACGTTGGAAAAGGGGGTTACTGAGTTAATACAGGACGTCGTAAAAATGTCCTTTGTCAATTTATCTGGAGCTTGATTGCTTGGCAACCACAATGCCATTGTGAGCCACAATGTGTACCTTTGATGCCTAACAATCAGCGGAGTGATGAGTGAATGGGTGGAGGTTGATGAAGGTCACAATGCACAATGGAACACAGTGACACACATACAGAAACATAACCACAGGCTCGGCACAGTGAACTATATTTACCCCGTGAACTAGGTCTTTGTCCACTGACAAAGGTTAACCTCAGGAGGTTCTGGTGATTAGAATGAGAAATGTGCTATTCAGTTATTTTTATATATTACCTGTAAATAAACATGAGTGAGCTTTTAAAACATACAAAAGGTAATGAAGTTACAAATGCCCAATGATAATAATTACGGTTTTAGCACTTTATTTAAGGTAAAGACTCTGCAATAACACAGAGAACACAAACAACGCCCAATGAGCAAGCGCTTGACAACAGTGGGAAGGAAAAACTCCCTTTTAACAAGAAGAAACCTCGGACAGAAGCAGGCTCAGTAAGAGGATAGCAATCTGCCGCGGCCGTTAGGGAAATATGTGAATGAGGACAGGTAAACAAACTGGTGTGTTTCTAAAAGGATTTGAATATTTAAAATAGCAAAATTACATTAAATATAAGAAGCAATTCAAAAGATGTAAAAAGTATACTGCATATTACTGTAATTGACTGTATACTCTAAATCTCAAGAAGAAATTGGACGCCTACCTCATACTGCTAATCAAGTCTGGTAACTTTACAGCAGGGGTGTCGAACTCCAGGCCTCGAGGGCCGGTGTCCTGCAGGTTTTAGATCTCACCCTGGGACAACACACCTGAATCAAATGATTAGTTCATTCCCAGGCCTCTGGAGAACTTCAACACATGTTGAGGAGGTAATTTAGCAATTTAAATCAGCTGTGTTGGATCAAGGACACATTTAAACCTGCAGGATGCTGGCCCTCAAGGCCTGGAGTTCGACACCTGTGCTTTACAGTGTGAAAAATGCAATATGGGGTGGGTGTAGCTCAGGTAGAGCAGGTCATCTACTGATCGGAAGGTTGGTGGTTCGATTCCTGGCTTCCCCTAGTCTGCATGCCAAATTTCCTTGGGCAAGATACTAACCCCAAATTGCTCTCCGATGCATCCATCGCAGTATGAATGTGTGTGAATGTCAGTTAGAAAGCACCTGGGAAAAATGTGCTTGTGTGAATGGGTGAATGCACAAGTTGTGTAAAGCGCTTCGAGTGCTCAGAAGAGTAGAAAAGCGCTATATAAGAACCAGTCCATATAAGAACCAGTCCATATAAGAACCATTCCAATATATTATGGCTTAGGCTTTGATGCATGTCACTCATTTGTGCACTTGGTGTTGACTTGCTGATTTCATATTTTGTGGTTGACTGAACACTTGACTGTCTGTGACTGTTGAACCAGAAGACCAACATGAAATATGAAGATCTATCACTGTTTAGAGGTGACTGGAAATCTATTAGATTCTGTATTTCGCTGCCATTGACTGTATCTTGGATGAGTCATTTACAAGAGGATAGCTCTAAATGAGAATGCAAAACAAACCCCGTAAAAAGGTGTTTTTGGTCACATATGCATTTTGTGCAGACATTCGTGGCCTCCTGATGAATTCTGATTTCCATCCAGCACTTCCAACATTTCAAATCTGATTTGTAAGGAAAGCAGCACAAAGCTTTAAGTCTGTAGCCACGTCTAGTGGAAGTGCACACTTTTTTAAAATAAGTTCTGCTGGATGCTGAACACAAACCATTCTTATGTGAGCATATTTTGACCTACAGTGTTGAGACAGGAGGCAGCAGGGGAAGTGGCCCACATACGTCAGCTAAAATTGCAGCTTCATTCACTCAAAGTGTGTGTTTCCGCATGCGTGTGGGTGCACAATATCCACAACTCTTCACATAGAGAAAGTTTGACTGGCGGTTGGAACTAATCCATATGTTTGTCATCCGATACTCTACTGAATGATTTAATTTATGAAATGCAAATACAATAAAATCCAAGAGCCGCTGGCGCTTTCCCAAATGCAACCTTTTCTTTCAAGTCCCAACAAAAACAAAAGATATTCAACTGAAATTGTTATCAGGTGACTGACGTTTTGCCACAGCTGCTGCTAGTCCCAAGAAAGCAGCTCTAAGCTCTTAAAACACGAGTTTGTTAGTTAGATGATCGGATCTGCTCAGCAGCAACAAACTAGGCTGTGTGTGTGCTGTTATTGACTGGACCAGACAGTGCACTAGAACAGGTGACCTTACTGGAAAATGAGAAATAAATGGAAACCAGGGTCACATGTAACCATCGTGACCCATTAACCTCATTCATTATTTAATTTTCCAGCGGCTCTTAGTAGGTCTGAATGGAAAAAGAAGCAACTGCAGGACTCCATTAAACTCCCGTGTCAACTGTTACATAAAAAAACCTTTATGACCTATATTGTGAGATGTGATGAATATGTGAGTGTGCAGTATGCGTGTATGCACATACCCCGTTTAGCCAAGTATTGGCAGACTTAAAGTCCTGTGTGCACAGAAGAGCTATGCTATCATAATCAGCATGCCTGCAGACACACAGCACGCTGAATGAACCCAGCCCTCCTGATGGTACGCCATGAAATCCAATTTTCTGTCAATCTATTCTTCTCTACAGTTTACCAGAAAGTTCCTCTCTCTGGATCTCTTGCACACCATCTCCAGACTCATCGCTCTCTCCTACAGATGTTGCCAAGGTAATGGATAATTGACTGAAATGTCACTTCATGGAAATGAAAGTAGTGCACTCTTCCCCGACGTTAAGTCACTCTTCTTTATCTGATTGGGACATATCAGTTTGGCTGGTAGTGGCTTCAGGTTTAACAAAGAAGCATGAGGCTGAAATAAATATGTTGCTTTTATTATTAGAACAGGCGTTCAAACACAAACCCGCCCGGTTTCTGAAAGCACCCAGCTTCCTTTTATACTCTACCTGCCTCAGGTATGTTTCTGGAATGGTCTACCAAGCAGACAAAGGACGTGTGTTGTATTCTACCCCAAAAGCCAAAAATAATATCAAAAACACATCATAATTCACAGGCTGTTTTAAGGAATAAGTAGGCCCATAAAAGAGACCAACTAAGCAGAACTCTACTCAAAGATAAGCCTTAAATTAACAAATAATCGACCCTAATCAAAAGAAAGCTCAACATGTGGAGTAATGGAGTAAACCATTTTAGATGCAAAGGGGGAAATAAATACATTTCATTTAAATTTCATGTTGAAAACATTCTCCCCCATGCAATGACAGCAGATGGTTCAGTCCATATGATTGCCCTCTATATTCAAACCCTGCTGCTTCTTTTACTTAAACCAGCAACTGACAGGTAACTTAAGAAAATAGAAAAAAATGGTGAATGCAGCTTATATAAACCAGCAACAAAGCAGTAGTGTGTGAATATATATATATATATATATATATATATATATATATATATATACCAGTCGGGCTGGGGAAGTGTAGTCGGATGGTAACAAAGAGAGGGAAGGTAGTCAGAACTGAGGGGGTCAAACTACCAGAAGGCAACATTGCAGACATAGAGGACAGTTACAAGTACCTGGGGATCCCGCAGGGAAATGGGAACCATGAAGAGGCCGCTAGGAAAGCTGCAACCACCAAGTACCTGCAGAGGGTCAGGCAAGTCCTGAGGAGTCAGCTGAACGGTAAGAACAAGATCCGGGCCATCAATACGTACGCCCTGCCCGTGATCAGGTACCCTGCTGGGGTAATAGGCTGGCCAAAGGAGGAGATAGAAGCCACTGACATAAAGACAAGAAAGCTCCTGACCATGCATGGAGGGTTTCACCCCAAGTCCAGCACCCTGAGGCTGTACGCTAAGCGGAAGGAAGGGGGCCGGGGACTGGTGAGTGTCAGCACCACAGTCCAGGATGAGACAAGGAACATCCACAAATACATCACGAAGATGGCCCCAACTGACAGCGTGCTCAGTGAATACCTCAGGCAGCAGAAACCCAAGAAAGTGGAGGAAGGCGAGGAACCATCATGGAAGGACAGGCCCCTGCACGGTATGTACCACCGGCAGATAGAGGAGGTGGCTGATATACAGAAATCCTACCAGTGGCTGGACAAAGCTGGGCTGAAAGACAGCACAGAGGCACTAATCATGGCAGCACAAGAACAAGCTCTGAGTACAAGATCCATAGAGGCTGGGGTCTATCACACCAGGCAAGACCCCAGGTGCAGGCTGTGTAAAGATGCCCCAGAGACAATCCAGCACATAACAGCAGGGTGCAAGATGCTAGCAGCAGGGCATACATGGAACGCCATAACCAAGTGGCCGGCATAGTGTACAGGAACATCTGTGCCGAGTATAACCTGGAAGTCCCGAGGTCAAAATGGGAAATGCCCCCAAGGGTGGTGGAGAATGACCGAGCTAAGATCCTGTGGGACTTCCAGATACAGACGGACAAAATGGTGGTGGCTAACCAACCGGACATAGTGGTAGTAGACAAACAGAAGAAGACGGCCGTAGTGATCGATGTAGTGGTTCCGAATGACAGCAACATCAGGAAGAAGGAACATGAGAAGCTGGAGAAATACCAAGGGCTCAGAGAAGAGCTCGAGAGGATGTGGAGGGTGAAGGTAACGGTGGTCCCCGTGGTAATCGGAGCACTAGGTGCGGTGACTCCCAAGCTAGGCGAGTGGCTCCAGCAGATCCCGGGAATAACATCGGAGATCTCTGTCCAGAAGAGCGCAGTCCTGGGAACAGCTAAGATACTGCGCAGGACCCTCAAGCTCCCAGGCCTCTGGTAGAGGACCCGAGCTTGAAGGATAAACCGCCTGCAGGGGCAAGTAGGGAATTTTTTTTTTTTATATATATATAAAATTCAATAACACATATGCTTTAATCATAAATACATTAATTAGAAACACCCAGACTAGCCTCCCTTGAGCTGTCATTTCAGTCTCTAAGCAGGGAGCCTAAGCTGTTTTCACTCTTCTGCTCTCCTAACATAAACCGACACTTAAACAGTCCTCCCAGAATATTGACTGCAGTCAATAAAAAATCCCTAAACAATAAAAATAATGTGTGTCTTTTCATTTAGCTTCCAATATCAATCATTCATAAACACAAGGTAAGGTAACAGATCCCCTGGTCTCCATTACAGGCAACACAGCATGCCAGCATGCGTCTGAATAATTGCTAGTCAATTAGAAAAATGCCTAACAGAAGCAGAAACAAGACTGAGCTTTAATCATCTAGTAAACTGATGCTTCACTTAATATTCAGCTTAAATTAATCACTTCAGTAGATACAGTAAGCACGCAGTTGTTGACATACTGATGCTTCAATGCAACATATCTGCAGATGGTGCAGTGGACCCGAGCCATTTCCAAAACTGAAAACAAACCACAAGCTATGTTGGCTGGTTCGTACTTATCAAGGGAAGCTTAGCCTGAGAAACACAGATCAATGCTGTTCCTCTTCTCATGTGAAACAATTGCTCGTCGAGACTGTGCTGCGTGGGAGGCAAAAATAAAACAGATTAGCCATAAAAATTCAACTGCAGCAATCTTCACAGTGATAGTAGGAAGCTCGGGCGTACTTCAGAAACATCAGCATTTACACATCAATGAGAGGGGGTGCGTTGAGACGTATTATGATGCAAAATATTCAGAGGGAAGGTCTTTTTTTTATCTCAATGGTATTGAAATAGGCAGGAAAAAAGATAACAAGCAGTGGCTGTGAACTGTTGGAGGCAGTTAATCAGTATCAGGATGGGGTCTGTCTGTAGTCAGACGTGACTATTACTGGTTACTGTAACAATAATTCATGACTGTGATGTATGCAAAGGCCTAAAGAGAGAGCAGGAAATCGGGGCCAAAATCTCATATCCCGATATTATGCATTTCATATAACACTATATATCATGATACAGCGCATTTTCTGTAAATTGGGAGAATAGCTTATATAATGACCACACGGATTATTTCTGTTTTAATTTTTAAATCAGCTGCTTGAGGCACATGTTGTTGTGAACAGTTTATATAAATAAAATGACATTTAATTAGATACTTGAAAATGAATGGTACTAATTTGTATGTAATTTTTTTCTTTTTATTGAGAAAATCAGGGCAAATGTTGAATTGAAAAAGTTCAGATAAAACATTAATGTATAAAATAGAAGACACTTTTCAAAAACTAAATGACTAAAGGTCCAACATATTGTAATATTCTGCATGCCTATAGCATTAATACAAAGTCTACAGTATATATTAAATAAATAATAATAATAATAATAATAATAATAATAAAATATATAATGCTATCTTCATCAGGTAGCATTATATGAGACCAACTAAACTATAAAAGGCAGAAAAAAACTGCTTAAAAAACACAAAGATACAATGCATTTTGTAAGAGACAAAATGTAACCATGGACCTTTTCAAGCTTAAACTATAGCAGCAAACTAAGCCTCACCATAAATATGTACTATAACAAGTAAACAACTCACTTCAAGTTAGAATTATAGCACATGTAATGTAAAATGTCACAACAAAGCATCTTGCATATTCAGCCTGAGAGCCAGCAACACAAATGCTCGCTAAACTAGCACCTTGAAAATTTTTAAATCCCACATGACCTACCACGGTTATTATTGCAGAAAAATGTGCTTATATTTAGATACTCATTGATGGCTACATGGAGACTGTGAACAAAAACAGTGTTTTGGTCACAGCATTATACATGGTGACACACACCAGATGATCCTCATGTGGAGCTTCCCTGAGCCTATCATTTCTCCTGCATGGTCATCAAGAAAAAAGCCTGTCTGCAAAACACGACTGCAAAGTCTCAATGCAATCTCAGATAAAGTGCACCATCAAACTCAAACAGATATATCATCGCATGGCGCAGTCGTAGCAGGAAACAAAGAAGGTAGCTGTATGACACAAAGCCCTTAGAATAGCATTACAGCTTAATGCTAGAATAACTAGATGCCACGGCCGGGGTGCACACATACCTCAGGTTTCCCATAAATGGCTCTTTAAACATAAAAATTTCAAAGGTTTTCTATCAGCCTCCACCAGACTCTGCACCACTGTCAACAAATGACTGTGTGCACCTTGGAAATGTGGACGTTTTCCCCTTCTGCAGGAATCACCCCGGACACTGACACCATCACTCCTCCTGTATCAGTGAGGCTTTTTCAAAAGTAGACATCTGGACTACCACCAGAAGGCATACAGTTAAGTCTATACATGTTTGCACAATGACACAATCCAGCAGTCTATCCATTTTCTTCCATCCATGGCTTTCCCAGTTATTCCGGGTTGAGGGTTGAGACACGCCTATGAGCAATTTAGAATCAATTACTCTAACTCACACGTGTTTTTTTGGACTCTAAAAGGAAGCTGGTGTACCAGGACAGAACCCATAGAAAGGCCTCAGTTTTGATCCCAGGACCGTCTGCAGCAACATGCCTCAATTTTTATATGTATTTCTTATTTCTACAGCACCAAAACACATGTGAGGCCATTTCTGCTTTTTGAACTCAGTGCTTGCCAATAAGCACATACAATAAAAATGAGCTTTTCATGGAGAAGATTAGGATAAAAAAAGAAAAAATACCCCCAAATATCTCTTACTGGGATGATCGTGTGATTTATATGAAGGCCACATTCCAGGCAGGATTCTAGACAAACAGCAGAAAATAAAAGACAGCGTTCCCAACTGAAACACTCTCACATCCCACTCACTGCACTTACTATAATAATGATTGTAGCATATCTATGTTTGTATGGTCCCCATCTCCTCCTAGATAAGTGGCTTAATCTTGATGAAACCTTTCATAAAGAATGCCGAGGGCATTGTGAGTGTCTAAAAATAGTTCATACAAATCCCACAAAATATGTTATTACATTTAACAGTTTAACTAAGCACTGGATGAAATGTCATAGTATATTGTGATACTCTATTCTGATGTATGATAATGTTCCCTAGTATCAGTAATTGTATAGGTGTTACATAAATGGGCCTCTTTAGACTTGAAACATAAAAATTCACTTGTGGTGTGTTGGTGAGCACGCAGGAGAACACACAGCTTGCTGTACAGACATGACACAGTCCACTGGAGGTGTATCCAAAACATGATTTGACTGCCTGACGATGCTACACAAATTTTCAAAGCTTCAAATTCAAAATTGTAACACTAATAAAATAATGATATTTATGAAGAAGCTCCTTTAGACAAATTTTAAGCTACCACACAAGTAAAGACAATAAAGGAGTAGAATTAAATAAATTAGAATAAAATAGAGTACAGAAAAATGTGTGTATTCGATTATTTCATTTGTAACAATTCTTAGGGCTGCTCGATTATGGCAAAAATTATAATCACGGTTATTTTCACTGAGATCTCGATTATTTGATGATATTTATTTAACAATAACAATGTGTTGATTAATGACTTTAAAGATTATATTTTATAGTGCAAATACTGATAACAGTGCAAATGTTTGCAATATAAAAAATAAATGAAAAATGTAAACATCTATGTTTAGTGAACTTTGCAGTGTTGCTCTGTGGTGCAGCTACGACACTGTAGCAAAGTTTACACACTGTGTCTACTTGATCCACGTCTGACTCTGAACCCATAATGTTTCCACACCACTGAAGTTTTTTTTTTTACCTCTTTTCAACCAACAGCAGTCACTCTCCTCTCCAAATAACTTCTGCTTAGCTTTCCGAGCTTCCCTCGGGTCCTCTTAATCAGCGGTCCCCAACCCCCGGGCCTCGGACCGGTACCGGTCCGTGAGTTGTTTGGTACCGGGCCGCGAGAGTGGAGGCTCAGGTGTGAAATGTATAGTTTTCAGGGTTTTTATCGGTTTTCAGCGTTATTTTGTTATTGTTTTTATCGTTTACTTGGTTTTCCTGGGTCTTTTCACATGTGGTATGAATAAATCTTCTTTTTTTCGGTACCGGTACTAGTTTTATTTTGTTGTATTTATCCGCGACACCTTAAAGGCCGGTCCATGAAAAATATTGTCGGGCATAAACCGGTCCGTGGCGCAAAAAAGGTTGGAGACCGCTGCTCTTAATTGTTGTGACACGTGTTCGAAATGCAGAGAGGTGCGCTCGATTTGCCACACGGAGCAGCGCGAGAGTAAAGCACGAGGGAGGGGCTAATAATCGGCTCAGTCATTTTTAATGATCGTTGAAAGCCCAGATCGAGATTAAAATTCGATTAATTGAGCAGCCCTAACAATTCTTCTTGGCAATTAATCTGGTGCTGTTGGAAAGCCTGTTTATTTTCCTTTAAATGGTGCCAAGGACCTGTCTGCAGTCTGACCTCAACCCCACTGAACACTTGATTGCTTTTGTTCTTCGTTCGTACCAGAGTGACGAATACGACCACACTAGCTGACTTGTGACATGTGCTGGTTGAATAATAGGATGCTATCCCATGGCAGTGTATTACCAAGCTGGCGACGGTGCGAGGCCCGTTTGTTAAATGAATAAATTGCTAAATTGACAGGTTGTGTTTATCACCCAATCCAATCAACGGCACCAAACTAGAGTTATTAACAAAATAAGCTGTTTGGCATTGGCAAAAGATTTGTAAAGTTTTTCTACATAGTTAACTCTGCTGCTTAACCCATAAATGCATTTTCCTTTACAAATGTGGCACCATTTAAGGGGAAATAAATAGGCTTTGCAGCGGTATAAGATTTGTTGCCAAGAAACACTGTTACAACAAAGAAATCACCCAAACACAATTTTACTTTTTGTGGTTAGTTCATTTTTTATTTGATGTCAGTGCTAAGGAGTATATGGGAACTGGTGCAACAACATAACCCGGGGATTGCAGGTTTCTCAGCACTCTGGTGGCTATTTATTTCAAATCAAGGTCAGTTTAAAAAAAACAAGCTGTGTTTGTACAAGGTTAAAAATATTAAGAACAAGAGGGACCGGTCAAGTCCATCTTTATTGTCTTTGTTTAGTATTTTTACCGCTATCTTGATACTTTATTTTCTGCAGGTCAGGTTCTTGTAACGTTCGATAGGATAACATTTTTTTTTAAATGGCATTGTCCCTTATAGCAATTTACAGAAGACAGAGACAAATGGGGAGAAAGAGGAGGGTGGAAGGTGGAGAGCCGCAGTTTAATCCATATTTCACCAACCAATTTGCTAAAGGCGAAGTTGAAAATCAGCACAGAGTCTTTAGCCTCTTCAACCAGACACATTCCTCTGAGACCCGCTGATCAACTAACCAACGTCTCTGCACACACTGGCAGCCTGTTCAGCTGTTTTTAGGATAATCCGTCTTCTGGTAAAAATGTTGTCTGAATCCTGATAGTCCGGCGGTAGACACCAGACATAAACATGTGCACTGCAAACACACACAAAATACAAACACAAAAGCAGAATCCGTCTTCGAGCTGTCAGGTGGCAAAGAGGCAGCAGCGGCTTCGAGTCTCATTAGGATTCTGCTTCTGGCTTCACATCACACACACACACACACACCCAGTGAAGTCTCCTCTGAGAAAATGTATATATGTTTATATAGCTGCTAAAATGCTACTGTCTTCACTGTATGGATGGCAAATCTAACATGAGTAATGCCTCACTAATAAAAATGGTCCTGGCACAGATCTACTAAGTCACAATGCTATTTTTGTCTTTGCTATTTTTGTTTTTTGTGGAACAGACACTCATGGTTGATCTAGAGGGCTTCCCGCTGGGAAGGTTATTCCTGTCGACAGAATTCTTTAGAAATTTCTGGTTTCAAAGATCCGATCAGGTCAGAATATCCTGCATTGTAATGCATTGGGGCTGTGGAAAACATCCATCAAAACCTGTACAGTATATAACCTTAAAATGAATTTTGATGCTATGAAACACTTCCAGGTGATTTTAATGTTTTTAGTAAATATGAAAAAAATAAACAATGTCTATGGAAGACTGAACCTCATGCCATATTTTTTCAGTAAGAGTGGGAATAAGTGGTGTGCTTTCTTACCTCTGACTTAGAGACCTGTTTGCATGCACTGACAACCTTATGTTGCTAGGTAAAAATTTGCATTCCCCAATCAGTGGCAAGTGGTTGCTAGAGGTTGCTGCAAGTTGCTGTGAAATCGATTGCCTGAGTCATGCGGACCTTGACCGTGCCAACCACAAGTCGCTAGAGAAAAATGTATATGCCTTCACCAGCTGGCAAGCATTTGCTGCCAAATGGAATCAGTCCCAAAGAGGCTGCTGCACCAGAAACATCCTTGTGATTGCTTTAGTTACTTGGAAACTGCCACCGTTGCATGGAAGATGAAAATTTGTCTGCAAACACTTGCCAACTACTCCCTATGCGGTAGTCAAAAAAGTGCAAAGAAAATCTGAAACGGAGAATCTTCCACTTTAAAGTAACATTATGGCTTACTGCTGCAACCAACACATTTAATCACAGTTGGCAAGTGGTCATTGTCTTCTGTGCAAATGATGAGCAACTGCTACAATATGTTAGCAAACAATTTTTGGTGCAGCACTATATACCTCTTTGTGACCGATTTTTACCTGGCAACTGGCAGCAACCTACGGAGCCCCGCAGGGGACATGGGAGAAAAAGAAATTAAGACGGACTTTTGCGAGATCTCGCAAAAGTTTTGCGAGATCTTGCAAAACTAACTTGGGATCTCGCAAAAGTTTTGCGAGATCTCGCAAAACAAACTCGGGATCTTGCAAAACTTTTGCGAGATCTCCCGTTAGCTCGAAGCTAACGGGAGGTCGAGACCTACTACAGCCAGGAGGAACACCGCTTTCCCGGCACATCGTGCCTCGACCTCAGTCGGCCGGTTGGCTTCGAGCCGGCGTCCGAAGAATGTGGCTAAAAGTTTTGCGAGATCTCGCAAATGTTTTGCGAGATCCCGAGTTTGTTTTGCGAGATCTCGCAAAACTTTTGTGAGATCCCGAGTTTGTTTTGCGAGATCTCGCAAAAGTCCATCTTAATTTTTTTTCTCCCATGTCCCCTGCCGGGCTCCATAGCAACCACTCGCCAACTGGTTGAGGAGTACAGATTTTTCATTAGTCAGCTGTGGTTGCCTGAAGGGGTCACCGGTCTGTAAGTCTCTGTAACCAGACTTTATCGATCTATTTCACAGTGAATGGCATCAACCTCCAGTAAGTGTTTGAAACTGGAATATAGATAATTATTTTGGTCGCAAATGGTTTATATAATATATATAATTCCTTTAGTGACTAACATTATCCAAGGGGTTGGCGATTGGTCTCTAGGCCAGTGTGACTGGGGCCTAACTAACGAACTACAGGGTGGCAGATATTAATTTAAAAAATACTTAATATTGCAATTTACCTTGATTTATTTTTTATTTTTTTTTACGTAAAAATGTTACAGAAAGTAACATTTTTACAGCAGTCTGCTGTAAAGTGGCTGACTTCAAGCAACCACATCTCCTCTTCTATGGGCACCAGGCTAGTACTTTGTCTCAATGAACCTTTGCCCTACTCCTAGTGAAAAAGACAGTAATTTAACACTGATGTAACGCACAGTGCTTGTTTTATCTTCAGTTGTGCTCAGTGTTTTTTCTTATCAGTGGGAGAAAAAAAGAGAACAAACTGCTTGCAATAGAGAAAAAAATGAAAATTTGGACAGAGGCAGAACAGATAGGATCGCTGGAGCATGCAGTGAAGAGAAGGAAGAGCAAAAAAGAGGCACAGAAAATGAGAGCGGTGTTACAAATGGCTGCTGGTGAGGGGAAGGGAAAAAGGTTGGATGTGGAGAGTGAGCACAGCTGGAGCTCTGTGTGAAGCCTTACTCATGGTTACACCAGATGATGGGTGGAGAGGGCACGGACTGAGGGAGCATTTACGCTGCCACAGGCTGTCAGCAAGGTTATGCTTTTTAAAAAATGACTGCACTGAAAGGAACCTGCTGCTGCTGCTTGCTGAGGTAACTTGCAAGTAACCACCCTCATCCTTTGTTTGACTCACTTGAAACCTGCCTTATCATCACTTAACATGCAGAGCTGTGCAGCCAGGTTTCCAGCTAATAGGAGAGACATGAGGGATGTATGAAATAACATTTTTACACATTTTTATGGTGTATTTAAAGGCAGTATGAAGCGCTCAAAGTATAATATGGTCTTTTGCTAAAACGATTAAACACACCTTAAAATATGCTTCTTAAATACCTCTGTTGACTGGTTGTGCCACAGGATTGCAGCTTTTGTTCTTCAGTACGTTAATACTACCTGAATAATAAACCTGAATGGATTATCGAGGCTAATCCACATAATATTATTATTGGATTGCTGCTATATTAGAGAGGATTACACCTTGCAGAGAGCACATAGACATTACAAATGAAAGGTGTAAGCAAAGAAAAATGCCTTAAAATACACGCCTGAAGCAAGTTTGGGGCTTATTTCCTGTTTTCATTCTCCTGTGTGGAGTAATGCAAATGTACAGTAGTGTGCAAAACTCTTCAGTGGGCACCTTATTTCTTTGTTTTACTTCCAAGAAGACAGACCTCTTTGTAATTTCTTTAAAATTGACATACTGTACAGCATTTGTCACAAACCTGTATTCAAATTCTCTCACCCCAACCGGTCGCAGCAGATGGCCCCGCCCCTCCCTGAGCCTGGTTCTGCCGGAGGTTTCTTCCTGTTAAAAGGGAGTTTTTCCTTCCCACTGTCGCCAAAGTGCTGCTCATAGGGGGTCATATGATTGTTGGGTTTTTCTCTGTATCTATGAAGCGCCTTGAGGCGACTTTTGTTGTGATTTGGCGCTATATAAATAAAATTGAATTGAATTGAATTGAAATTGTATTTAAACGGTTATAACCTGTTATTGCAATGTAGTTATAGTAAAGTAACATATTTCCCCATCTAACATTCCATGTCTGCCTACATGATATCAGCACAAACACTGGTAGTAAGAAAAACAGATTTAAATCGCTTTATATAGCATTATTGTCACTTTCCCTATCAGATCAATCTACTGACCTTGAAATCTTGAAACGGTACTTCCTATATGTTAACATTAAATACCACAATTGTAAGTCTTTTTGTCAATTTAACCAATAACTTTGAAGACCTTGGTGGATGTAAGCCAGATGTTAATGGATGTTAACATGACATCACACCCCTATACCCATACAGAGGAGATTCATGCCTATATATCTAAATATAGGCACTTTGTTACTAACAGTCTGTTGCAAAAACACATCATTTGTTATCATTTCTTTAGTTAACTGTACAAAAAAATGCTAAAAGTAATATTGTTTGACAGGCATGAAGAAGTATTTTTGCACCAAGATGATTCCTTGTGATAGGCCAGAAACTATCTGTGTATGACGTGCAGCAGTGGTGTGCAGTGACTTTTACAGAAAGACAAGCAGGGATGATGTTACCATTTTTTGCTGCCAGTCTTTTATTCTCTCATACATGCCGACTGCACTGATCCTGCATGTTTTTACCTTTCTGCACTCCTTCCTGCCGGAAGGATTGTAAAATATTATTTGATATATTATATCATCTAATGATTTTCTACTAGCTGGCAATGACGAGTGCTGGAGGAGCTTTTTCAGAACCATTACTTTAGCAAAAGTAGCAATAAAATATCATCAAAACGCCTCACTACACATAAAACTGTATTATGTGCAGTGAGATTGTTTCTGCTCCAGATGTTTAAAGCTGAGCTCATGTTAAATACTTATATAATATGTTTAATCAACACTATAAGATTCTATATAATCATATACTTGCAATGGCTATCATGTGAGTACCACTATCTCAAAGAAAAAACTAATATGCTAATCAGCTCAGCCCTAAATTTTTTTTTTTTTTAAGAAAAAAAAATGTTTGATTGGCAGTGGCTCCATTTTCCAACATAACAATGATCCCAAACACACTGCCAGTGCAGTAAAAACATACTTGGATAAAACATAAGACATAGTGGAACACTGTCAGTCATGGATGGGCCTCTCCAGAGCCCGGACCTCGACATTATTGAAGCAGTGTGGGATCAACTTGACAGAAAATGGAACAAAAGGCAGCCAACATCCAAAGGAGACATTAAAATTCAAGAAGGATTGTCTCAGAAAGTTCAAGCTGTGTTGAAGAATAAAGGGGGTCACACCAAATATTGACTTCAAGCTTGTTAGAAATGTACAAAATTGCCTTATATACTGTTTTTACATGTATGTTTGCACATTTTAATAAATTGCTGGACCTTTAATCCCATTTGCCTTGCAGAAAATACTAAAATGAGGGCGACCTCAAGACTTCTGCATAGTACTGTAGATCAACATGAATGACTTCAGTCTTTAACAGCTTGGCCAGATTTAGAGTCTCTTTATAGAGGCTCGTTTTAAAACTTACATTCTTATACATCCTAAAGGGTTGATCGGGATTTAGTGTTTTCAGGGGGAGAAACATTTCGTCACTCATTCAAGTGACTTCTTCAGTCTTCAGTCTTCTTCCGTGGCTTTTACACCCCAAAACACACTGCACCAAAAATTGGACCACCCCAAGGATCAGGTCCACCGACACAGAGTAATATAGTGTACGCTGTGCCAGGAGGATTGCCAGGATTTACACATCGGGGAAACCAAACAACCTCTGGCGAAGCGGATGGCACAACTAGAAGAGCTAACAGGCCAGGACTCTGCAGTCTATTTACACCTACAGGCCAGTGGACACTCTTTCAATGTGGAGGATGTAACATCCTGGACAGGGAGGAACGCTGGTTTGAGCGCAGAGTCAAGGAGGCCATTTATTAGGGGTGCAACGATACTCGTATCGATATTGAACCGTTCGATACAGTGCTTTCGGTTCGGTACGCATATGTATGAACAATACAAAATTTATTTGCTGAACTTTTCTTCTGACCATGCTGTCTGTGTTGAGCGCTCAGTGGATCTGCGCTCGACAGTGCAGCCTAGGCGGAGTAGTCGAACGCAGATTCACTGAGCGCAGGGCAAGCTAGCGAGACAGAAGTTAAGCTCTTGTTGCAACATGGCAAATTGAACCTCCCCCACCCTCATTCAGATCTGGCGTTTGGAACTATTTTGGTTTTCATGTGACGTATGACCCTGAAGGTAAGCGCGTCATGGACTAAAGTAAAACAGTATGTCGGATGTGCCACGCAATGCTCAATTACATTGGTGGGAACTAGTGTGTTAGCGCAGTTAGCTCATTAACGTGTTGACGCCGTCCAGCCCCACGCACGGAGCGATCCGCGGTAACTCGTTAACGGAGATTTGCCGTGTTGTGGCGTTAACGTCATTTCAGATTAACGCTGACAGCACTAGTGGGAACACAACGAATATGACTGCACATTTACTCCGACATCATCCTCGTGCAAAGACAAGTGGAAGCAGACAAAAACAACAAGCACGCATGCTACAAACTTTACCCGAGTCATTTAGACAGCCGTTAGCACATGATTCTCCTTATGGGGACCTGATATGTTTAATATGCTGCTGAGAATATAGCCCAGAAGAAGCGTATAGTATAGCTTTTATTTTGGAAAGAGACATTTCTCTGTAATAAACTCTCTTTTCCAAAGATGAGTGATTTCTCCATCAGATAGATTTATTTTTTTATTACTTTGTTGTTTCAGCAACATTAAATTTAAAAACTGTACTTTTGAGTTAAAATATATATTTATAATTTTAATAAATGACAAATTAAAAAAGCATGAACATTTTTTTTGTATCGAAAAAATATCAAACCGTGACACCAAAGTATCGAACCAAACCGAACCGTGAATTTTGTGTATCGTTGCACCCCTACCATTTATGTGAAAAGGGAAAGACCATCTCTGAATCGAGGAGGAGGCCTAAGGGTACATCTTTCACCGTCTTACAATGCTGTGATTGCAGCCATTCCCCAACTCTCTGTGAATGGTACTCATGGCCATTGATCAGTGGGCTTTGATCAGTGGTTCTTGATCAATGGTCATGACAGTTTGCATATTAATGATCAAGGAACTGACCTCACAGCCCATTGTTCATTCAGTGGGTTAGTTTCAGTCATTATGCAAATGTACTGTTTATAAGATTGGGGAAACCTGCAGTCAGCTGAGACTGAAGAAGTCACTCGGATGAGTGATGAAACGTTTCTCCCACTGAAAACGCTACATCGACATAAACAGGATCAACCTTTTGGGATTTACTTACCTGGATTATTGAGCATGCATCAAGACATTATTATACATCATTGTGCAGTATGACTACTACTGATTTTGACTATTAAACATACATTTTGATAATTTAGTCTAAAAATCTATCTAAGTGTAAGTTTTTAGGTTTTGTCTGTAAAAGCATAAGTAAGTAACAATTACCTACTGCTAGTTTAAAGTACAGTACTGAAATTGAAGCTGAAGATGAACCTCAGAAAATAGGAATCAACTCAAAACACCAAAGAAAAATACACTACATGTAAACTCTGCTGGAGTAAAAACATTTGAAGCCCAAGGCTGGGATTCTCATGGTCAGAATCAGTAAATGTTTGTGGAGAAGGAGACTGATAAACTATCAATGCCATTAGTTGCACTCTTTTTTTCTTTTTTGTCCGTGCAAGAGCTTGTAAGAGTTGTGCTTTCTGTGGGCTTATTTGGAGAGATCTTGAAGCCAACAAGCCCACCCTTCTTCGTCAGACTTGACAGCACATAGACCCAAAGCACTTGTATTAGCATTTTATCGAGTGACCTTCCTGCTCTTCAGTCTGCCTCTTATGTTTTCATTTTCACTCCAGCCTTCCTGTTCCCTCAGAAAACGCAACTAATTCCTCTGTATGACCCAACGTGAACTGCATCACCCAAAACTGCTCAACTGGGATAGTTCACTCTGACTTTGAACATTGAAAACTGCAAGAGTGTGCTGCAATATTTTGAGGGTGCGTGCATCCAGCTTTAAGAGGCTTGTTAACTGTTTTACTTCGGGCATTTCTCGATGGTTTCCTAGAAGCACATGACTGTTGCCACAGCTGCCACGTTTTTAATTACTCCACTGGTAATTAGGGGTCGCCCATCGTTGTTATAGGAGATCCCGGACTGTCATCCATGCACAACGCCTTTGTTGGTGGTGTTCATGGCTAAAAGGGGGGAGCACTGGGAAAAAATGAATGTTCATTCACACTGTCAGTCAAGCTGCCTTCATGTGGCTGAGCATGCAGCTGTGACTGATGTTCTAACAGGACACAGGGGGATGCATTATAGTTTATCCTGAAGGCAGGACACAAAAACAAAGGAGGTTCTCGGGGGAGAAGAAGAGTTCACTCTTTGAGGTTTGAGGCTGCCTCCATGTTCTTCTTATCATTGTTGTTTTTGCCTTGAATTCCAAAAACCAACATAACAAAGACAAAGACCTGATAAATGCATTCCGATCAAACCTGATATGTGGGCGGATGTATTTTTTAAATTTTCCTCCGTTTTCTTTACAGGTGCCCCCTCTTGAATCAAGGCTGAATGCCTTCTACATGGCGCCAACAATGAAGCAGAGATGTTTTGTGTACGTTCATACGGACTCTTTTCTGTGTTGTGTTATGATAAAAATGGTAATTTCCTGAAAAAGAAATCCACCTCGGTGATAAGACATTTCTGTGGTGTAACGCAAATCATCTGTTCATTATCTATACTCGCTTATACTGTGAAGGTCATGGCGGCTGAAGCCTATCTAACCTTGGCCAGGATGCTGGGTATACTTTCGATAAATTCCCGGGCTTTTACAGGACTGACACAGAGACCCATTTGCACACAGACTTTAACGATGCTCTACCAAAACATCAAAATCAACATCAAAATAAATAAGAACTCTTCAGCAATAAATTTGATTTAATAACTTGAACTGATTGTAAATGCGAGGCTTCTAGACCTCAACTGCTTTTCACAGCTTCCCTCAGCAGGTAAGTGCAGAAAGCCACAGGACCGAAGATACCAATATATTACTTTAATTCTGTATGTAAATCACACATTAAATATATTTAAACTGATGATCCATGTTCTCAGTATTCATTTTGTTCACCACATGTTGCACAAAATAGCCAATTTGAACAAGAGACAGTTTGAAAGCAACGTGTTGGTTTTAATTTGTATGGGTTTTCTTACTATGTTGTAAGATATGTGATGTTGTTATGTGATGCGTCCATTAGGCGCCTGCAGGTTGTGCAAAATGCTGCAGCACGTCTTTTAACTGGAACAAATAAGTCTGAGCACATTACCCCAATTTTAATTTCACTCCACTGTCTACCTGTACATTTTAGGATTGTTTTTAAAATTCTCTTATTTGCTTTTAAATCTCTTAATTGCCTGCCCCCCCCCCCCCCCCACCTCTCGGAGCTACTACAACCATATACACCTGCCCGTTCCCTTAGGTCCGCCAATCAGCAGCTCCTTAAGGTACCGAAAACTAAGTATAAATTTAAAGGTGATCGTGCTTTTGCTGTAGTTGCTCCAAAGTTGTGGAATGATCTACCCTTGCATGTTAGGCAGGCCTCTTCTCTTTCTGAATTTAAAAGTCTTCTTAAAACATATTTATTCGCTGAAGCCTTTGGCATTGATTAGAGGGGTTGACTCAATTTGTTTTAACATGTTTCAATTTATTTTAGTTTTTTAGTTATTTATTTTATCTTATCTCATTTTAATTTTCTTTACTTATGCTATTAGCATGTACAGCACTTTGTGAACTCTGGTTTTATGTTAAAGTGCTTTATAAATAAAGGTGGTATGGTATGTATTTCGCTGTACAGCTGCTCCTTTTTTATACATGTATAGTTTTACGTAGCCTACCCAGCGACTACAATTTTTTCAAAAATCTGACATGTTAACGTCTTTTTTTCCAAACTAAACTTTGCTCACAAGCATCATGCTTGTTAAAGAAATCAACTGGATGGCAAAAATCTTTATTCCTACAAAGATTGTAAGCTAATTGTAAACAGTAATCATATGCAATAGGGATGCACCGATACCGATACTGGTATCGGGTATCGGGGCGATACTGTAAAATGTGTGTGTACTCATACTCGTAAAAGTTGACCGATACCATGAACCGATACTAACTTATTTCATTAATCAGAGGGTGGCTTGTCATTTTTGTTGTAGTTTTTTAGATTGGCCACTAGGGGGACATCTCGCGCTAAACAGGCACAGGGTTAGGCGAGTGAGACTGGCGGCTCCAGATAAAAAAGAGAAACTGGAGGCTGCTGTAGCTAGGCTAAACAAAATGTCAGCAGTGTGGAACAGCCAACTTTAACTCAGGTTTTGGAAAAGCGATGAAAAATGTCAAGAGAAAATCCACGGGCAGTTATAATAACAGAGGCTCTGACTCATTTTATCGCTCTGGATGACCAGCCAATGCCGGTCGTGGAAAACATAGGATTGCACCGTCTTCTCAGCATACTCTAGCCGCAATATGAAATTCCCAACCGCCCACACATCAGGGAGATAATGGTGCCAAAACTTTCTGAAGAGGTAAAGAAGTGTTTATTTATTATTCTGAAAGCTCGAGACAGTGCCAATAGTTCAGTGATATTTTGTTAAATTACAATGTGGAGACTCTGCAATAATTTAACAGAAGTGCTTATTTTTCACTTCAAAATTTTTTGTGGTCATTTTTATTAAGATTTTATTTTTTATCAGCAGCGAATAAAATAAAACCTGTCTTCCAATTGATTGCATTTGTGTGTGTGTGTGTGTGTGGTAGAAGTATCGGTTTTTGTACTCTGTATCGGCAAGTACTCAGATCCAAGTATCGGTTTGAAAAAATTGGTATCGTTGCATCCCTAATATGCAAGCTAACAGTGCAGTGACAGTGTTTTAATTTCCTGGTTATTATTTGTATATTGTACAAAAAACAGAAAAGGCTCATATCATAGAAACGAATCCTTTAATGACCACACTAATGATCATCACTAAGGAACAAAGTAATTGGAAGTCAATGGACTAAAAAAGTGCCTGATGTGAAGCAATGAATAAATGGAAGGTAATTAAACTCTGTCCAGTCAGGCTGATCTTTCTCCAAAACAAAGCCAGTATTTTATAATGCCTGTCACAAGTATGCGCATTAGGCCCTTTAGTATACCTTCCACGCATTTCTCCCAGCTTAGCCTGACAGACTCGCCTAATATAATTGACTTTGTTTAGCTGGCTGTGCATATCTGTGTGTGTGTGTAGCTTGCATGAAGCTGTGAGAGTCTGTAGGTCCACCGCTTGGCCTTTCATCACATCACTGCACCGACTGAGTCCATGCAGAGATCAGATAGGGAGCAATAAAGCCAGACTCTGAGGAGGAAAATCTTTGAGACTCTTCAGTGTGAGACCTCTCGCAGAGCTCAGCGTTAGCCTATCAAGCAATAAACACCCTCAGAGCAAGTTTATCTTAAATTTGCTTAACATCCGTTGCCAACATCAGACGGGCATAAAGTCTTTACGAATGAAAGATAAGGCGCTGTAGCCAGAATCTTCGAATTTTAGTTCACAAGTTCAAATTCCCTAATGCAAAGTACTGAAACATCTACAATTAAATGTAATCTCCCTACCCGATGATCTACAGAGTGAAACTGCTTGATAGGCTCGTTTAAGACGGCAGAGTCTCAATAAAAGGCTTCGGTTCAATTCTTTCACAGAAAATGGGAACGAAAATGGAAGAGACAGCAATAGTGAGGGTTTACTGGCAAAAGAAATCAATTAGCCAAGAATTTGATTTCTCTTAATGAGTAAATCCTTTCGGCCTAAAAACATACCCAAAGCTGTGCAAGCACTGCACTAAAAGGCTTCAGGGTGCAGTAACTCATGTCCAGTGGGAAATGCCTTTGATAGAGCACCAGTAACAATTCAGGTAGAGTCATGTGGCTCTTATATTGGTGGAAAAAACCTCCTACTAAGTCCACAGTCCTAAAATATGTATGCACAGCAAGCCTGAGGTCTTTCATACTGTATTTTCTATTCGTAGAAAACAAAGAAAACTGCTGCAAGAGTATAACAGTTTCATTAACATTATCTGATTGCAGTCTGGATTTTAGCCAGTATTCCCATCAATCCTATTTCCAGTCATGGCTTGGATGACTGCTGAGGCCCAGTCATCCCGAAAAATGCTGTACTAAAGGAGCCCCGAGGGTGAAACTGCGAGACTCCGCAGATTCCACAAGGGAAATAAGATATTACTGCACTGCTTTCCTATTTCATTTACTAAATGGCATCACAGAGAGAAAGCAGATAATGAAGACAAATACAATCACTGTTGTGTAGCTGCGTTGTTCTACACTCTCCCATCTTGCCTATATAACATATTCATTGCTCTGACTCCTCACCTGAGAATGTCCCAATTTGCCGTTAAACCAACAAGCACCAACAAACACAAAAACTGCTCATTTTTGCAAAAAGTGCAATTTGTAAAATGAAATAATTTTTCGTTTATTCATAAAGACTAAAATACAAAATATTTTCTAGTTATTGTGATCTTGGAATTATAAGAACTTATATATGACTAAATTTCTTGGCTTTGCTGAAGCTATCAATATTTAAAATCTGCTGAAATGTTCTAATTTCCATTTTTTATGTACACTTTACTTGAAGCTGAAATTTCATTCCCAAGCTTCAAAAGGCAAATCATTAAATAATAGATACAAGAATAGCCGCACTGGCTCTCTTCCACAGTGTGTCTTTGTCAGATGGCCCCGCCCCTCCTTGAGTCTGATTCTACCGGACAGTCCTTCCTGTTAAAAGGGAGTTTTTCCTTCCCACTGTCGCCGGGTCATCTGTAGGTCGTCTGATTGTTGGGGTTTTCTCTGTATTATTGTAGGGTTCTTACTTTAAAGTATAAAGCACCCTGAGGCAACTGTTGTTGTGATTTGATCCTATATAAGTGAGTAAGATGTTTTACTTGAGAATGAAAGAACTCTGAAGTTGTGATTTGCAGTTTTGTTAGTAATAAATTATTAATTTATCACTCAACGAGCAAAAGAAGTAAAAATATAAAGTAGTACTATGGTAATATGAACAGTCACGAAATAAAAAATTTAACCCTGTGTGTGGAAAAAATGCCTCCTAACACAAAGTACCCTATCCTGGGTTGCTTACAAAGAATACTACATGTATAATTAAGCTTCAAGCAGCTATGTGCAGGTCAGTCATACCAGCTGAGGACCAAAAGCACTCACAAATCACAGCAGGGATCGCTCCAGTGACTCTGAACCTGACTGCCTGGTGATGCAGCTGCCAGCATCAATCAGCTGTTACCGCTCTTCTAATTCAAACGACAAAATACATCCTAATCTTTTTACTTACTCAAAGTTACTCCCAGAACGCTTCCCCCTCCATCACATCAGAAGAAGGCGTCTCGTTTTATACGTGGGCTCAGATTCACAGAGCAGGTTCAATCCTCGCAGCTCCTCACTATTAAGAATCTGATGCCGGTTGCACACAGACCGGGCTCCCTCCAGGTGGATCGATAACGACACTAACGTAAAACCGCGTGCCACACGGCCGTTCGTTCACTCTGTCCCTCCCTCGTGCTCTTTTGATGGATTTCTATCGAAGGATCCCGGATACGCGACTTCTTGCTTTTGCGGCTTTCTCCTTGGGAACTGTGTTGCCTTCAGGTACTGCTCGTAAAAACGCCTACTTCACCTTACAACTTTATGATTACACAGTAGTAATCCAATGCACTTCATGTTTCTAAAATAATAATAATAATAATAATAATAATAATAATAATAATAATAATGTCACATTAAAAGTTGATTATTTACAATCTGTTTTTATTTCTAAACTTCAAAGAGCCAACACGTTTTTATATTTGCAAACCTGGTAAATGTTAAACATCGATGGAGTTTGCAGCTGATAAGTCAAAAATAAAGATCATAAAATATCTAATGCATCTCAGTAATATGTGATGTGTTACAGTGACAGGTGAAATCGGGTTTAGAGCCAGCTGGTATTCATCAACAACACAGTTTTTGTCGTGTTGTTGGTGGGATGTTCTGTGAAATTCATATTTACGACTGCAAGTGAAAGTCACACTAGCCATAGGACAAGCTCCCACTCTGTCTGTGATTGGCCCAGATGAAAAAACGGCCACACTGACCCCCCTCCCCAGCCCCCCTCAAAACTCCAGGCAGAGGGTGAACAGATAATGCGTGCTGCCATACCTGTCCATCTGCCTGCGGTTAGTAAAAGTGTTTAATACTAATTTTAAACAATTTTGTTAAGGTTCCTTGCCACCGGGGACTCCTTCAGGACCATCGCGTTGTGTCCACGGTGTGCCAGATCACCCCCCAGGTAGCGACGGCCATCTGGGACTGTCTAGTGGATGACTTCATGGCTGTGCCTTCAACTGCAGACTGGCGGTCCATCACAGAGGGAATCCAGGAGCGCTGGAACTTCCCTCTGCTGTGGAGCTCTGGATGGGAAGCACGTCCAGACAAAGGCACCCCATATATCATATAGGAGACACACACATTGATATACACTAAATATTTATTTCATTTCTTTTTTTGTGGTGCCCAAATTTATGCACCTGCTTGGTTTTGTTTAAACAATTATTGCACACTTTTTGTAAATCCAGCAAACTTCTTTTCACTTCTCAAATATCACTGTGTGTCTCCTGTATGATATATTTAACTGACATTTTTTATTGTAACAACCAACGATTTATACAGGAAAATAATGGCTATTAACAAGGTTGCCCAAACTTTTGCATCCCACTGTATTAGTATATCTTGTCATTAGTATAATAAGAATTAAATTCTACATGTGTCAAGTCGTGTGCCAACATTTGCTGTGTAGTAGAACTGAGACATTAGTCATTATAAAAATTTATTTGAAATAATATTAAAATTTACAAACAGAAAAACATTAAACATAAATATATAAAATATAAGTATTTACAGAGAGACAGGAATAAAAAGGACCCAGCGTCTCTCCAGAGCAGGAACAAGGCTGAGGAGGAAATGCTCAGCATGAACACCTCATAGAAACTGCATGCATGGTGGTGGAAATGTCATGGTTTGGGGCTTGTTTTGCAGGCACAGGACCTGGAGACCTTGCAGTCACAAAGTCAGTCATGAACTCCTCTGTATAGCAAAATGTGAGTCCATCTGTCCAACAGCTAAAGATTCGTCCAAACCGGGTCATACGGCAGGACATCGATCCCAAGAACAACAGCAAATCTACAACAGAATGACTGAAAAAGAAAAGAATCAAGATGCCCTCATCTAAAATGCTGTTGTAGGTCCTTAAGAGAGCTGTGTATAAACAAATGGCCTCAAATCTCAATAAACTGAAGCAATTTTGTAAAGAGGAGTGAATCAACAACAATGTAAGAGCCTCACTTCAGGAATTACTTCAAGTTATTGCTGCTAAAGGTGGTTCTGCAAGCTGGTGATTGATGGGGTTTAATCTTAGTTTTTCATAGAATCCTGTGAAAACTTTCTTTTCCCTGACTGTATATCTAATTTGCAATTCTTACAGCGCATACTGTTATTAGTTCACCTTCTTTTTTTACCCAGTCAAAGCTTTTATTGAGATCAAAATCATATTATCAAGAAAGATGCTGCAAAAAGCGCTTCCTCGTAATATGTATAACACAAACAAGAGAAAGCGAGAGCCAAAGAAAGCCGTCACACTGCAGTAGTTCAAAGATAATAAGACGTGTGTCTCAATCTATACATCAGCATAAAAACAAAAGGAGTATATGATAAGTCTGCAGCTGTGATCAAAGGTACATTTTACCCGAAGGATACAGAATGAAGGTTAACATCGCTGTGTTTATGCTGTAGCTGTGATCATTTAGGTTGTATTGCTGCCTTTGCGGTTTCAAAAACGATTGTGCGAGCTGTGCACTATGAGAAAAGTGGAATGGTTGTCCCATTTCTTTTACTGCAGAATAATCACTTCTAGTCATTAAAAAACCTGAATGCTTAATTGTGCTTCGTTTTTCACGTGTTAATACGTTTAATAATGTATTAACACGTGAACTTTATTGATGATGTGAAGGTCTGAAAATGTGATTGCTAAAGTTACTTAGATAGATTTATCTGTGCCGTTTGCGGATGTATCCACAGCCTTCTGGATTTGGCTTACATCACGTTATGGTGTCTTGTAACCGAGTCAGGTTTGTTTAGCTGGCACAATAATAAAACCTTTGCTAATTTATAATTTTTGCACTGTTATGAGGTTGAACATTTAATTGTATTGTACCCAACAAGCCTGTACCCATAGTACATAGCTTTGGTTGAGCTTGTATCCCACCCCCACTCCCTTGCAGTGTTGCTGTCATCTCTTTCACCACCGCCACTGGCTTACAACCTGCAGCAACTCTCTATTGTGGCTCAGCCGCTGTATTGTGAACTTGCGGATTGTTGCTTGGAAACAGTAAACCTTACCTCGCAGAGTCCAGGGGCAACCCCCACAGTAACTGATATCACCAGAGGACAGCTGCTGTTTACCTCCATCCATGGAAACAGACTTATGCTGGTATCTTTTTCACATGGGATACAGATACAAAGTAACTGAACTGCTTTACTTCTGCAATCCGTTTGTGGTTAATTTGCAAGTATAGATAAGACTGAAAAAGATTGCCTAAAATAACACGATGATGTTTTTATTAACTATTTTACAATTTTTATACTCTAACTGTAATACCATGCTGAAGATATAACTATTTAGTCCCACTGCTGTCTCAATTTCCTCTCTATTGTCATCTCTTATTCCACTCCCCACCACCCAAACACCAGCTTGCATGTATATATGTTGTCCAACGTGGATAAGAAAAACCATGCTGTGACCAGTTGGTGAAAATGCATTGGTGTAATCATTCCAATTGACTTAGATGCTGATCCTTTAATTTTTGAAGGCAGCAGAGCATATGGCCTTTGTAAAAACGCAGGCACGGCAGGAATTAGGAGGCTTAGGAGTCATTAACAGTTTAGAGAACAGAAAAGGAGATTTTCACTGACACAAGGTTCACAGAGCTCAGGCCCCCTGGAGCCTGTGGAGCTTGAAACTGCAATCAGTAAGTGCCAGGGCTTTCTGACACATTGTTTCAGCTATTCAGCTAATAGCTCCTGTGATGCTGCCAATTTAGCATACAAGGTACTGGGTAAGTGCTGAAATGCAAATATTTACTTTGTTAAACAGAAAAACAGGTTAAAAACAACATCGAAACTTATAAAGTTAACATATTAAAAATAAGCAGTAGGAATTCGTGTTTTGTTTTACATGTGGACTGCATTTTAATCAACCTCAGAGTAAACCCTGCAATATGTTTCAATATTAAAGCACCACAGCAATAAATTTGAAATAATTACCATCAATTATTTAGCTTACTCGTCCACAGTCTGTCTAGCCTGGGACAAGATGAGTAGATATTTACAATATTATTTTTTCTTTTAAAAAAGTTACAAGTTAGCGAATAATTTAATCGAATTATAGTTAAACAACATAGATTTGGAAACACTCAGATTTCTACAGTCATTGCTCGAGACTGAGTGATTCTGCTCTGTCGACAAACTCTTGATTGGCCTGAACCAATCAGAAAATGAAACACTTCGCTTGACGAATCATAACGAACAGTACTTATCAAGGGGCGGGACTTAAAATGCCAATGAGCTGGCCGAAATTCTGTTGCTGTACATGGTTATCGGATAAAAAAGAGTAGCGGAAACTCAAAGTTTACAGCTCATGAAACTCACAGAATGAATGGAACGGCTTACTCCAACTTTGACAATCAAGAACATGTGCTGAAATTGGGAGAAACGTTTGAGAAACACCCTAAAAGTGCCTATCACACAGTGCGATGTAAGTGGTGGTTTCACTCGTTTGGTTTTGTGATCGCTAACCGTAGCATGCTAGTTAGCTCATTAGCTGAAGATCCGAAAACAGCTGTTTGATGTGTAGCCAGTTTAGCAGCTTCGTCAGTTCGTAGCTGTCGACTTACTGGTGAGACATGCTTGTAAAAGTATATTTCTTTAACTTTCTAAGCAAGTTAACTCTGAGATATACGTAGACTTTAAGCTCTGAGTTGTCAATATGCTAGATAATGTTAGCCCAGCTTAAGTCTGTACAACACTACCACCTGCTGGTGCCGGTACCCCACTGCAGCACTGTCAAATACATCCGTGGTTTACGTTTACAAATTCAGCAATGTCACTGTCATTATTAGAACATTGTACACATGTTCTAATAACATTGTACACAACATTGTACACATTGATTAATTTTCGTTTGCGTTTTTTTAAATTGTTGTTGTTTTTAATTGCCACAGATGACTTCAAACCAGCATCCATTGATACCTCATGTGAGGGGGAGCTCGAAGTGGGCAAAGGAGAGCAAGTCACTATTACGTTGCCTAATTTAGAGGTTAGTGTCTGGTGCTCTAGAGCTTTACACTGCAAGACATAAATGTGGATTTCAGTGGTGGATTATGGTGCAATCTTGTTTCAAGACCACTTTTGGAGCTCATGT
This sequence comes from Neolamprologus brichardi, assembly GCF_056152115.1. Taxonomy (NCBI): domain Eukaryota; kingdom Metazoa; phylum Chordata; class Actinopteri; order Cichliformes; family Cichlidae; genus Neolamprologus; species Neolamprologus brichardi. The sequence continues at coordinate 33,369,895 of NC_142119.1, read as the reverse complement.
TTTTAACTTGGATGAGTGTTTGCAATCCACAATAGAGCTCAACTGTTGCTGATCTCAACTTTCTGTGTGTGTGTGTGTGTGTGTGTGTGAGCGAGAGAGAGAGGAGCAACAAAATTTTCAGCTTTGTGGTTTAAATTTTTGACAGATTTTTTTGAGAAATTGTTAAAATATTCTCTGAAAAATTAGCATAATAGTACTAGCTTACATACATACTTACTTACATTTATTTGGTTTTTAGGGTTCCAGTGCTCCTGTAACGGTCTTCAAGGGATCCAAGAGGCCTTACATGAAAGAGTGCATCCTCATTGTAAACCATGACACAGGAGAGTACAGACTGGAGAAGCTCAACAGCAACATAGCTGTGAAAAAGACGAGGTGGGGTTAAAAGAAGCAGCATACTAATCTAAAATGGTATTTCATTTACACTTGCAAATTTGTGTGGCAGCAAGTGCCACTGTCACTATTTGATTCGATATAAAACTTTCCCCCGCAAAAGGAGAAATTTGAAAGAATGAAAGGTAGGGCTGCCACGATTAGTCGACTAATAAAATCGTCAACGACTAATTTAATAGTCCTTCATTTCCCCAGATTTGAAGGGTGGGTCAGGTGTATACTTTGTGGCCCAACCTATCCCAGAATTCATAGCGCAGCCCAGCTCAGTTTACAACAATGGCGGAAGCTAGTTAGTTTTAATATTACTCTTATTATTCTTTCTGGGTCACAAAATAAACGTTTAACATATTTTCAGGCGAGAATGTAGCTGTGTAAACTTCAAATATCTGCTCAGTTTATCAAGACACCACATATTTTCGGAGACGTCTGTTACCCACTAGCTCAATAGCTAGCCGGGGGCTAGGCTCACTAGAGCCGTGAGAACACCGGACTCCCGGCAAATTGTTTTCAAACCCACCGCCGTCTTTTGCTACTCAGGTTAAACTTATATAAGTCACTTAGATAACTTCAAAATGTTATTGTTTGGCTTTTTTCAGTATTTTATTTGTTCCTGAGTAAATCGGTTTGGCTGAGATTAAAGTTATAGTTTTTACACAGCTGAATAAACGTCAAGCAGACAGCTGATTATCAGAAGTGTGAGATGCTCGAGAATTTACTCCGGTGTCCTGTTATATTTTAGATAGCAAGGAGTTTATTAAACTTCACAGAAACAATCTACAAATTTCATTAAAATTGAATAAACTATCATCTTATCTTTATTTTTAGTTAGCACATACCTTAAACACTTAAAGCTGTAAGCTAATGATAGTTATATAAGAGCAGATGCTGCTGGTGCAATAAGCTGTACGTTTTACGTCCAATAGATGATGATCTGATTAGTCGACTAATCGCAAAAATAATCGGTGACTAGTCAACGATCAAAATAATTGTTTGTGGCAGCCCTAATGAAAGGTTAGTTATCAACATTTTTAAAAAAAGAAAAAAAACCTTAAATGTATTAAAAGCTCCTGCGTGTCCGTGTTTGCCTGTTCTTGTGGATTTTCAGGGCTGAAGGTAGCAGTAAGATTCATTCTCGACTGGAGCAGCAGACCAGTCGTCTGGGCCAGCAGATGAGGAGTAATAACAGCAGCAGTAACAAAACCCCAGCCAGCACTAAAAGTTCTCCACCAAAAGAGAAAACTTCCCCAGCATCCCCAATGGATGACATCGAGAGAGGTAACACGGAGTCAGACTTGGTGTGTTTAACTGATGACATCCACGTCTGTATCATTTTTATTGGGTTCGCCAGAAGAAGACTCGTCTTTTCTCATAGACAAATTAGTCGTCATATCTTGAAGTCTTATGCAGAAATGTTTAAGGATGGGAATTAATAAGAATTTAACGATTCCGATCATCCATCATTAATATCACTTATTGATTCAGTTCTCATTGGCTCATTGTCACCACCCTCTCTAAGCAGCATATCAAAGACATTACACATATTACACAGAACACTTTTTTAAAAGTGAGGGTGAGCATTCACTCAGCTTTAACATCACTCTCAGTTCTTGGCTAGCTAAGTAATGTCCATATCCACACTGCAGACTGCGCCATTATTTTTCTCCTCCAACACACAAACTGAAATCAGCTGATTGTAGCGAGAGTGCAAGAGCCGATAAGCGGGATTGATACGCAGGCAGACTTAGGATTTCCAGGACTTGGTCTACTGGGAACCGATTCTCTAGAAGAACCAGTTCTTGATTCCGATCCCTAGAAATATCAGACATGGTAAATGGCCTGTATTTGTTTGCTTGCTTTTACTAGTCCCCCCAAAGAGCTTTACACAACCAGTCATCCACCCATTCACTCTCACATTCACACACTGGTGGAGGCAGCTACAGTTGTAGCCACAGCTGCCCTGGGGCAGACTGACAGAAGCGAGGCTGCCATATCGCGCCATCGGCCCCTCTGCCCAACACCAGTAGGCGGTAGGTGAAGTGTCTTGCCCAAGGACACAACGACCAAGACTGTTCGAGCCGGGGCTCGAACCGGCAACCTTCCGATTACAAGACAAACACCCAACTCTTGAGCCACGATCGCAAACACATATTCTAGTTATGAAGTCACGTTAGATGTGATCCAAAATAAACCTGTAGCTTGTCAAAGTTTTATGGAGATACACTAAAGTAGCATGCTTTCCCAGGCAGAGGACATTAGAACATTTTCTGATTTGTTTTGGATATTTCTGCATTTCTGGGGCTGGACAAAAGGTGGAATAAAAGACTGCCTGTATTTATTTTACACTTGGGACATACAGGTGATGTTCCAGCCTTGAAATTGGAAAGGGAACCAAGATCATTTTAACACCCTTGTCTTTTTTTTCTTTCTTTTTCCCCCTCAGAACTGATGGCCGAGGCGCGAGTCATGGATCAGATGAGCAGCAGCGACAGCTCCTCAGACTCTAACAGCTCGTCGTCCTCCAGCAGCGACGACAGCTCCAGCAGCAGCGATTCAGAAGACGAACGTACTTCCGCGGCACCCTCAGTCAACCACAGCATGCCTATCATCACCAGCACCGACTCCAACAGCCACCACCACGAGAGCGGAGGAGGACTCATGAACACGCTCAGTGAGTAACCCCCTCAGCTTCATCTAAGTTAGACGGACGTCATCTTTACATGAAAGTCGACACCACCTGGTTGCTCCTAAGTTAAAGTTGTCACCATAAATATGAACACGTGAATCATACGTACCACAGAGCTGAAAGATTAGTTTTCCATTATAACATGTAAGGGCAGGTTCTCTCTTTAGTGGCGGTTCTCATTATTGTCACCCAGTATGAAAGCAGTTGGAGCTCTTAAGCTCCGTCCACATGTCAGTCAGTTCACATAGCTTTGTAGTTGATGGTTATTAACCCTTTAAAGCCGGTCTGAGCGGGCACGCTCTGTTTTGCGTAACTATTTTTAAATCCCGGTAGCTCTGCAACCACGTGAGCTAGCGCAATAATTTTTTTGCATATGAAACCGGAGGAGTTGTACTTACATCTTATGCCATCAGCTTGTCCTCGGTCACAGTTTCCTTCCACATGTAGCTTTGCAAAAACTGCATAAAAAGCGCTTGCAGCAACAAAAACATAATATTCCAGAAACACGCTTTGCCGATCCGATCAGCTGTTCATAACACTTCCTAGTTGGATTAGACGTCAGCGCGAACTTTTGCATGTCCACCATGACCTGCCCGAAACCGGAAGTGACGTCATTTTCACGGAAATGTAGTTTTTTTTTACCATCAGGGCCTCATGAGCCTATACTGGTGTTTTTATAAGTTATGTTTGACTTTATGACTTTCTGTGTGGTTTCTGGGATGCTTAGGACTCATATTGCACTGCTGGAAATAGTTTATTTTGATGCATATGCTGCTTTTTTGCAAATTTGCATTATAATATTTATTTTCGTTTTTCCTGCAGTGTATAAAAATTGGTGTAGTTCAAAAATAAAACTATGAAGACACTCAAAATAAATTTCCTGTGGTGGGAAACTATTTTGTGCAACTTTTTTGTATTTACAGTTTTGAGGGATAAGCCTCTTAAATTTCTCTAACTAGAAATATATGTTAAAAAAACAAAAACGATTTTCAATTTTATTGTAGTTTATTGCACTTTCTTGCAATTTATGTAATTACTATGCACTTAATGCAGACATATTATTAAAATTTGGGCTATAATGGTTGTATTGATGTATAGCAACTTGAAATGCTCCCAAAAATGGCTCCACAGCATGTAAAAATATAATATAAGCTCTGGCGGACTTGGTTCTATGGTAGGTCTTAAAGGGTTGAAGCGTCTGGCTAACCGGATAACCTGCAGCGTATTCCCACCATCAACTGTATTCATTACTCACATTAGTAGCTGCTTCACGCACTCTATTCAGTGTTGTTTTGTCCTTTTTTTCTTTACATCTGTCTTTGGCTTTTGTGGTCAGAATTATGATCTGAATGGGATGTGTCAAACACATTTTGCTTTTCCAAGATAATCTCTGTAAATTCTCCATAGGTTTCTCTTGTTTGTGTGTTTCTTTGATCTGTTTATTCATTTCTATTAGTCTGATTATTCGTAATTTTTTTTAAGTGTCTAATTGTATGATTTCTTTAAACTCAAGTTATAAACTACTGTTGTAGTAATTGAATAATATAAGGGAGAGGTGAAACAAACCAAACTGTACCGTACAAAAGTGATGCAGAGACCCTGTGCAAAGAGTAAACTGAGCTTTAAAGACACATGTATATAATCTTAACTTGCTGTCTGTCCGTCTGCTGCAGAAAATGACCTTCAGCTGAGTGAATCAGGCAGTGAAAGTGACGACTGAGCAGCAGGAGGACACGTCTGCCCGTTTGCAGATCTCAGGAGCATTTACAGTGAGGAGTGAAGGAGCCAGTCACAGACCTGTCAGTGTCCTGCTTCCATGAATATGGGACAGTCTTCTCTACATATCAAATGTAATGCTGTAATGCTGCTTCTCTGCCAGAAATCAGTTTTTATGTCACATGTGTTGCTTTATATTTGTGTGTGAAGAGATGCCTTAGTTGAGAGCGCTCTGATGTCATTAATGTGAGAGAAGCTGTAACGTATGATGTGCACTCTGTGATGGATCTCACTGGATGCCTCTGTGTAGTTAAACCGACCGAGAAAATGTGATTGGCAGGATGACGGTGGTCTTCATGTAATCGTCTTAAACAATAACTTGGCTTCCTCAATTCGGCTTAGAAACATGAAAAAACTTTAGTTGTGCTTAGATAAGATAAGTTGATGGCTTCAGGTCCGTCTCAGCTGCTTAGGTTTGTTTTATTAGAGACATATCTGTGTTAACAGAAATGAAAGCCGCGCTGCTTCAGTTACATTGAGCCTTTTATTTTGGTTTACTTAAACGTTTTTGTTTTGTTTTTTAATTTTAAGTTACATTAATTACTTTATTGTTCGGGCCATCACACGAAGAATGCAAGTCTAATGCATATAACTCCACGCTTTGCTTCTTATTGAACTCCTGAGAAATAGGCCAGACTATCAAAACATGGGCTGAAAGATGCTAAAATGCTCCATGGAGCAGAACTGAAAAGGTAGGTGATGATTATCTGTAGCTCAGACCACCTTGCATTGCACTAGTCATGTATTCATTGTTAAAATAAATAATGGTTATTGCAGCCTGAAGTAGTAGGACGTCTCCAAAACCTCGTGGATCATGATGATTTAGTATACAGCTGGGTTTTATTTCAGGCAAAGTAGTCCACGATGTAGTTGGCTGACTCAGTCATGCTTTGTAGCTTTAAACCTGCAATACTTGAATCTTTATATCTCTAAATATACTCGACCAATGATTACTTGCTTATATTTTATATATATATATTTACCAACCAAGCAACTGGAAGTACGAGTAAATAGTGAGTGTGAGTCTTAAAAAACTTCATGTGCCTTGTGTTGTTTCCTTCCGCCTTGTATAACACGGGGCTTCCTATTGATTCTCAAGCGAGGCCCCCTCATCACTGCTGAGCTGTCGCTACAGGCAACAAGCTGCTGTTTATGGGCCAGAGTTTCTCTGGCATCCCTACTGACTGATCGATGGAATGAGAGAGAAATATAGAGAAATTCAGTTACATGTTTAGCCTAAAGGAGAGAGAGAATTGTTCGAGAGCAATTATACAAAAATAAAGATTTTAATGCTTTCCTGTGCTTTGGCGTCGATTTTCATTCGTGTGACTGCAACGTCTGTAGCTCTTTGTGCTTTGGCATTTACTCCAAATTTTAACGCTGATATTTAAGTGTTGCTGATCAGACCAGGTGACCTTTTGTATTGACTTGGTGCCATGTGATTGGGTGATTGAAGGTTTAAGTTGTCAACGAGTTGAACAACCTAATAAAGTGATGTGTGAGTTATTACTTTACTGAGATACTTCCTTGTAGAAAGCTATCTGTTACACTGTTAGGTGTATTACTTGTATGATAGGTATTTACATTGCATAGCAGCAATGCTCCACCTCTCTAAAGGCATAGATGAGTGTTTTCTGTCGTAGTAAAATCTAGGTTTTCCCTTCAGTGTGATGTAAGTAAACTCCAGCATGTGGAAAGAATTTCAAAGTGAATTCCTTTCTGTGGCTCGTAGAAAGAGTACGTGTAAAAACACGTATAGGTTTCTTTTCACAACTCTGTTATGGCAGAGAGCAGACGTATGTTTTTGGTTCAAGTGCGCACACAACTCTACATAAAAGATTGAGATCACGGGTAATTTCTCTGTTGACAGACTGGGTGATAGATTAAAGTTGAAAACCATGAATTATTGCAAACAAGTAGAAAATGGAAACGGCAGCATTGATTTAAGCAGATCTGATTTTAAAATTTTTTATTCTTGATTGCTGACAGCTATTCCAAAATAGTTCATTGTAGTTAGTTCAATAGTTCTTGTTGGATTATAGTATTATTTTATGCCATGTTAGACCCCTAATTAAAGATTGTGAATTATTATGTAGTTTTAGTTTGCATTATTCTCCTGAATTAGAAGAAGATGATCACTATTACATTGGTTAAACTGATTTGCATTACATTAGACTGCTGATTTATTGTGAATGAATGATATTGTTTTATGATGCATTATACTGTGAGTTATAAGAAATACTGTTCCAGAAAGTCATCGCCTTATTTGTCTGATTAGAAGAGAACAGAGCATACTGCCCCATCTTAGCAGGAGCAGATAAACAGGGAGCCAAGGTCGTAGCTTAGGCGCTGTGTGAGAGAAAGAATGTGAATGTTTAGGCTTTTATGATTAGGTGGGGGCCACTAGACGCTATAAGAGTTTGATCAAGGCTCCACCATTTAGAGATCTGATGCTGTCTGTGTATGGTGTCCATCTCCCACGCGTGTGTTGAGTAAATTATCGTTTGGCTCAACCCGGCGGGACCAGTGTTGTTATTTTGGTTTTCCTCTTGTATCCATCCCCAATATTTGAATCCGTAACATTCTACACCATATGTTTTGTCCTTGCTGTAGCAGGAAGGAAAAAAAACTTTATTTACCTGCACATGGGAAGAAAAACTCCTTTTTTTCAGAGACCATCTGCCTCTGCCGTGGAGTAAGGAAAGCGTGGGGAGAGTAGAGATTACAACAGAAAAAGAAACACTCGTTCCGTCAGTTGGACCATTAATTGCAGATAAGAAACGTGCAGCTGCAGAGGAAGCGATACCTGCAGAGCTATATAGGGAAAGCCAGGACAGAGACAAAAAGCAGAAACTACAAGAGAGAATAGAGTTAAAGGTAATTACACGCCGTGATGGAATATAACTGGACGATGAGGGAAAGGGCAGAGCAAATTGCCGAAGGCCTAAATTCAAATTAATGTGCATGTGTCAGTGCACTTTTTGACCAGATTTGTAATTAAAACTTTGTATTTGGGCCTTCAGGAGCTGCAGATTTCAAAACAGCTGAATATGTTCACCAACGTAGCTAATTTGATTAAAGTAGCTGCACAATTCCTCAACTTCTGCACCAATGTTATCTTTCTTTAAAGCAAAATCAGGATAATTTAGGAAGCACGTCTTTTTGAGCCTCTGGGACTAGATGCACAAATAACACTTTGAAGCTGTTAACATACCACCTACATACAGTGGGGCAAAAAAGTATTTAGTCAGCCACCGATTGTGCAAGTTCCCCCACTTAAAATGATGACAGAGGTCAGTAATTTGCACCAGAGGTACACTTCAACTGTGAGAGACAGAATGTGAAAAAAAAAAATCCATGAATTCACATGGTAGGATTTGTAAAGAATTTATTCGTAAATCAGGGTGGAAAATAAGTATTTGGTCAATAACAAAAATACAACTCAATACTTTGTAACATAACCTTTGTTGGCAATAACAGAGGTCAAACGTTTACTATAGGTCTTTACCAGGTTTGCACACACAGTAGCTGGTATTTTGGCCCATTCCTCCATGCAGATCTTCTCAAGAGCAGTGATGTTTTGGGGCTGTCGCCGAGCAACACGGACTTTCAACTCCCGCCACAGATTTTCTATGGGGTTGAGGTCTGGAGACTGGCTAGGCCACTCCAGGACTTTCAAATGCTTCTTACGGAGCCACTCCTTTGTTGCCCGGGCGGTGTGTTTTGGATCATTGTCATGTTGGAAGACCCAGCCTCGTTTCATCTTCAAAGTTCTCACTGATGGAAGGAGGTTTTGGCTCAAAATCTCACGATACTTGGCCCCATTCATTCTGTCCTTAACACGGATCAGTCGTCCTGTCCCCTTGGCAGAAAAACAGCCCCATAGCATGATGTTTCCACCTCCATGCTTCACAGTAGGTATGGTGTTCTTGGGATGCAACTCAGTATTCTTCTTCCTCCAAACACGACGAGTTGAGTTTATACCAAAAAGTTCTACTTTGGTTTCATCTGACCACATGACATTCTCCCAATCCTCTGCTGTATCATCCATGTGCTCTCTGGCAAACTTCAGACGGGCCTGGACATGCACTGGCTTCAGCAGCGGAACACGTCTGGCACTGCGGGATTTGATTCCCTGCCGTTGTAGTGTGTTACTGATGGTGACCTTTGTTACTTTGGTCCCAGCTCTCTGCAGGTCATTCACCAGGTCCCCCCGTGTGGTTCTGGGATCTTTGCTCACCGTTCTCATGATCATTTTGACCCCACGGGATGAGATCTTGCGTGGAGCCCCAGATCGAGGGAGATTATCAGTGGTCTTGTATGGCTTCCATTTTCTGATGATTGCTCCCACAGTTGATTTTTTCACACCAAGCTGCTTGCCTATTGTAGATTCACTCTTCCCAGTCTGGTGCAGGTCTACAATTCTTTTCCTGGTGTCCTTCGAAAGCTCTTTGGTCTTGGCCATGGCGGAGTTTGGAGTCTGACTGGTTGAGGCTGTGGACAGGTGTCTTTTATACAGATGATGAGGTCAAACAGGTGCCATTCATACAGGTAACGAGTGGGGGACAGAAAAGCTTCTTACAGAAGACGTTACAGGTCTGTAAGAGCCAGGGATTTTCCTTGTTTGAGGTGACCAAATACTTATTTTCCACCCTGATTTACGAATAAATTCTTTAAAAATCCTACCATGTGAATTCATGGATTTTTTTTTCACATTTTGTCTCTCACAGTTGAAGTGTACCTCTGGTGCAAATTACTGACCTCTGTCATCATTTTAAGTGGGGGAACTTGCACAATCGGTGGCTGACTAAATACTTTTTTGCCCCACTGTACAAGGATCCTCCCACACATTCTGTGAATGGGATGAACTTTGAATGTCAAAGGGTTCATGTGGCAATAGCACTGTGGAGCACGCCTTGTTGCCTTTGGCATAAATGCCTCTTGTCAGAAAGTTGACACTGAGTACTGATGAAAGGTAAAAGATTAGATAAATAAGACTATTGTGAAGATTGTGATTCATGTCCTTGTACAGCTGGAGAGGAAATACAATCTCTTCAATAATACAGTTTTATGTTATTTGCAGTTGCAATCTTTTCTCAGAGCAAATATGGGTCATGAAATAGAGACTCGTTCAGCACGGAATGGGAGAAAATTCAATTTCTAAAGCATATTCCCGTTTACAGAGTCAGACCCCCAAACCAGGTTTGCATAAATCTAGAGTGAGGTGGATTTAAACATCATCAATGGAATATCTTTTATTCAATTCAATTTTATTTATATAGCACCAAATAAAAACAAAAGTCGCCTCAAGGCGCTTCATATTGTACAGTAGATACAGAGAAAAGCCCAACAATCATATGACCCCCTATGAGCAGCACTTTGGCGACAGTGGGAAGGAAAAACTCCCTTTTAACAGGAAGAAACCTCCAGCAGAACCAGGCTCAGGGAGGGGCGGGGCCATCTGCTGCGACCGGTTGGGGTGAGAGAAGGAAAAGATTAGATAAAAAAGCTTCACCAGAGCTTTTTATCAGATTTATCTCTTGAATAGTTATTCAATACCAATTTTAATTGCATATTGAGACTTGTTTATTAAAGCTTTCTTCTTTAACCCTGAAACCCATGGGGTCAAATCCAACCCCATGGGTTCTCCAGGGTTAATTGTACCTCACACCACAGAAATGACATCTACCCAGTCCTGAAGTCTCTACCTTTTAAGAGTGATAGAGATATTTTACCTGGCTTTGTACGAAGGTGCCCCCGTTCTGGTATGACCTCTGAGATACAGTGGCTTGCAAAAGTATTCGGCCCCCTTGAACTTTTCCACATGTTGTCACATTACAGCCACAAACATGAATACATTTTATTGGAATTCCACGTGAAAGACCAACACAAAGTGGTGAACACGTGAGAAGTGGAACGAAAATCAGACATGATTCCAAACATTTTTTACAAATAAATAACTGAAAAGTGGGGTGTGCGTAATTATTCAGCCCCCTGAGTCAATACTTTGTAGAACCACCTTTTGCTGCAATTACAGCTGCCAGTCTTTTAGGGTCTGTCTCTACCAGCGTTGCACATCTAGAGACTGAAATCTTTGCCCATTCTTCTTTGCAAAACAGCTCCAGCTCAGTCAGATTAGATGGACAGCGTTTGTGAACAGCAGTTTTCAGATCTTGCCACAGATTCTCGATTGGATTTAGATCTGGACTTTGACTGGGCCGTTCTAACACATGGATATGTTTTGTTTTAAACCATTCCATTGTTGCCCTGGCTTTATGTTTAGGGTCGTTGTCCTGCTGGAAGGTGAAGCTCCGCCCCAGTCTCAAGTCTTTTGCAGACTCCAAGAGGTTTTCTGGCTCCATCCATCTTCCCATCAACTCTGACCAGCTTCCCTGTCCCTGCTGAAGAGAAGCACCCCAGAGCATGATGCTGCCACCACCATATTTGACAGTGGGGATGGTGTGTTCAGAGTGATGTGCAGTGTTAGTTTCCGCCACACATAGCGTTTTGCATTTTGGCCAAAAAGTTCCATTTTGGTCTCATCTGACCAGAGCACCTTCTTCCACATGTTTGCTGTGTCCCCCACATGGCTCGTGGCAAACTGCAAACGGGACTTCTTATGGCTTTCTGTTAACAATGGCTTTCTTCTTGCCACTCTTCCATAAAGGCCAACTTTGTGCAGTGCACGACTAATAGTTGTCCTATGGACAGATTCCCCCACCTGAGCTGTAGATCTCTGCAGCTCGTCCAGAGTCACCATGGGCCTCTTGGCTGCATTTCTGATCAGCGCTCTCCTTGTTCAGCCTGTGAGTTTAGGTGGACGGCCTTGTCTTGGTAGGTTTATAGTTGTGCCATACTCCTTCCATTTCTGAATGATGGCTTGAACAGTGCTCCGTGGGATGTTCAAGGCTTGGGAAATCTTTCTGTAGCCTAAGCCTGCTTTAAATTTCTCAATAACTTTATCCCTGACCTGTCGGGTGTGTTCTTTGGACTTCATGGTGTTGTTGCTCCCAATATTCTCTTAGACAACCTCTGAGGCCGTCACAGAGCAGCTGGATTTGTACTGACATTAGATCACACACAGGTGCACTCTATTTAGTCATTGGCACTCATCAGGCAACGTCTATGGCAGGGGTGGGCAACTCTAGGCCTCGAGGGCCGGTGTCCCTGCATGTTTTAGATGTGTCCTTGAACCAACACAGCTGATTTAAATGGATAAATTAGGTCCTCAACATGTCCTGAAGTTCTCCAGAGGCCTGGTAACGAACTAATCAGAAATGAAGAGTTGTAATCATTTGAACAAAGACCAAAAAACAGATATGATGTATTTTTGAACATCTTGCAGCTCTAGTACAGGTGCAATATTATCTGAGATTTCCAGCTATGTTACCTGACATGTGGTAATTGCTTTTTTGTTGTTTTATTGATGTGTCTGCATTGTTTTAATTTTGCTTAATCTTTTGTTTCATTTTCCTTTTTCCTTTCCTTTTGCACCTTTGGTTACTATTGAAACAACAATAAAGTCATGATTAAAATCAGTACTTAACAGGTATTTGTATTAATACTAAACCGCTGCAAATTACCAGCAATACTTCAGACAATTGCGTATGATTCACAAATATATGCATATATGCATTTTGTTTAAATAGTGTTAAAATAAAATAGCAAAAAAGGGATAAATAAGCTTTAGTTGGGGGGGGGTATTCATTAGTTTGAACAAAACAGGTGATTCTTCTAATCATATAATATAATAATCATTCTGTACATACGATAATTTTTAACCCTACAACTGTTTATAACTTGCATAGTTCACATTTCTGTATAACTGTATATCTCAGATTTCTGTATAGTTTTTCATATTTATATCCTGTTCATAGCCTGTACATACTTATAGTTATAGAATATTCATAACATACTTCATACCGTGTACATTATAACATACCATAATAGACCCATTTCTGTAATATACTTACATATCTATATTATTGCTAATATATATTGTAATATATCTATATCACTAAAGCACTTCTGGATGGATGCAAACTGCATTTCGTTGCCCTGTACCTGTGCATGTGCAATGACAATAAAGTTGAATTCTATTCTATTATATTCTATTCTAACTTTAAAATGTAAAGTTTAAAAATGTTTTCTCACACTTTTTGTAATAATTGCAAAGCATTTAAGTCAAAATAACTATAAATTGAAAAACACAGACTAGGCTTCTCTATACTTCCACTGATGATGGAGGCACTGGGTTAAACATTATGACTTTGTTACCAAGTAGAACTCAAACATCCCTAAACATTAAAAGTAGTGAATAAACTTGAATGGCATTTTTGAGGTTTACATACACTCAGCACACTTTGGGTAAGAACAACATTCTCTAAACTTTTGCAGCTTTAAAGTTTGAAAAACGGAAATCAACAATCTTCGCCTTTGCTAGGCAGTCTTGCTTCAATATGCTAAGTTATTTTGTAACTTTTTTGTTGATTTCTTTTTAACATTTTTAGCGCTGTGCGCATGTTTGGTTTTATACAGAAGGCTATATGCGCCCCCAAATAATGCGACAACACCAGTTATTATTATTAATAACTCCGAACTAATTATTGTTACGGTTATTATAATAATATTTTATTATTATTATTATTATTATTATTATTATTATTATTATTATTATTATCATTATGTTTTCCTGTTGCAATATTTTCAATTTGTGCCAAGTCAAATCCTTTTAATTTATAAAGGCCATTTGAAAACGCGTAGAGTTGACTCACAGTGGTTGCAGAAGAGGCAGGTGCCTCGGAAATACGAAGAAAACGTAGTAATAATTAAAAACAGGAGGAAGAGGGCAATGTTGGGGCGGTTATCTGTCTTTCTTGGGTTTCTTAGGTAACACTGTAGCTAACAGACAACAACAACACCAACAACAAAAGCTGGTCTGGGTGGGCAAAACTCTGCCGTCTGATCCGACCCACCCTCACCGGATCCACCAATCCCCGCAAGGCTGTACCTCCAGCCGCTGTCCTCCGGTAGTTTCAGGCTATAATGCAATTTTATTCAAACTGCATTCACGCCTACGAAACGGGCGTTTACGCAACAGTGTTTGACGGTAATTTCCCAACAAATAAATATAGGAGTGCGTTTTATATAGCTACGGGTAAGGAAGAGTAAGGAAGCAGACGTTTCCACCCCCAACATCCTTTAAAGGAAAACGGAAAACCGGGGCTTTGGCTCAACTCCACATTAACCTTATTTGTATAGGTTGTGAATTATGAATGTGTTTGACTAATTTATCTTCACCAGAGCTTTTTATGTATATGAATAATATTTGTTCCTTTGCGTTTGCGCAGGTTACAAACAGCGTCCTGCAGGTTCACTTGCTGACGTTTATGATAATGCCAAAGTCCACAGTTGTTGGCAGGAGGCTGGTACACAGGCATCGGGTTTGCTGTTTCACAAACAAAGAGGCATTATCTCACGGCTCACTCTCTCTCTCTCTCACACACACACACACACACACACACACACACACATAGACATACAGGCACAGACACCGGGGCTGATCACTTGTTTAGCCTCCTGTCGCGGCGCAAAGAAGGGACAGATAAGACGCACTGCATGGTTAAAATGCTCGGGAGATCTCTGATGAACGTCGGACTGCGCGTGAAGTGTCAGCAGCTTAAAGGGATCCAGAGAGTCACAGCGGGACTAAACCCTGCCAACTATGGGGACATCCTCCGCCGCGAGGCAGCCTCCACCAGCACCGTCATGGGTGTCAACAAAATGAAAACTATGGATGATTTAGGCGGACCGAGTTTCATGACTACCTTGTATTGGCTTTTTATAAAGGGATATTTCCAAACGACGCAACAAATGCAAGTAAGTTGGAAAAGAAGGAGTTTTCCTTCTGGACTAAGGGTTCAGTCCGCCCCCCTGAGTTTGAACTACAGTGCACCTTCCCCTGGAGCTGCTAGAGCGATCAGTGTATCCTAATGACCCCACTGTGGTATTTATTCACGCACAGTTTGGGGTTTAGAATTGAATCTTGGTTTAATAAGCGCTTAATAACAACGATTAAAATCATCTGTAACAAATCCTGTAATACAAATAAATGGATAAAAAAATCTAGATTAGTTTTCCTTTGAGAGACAGTCACAGTCTTAGGAGAGTTTTCCACGATAGAGGAGAAGTAAGAGATATTTTTTTATAATGAGGATACTCTAAGCAAAGATAAGTATGCACTGATATGTCATGATATTTTCTAATTCCAACAGGAAACTGTTGGTCTCCTTAAACATCATTTTACCTCCTGATAACTCTGAACATGCAACTAACCTATTAACTCCCATTATTTGCTCAAAGATCGAGCACAGCAAGATATACGGCCCCCTGTGGAAGTCCAAATACGGCCCTTTGGTCGTGGTGAATGTGGCCAGTGCCGACATGATAGAACAGGTGCTGAGGCAGGAGGGTAAACACCCAATCCGGACAGACATGCCCCACTGGAGGAACTACAGAGAGCTCAGGAACCAGGCCCACGGACCCCTGACTGAGTGAGTGAAACCATCACAGATCCACCACATCTGTGTCCTGAATCCACACTGCACTGTAACTCTGAGCAGGCTGACAGCATGTTGTTTGTTTTGTTTTCCACTGATGAAATCTGTCTGATCAAGCTGCAATAACATGTGATGTATCAACTGCAGATCATTTCTTTTCTACAAACAAACAAACACGATACATTGATTTTTTTGTTGTGTCAGTTGCTATGCGAAAAAACTTTGTCCTATGCCAAACTTTGCTAGGTGTTCAGGTTCTTTAACATGGGAGCAAATACGTGGACTTTGAATGCAATGTTATGAACAAAAAAGAAAAAAATCCATAATATAATCCAGTCAATATAAAATATGTAGGTATAGATAGATAGATATAGGTGTATATAGGACTGCAATGCCTTTAAAAGTATGGATTGACAATTTTTGATATGTGACCTAAGACAGAGGTTACTGTTACTGTTCTTCCTCTTCATAGAGGTTGTGGTTGTTGACTACGCATCACTCTCCTCTTGATTTTGCCTTGAAACAGTTCTAACGAATTGGAAACTATAATTTAACATAATTTAATCTCACCTCATTTCAATTCAATTTTATTTATATAGCGCCAAATCACAACAAAAGTCGCCTCAAGGCGCTTCATAGATACAGAGAAAAACCCAACAATCATATGACCCCCTATGAGCAGCACTTTGGCGACAGTGGGAAGGAAAAACTCCCTTTTAACAGGAAGAAACCTCCGGCAGAACCAGGCTCAGGGAGGGGCGGGGCCATCTGCTGTGACCGGTTGGGGTGAGAGAAGGAAGACAGGATAAAGACATGCTGTGGAAGAGAGACAGAGGTTAATAACAGATATGATTCAATGCAGAGAGGTCTGTTAACACATAGTGAGTGAGAAAGGTGACTGGAAAGGAAAAACCAGAGACCAATATAGACGTCATCAGTTTCATATAAAATCTAAAGTATTAAAAGGAAGGGACTGTGGACCATAATGTGCTTTGGCAGAATAACAGACACTTTCTCAGCTCCTCATTTATTCTTGTCCGACTTGTTTTAGCAGCACTTATCAGTGTTGAAAGTTAAGACGCTGGAGCAGTGCTAACATGCTTCCAGACACTATTAGACAAGGGTACACTACATTAGGGTACACTCGTTCATGTGCATTTGGATATGTTTAAAGATCTCAAACACCCACTCGTGTTTCCAGAGATTTGCCCATTTGCTATGGATATTTTATTTTGAACAGTTTGAAGCACTTTGGAAACAATAACACTTGTTATTAGTATTAATTCCTGGTTGACTTTGGTCTTTGGATGGGATTTGTTGATAAAGAAGGGAAATATGTAGCCTCTTACTAGCCTTGCCTGTAAAGTGAGTCCATTTAAATGTAAGCAAGAATAAGCCAAATACAAATCTATACTTATAGATTGATATGATCATAAAAAGTAATTTTCTATGACTTGCTCTCTGGAGCCTCATTCCCTTGTTTTTATATTGGTTTTTAGGATGGGGGCCAAATGGCAGCGGATTCGCAGCATCTTGAATCCACGAATGCTGAAACCCAAGCACGTCTCCTCCTATGCCAACACCATCAATGAGGTGGTGTCCGATTTTATCTGCAGAGTGAACTGGCTGAAGGAGACCAGTGGACAGGGAGTCATGGTCAATGACCTGACTGCAGAGCTCTACAAATTTGCTTTTGAAGGTCAGCAGAAAACAAAACAAATAAATGAAATGTTGTTAATTAATCAGCTTTAGAAACTCATGCAGAAACAAGAAGAAAACAGAGGAATATGCTGTGTAATTGTTCTTGTCCTTGATTTTTTTTCAAACCTGCAGACCTCATTTTCTGTGTGTCATTCAGTAAGCCGACAGCTGCTTTTTCTTTTGGCCTTGACCGCTGATTAGACACAATAATGTGGTCATATAACGCGACATGGTCCCTTTGACCGAGATTATTTTTAAGTGTTACAGTCCAGTCTCAATCATAAATCTAAAATCCGACAGCAGCAGCATCCAAAGGAAATCTATCTTCCAAGACAGCACGTTCCTGCTTAGAATGTCGGTGGTGTTATATTTATCTTATGCTAGCAGATCTTCACACTAAGGTACACTGGCTGCTGGCTGTAGCCTCATAAACAGAATGTGATTTCGTCCATTTCACAACACATTAAATTTAAAGGTGCGCTATGTGAAACTTGCGTCACATGAACGACCACATATAAAAGATCGCAGTAGCATTTCGGTGACAAAAGCGAAGGGTTACCCTCAGATGTCTCGTCTGTGACCTCAGTAAACAATGAGCTCGTTGGCTCCGTGTCAGGTCTAGCGAAGTGGAAAAATTCAACCAGAGTCCAAGAATAAACATAGGGAAATACTAGAGATGCATCACAAGCTCTTAAGTAGTATCCATACCAAAACAGGATGACTTAAGGATAACATACATAAGGAACAAAGGCAACCTGAGGGAATAAATACAACAGAGGTGAAAACACAATCAGGAAACTAAGAATCAAAGTGGCAGGTCCAAGAAATGAGCGCTCACACTCAGTTTTACTGAATACAGCTGAGTTTAATTATGCTTGCTATCAGCGTCAGAAAGGAGGCTAAAGCAGGGTTTGCTTTGCTGAGTGACTGATGAGTGGCCAGTGTTAGGAAGGTTACTTTTAAAATGTATTCCATTACAGATTACAGAATACATGCCCCAAAATGTATTCTGTAACGTATTCCGTTACGTTACTCAATGAGAGTAACGTATTCTGAATACTTTGTATACTTAATATATTATCATGCTGTTTACAACTACATGAATGTACTATTGCTGTGATTTATTACTGTTACTGAAGGTCCGCGGCTCCGAACCGTAGTAAAGGGACCTCTGGCTAATACGGTGGGTTCTGTGTCGGCTCGTAGCTGAAAACTAGCTTTACTTTGTTGTCTGGGTCAACTTTGCTAGCAGAGACAGAGAGAGGCGTTGAAAGGCTGCTCCAACAGAACTTATTGTTTTTGGAGGAAAACACGAACACGGTGTACAGTCGAGTCTTAATAGCTTACTTACAACTGGGCTCGTCAGGCTCTCTTCTTGGCTGCAGTGGTTATTATTATATTTACATGCTTCCAGCTCCCGTTTTTCCTCCATGACAGCTCGTACTTTTCCTTTTTCTCCCTCCCTCGCTCACAGACACATAACGTGTATGGCAGTCCATTCTCCCTGCAGCACGGACTACACTGCCCATGATGCTACATTCTTTAGAGCTATACCTGTAGCATTCTGCCTATTAGCTTAGCACAACAACAACAGGCGCTCTCTCACCCAGGAAACACGCAGAGAGAGAGCGTCACCCTGTAACCATGGCAACCGTAACGCTGCCGCCTGGAACAACAGAACGTAGCTGTCAAACAAAACCCAAACAGCCCTGACCCGCGACAATATGAAACAGGGAAGTACCGCCGTGTAATCCATTTATTTCAACAAAGTAACTGTATTCTAAATACCACCTTTTTAAACGGTAACTGTAACGGAATACAGTTCCTCATATTTTGTATTTTAAATACGTAACGGCGGTACATGTATTCCGTTACTCCCCAACACTGCAAGTGGCTAATGGTCAATGGGCCTCATTCACAAATATTAGTGTGGAAACATTTTTAATTGGTGCAAAAAATGAGTTTTGCATGCAAATTTACTGTAGCATTTATAAAATACGAGTATCAGGCTAGTAAATCAGAATCATTCGGGACCAGCTCACAATATCCATACACGGAGATGATTTATCTGAATTTCAGCAGTGGGATAACATCTCCATACACACGCCTTCTGGTTCTCGGTCTATACATGACCACCCCCGGCACTACAAGTTGTTTGTTCTTGTTTTCGTGCACCACCCTCCCTCCCTTTTGAATCCATTCACCACTCATTAGTACGTGGGGATCCGCCCGGGCCGGGAGCCTCGGCCAGTCCCCTCTGAGACCTTCCCCACACCACAGCCTCAATTCATACTCAAGCCATCTGCCATTAGCTGCTAGAAATGCTGTCAAACCTAAAATGAGGATGTGGTCCAAGCTAGTGAATTGCATTTTATCGGAAGAGGTGCAGCTTTCTAAAGTGTTTCCACAGGAGTGACCATCTTTCAGTCATTTCACCTGAGACAAGAACAATGTGGAATCAAAGTTGATAAGAAAAGATTGGCAAACAACAAGAAAGGAAGGAAGAAAACAGGTGGAGGACAAGGATCATGTGACCTGTCAGCCCCAGATGAGAGAACAATAAGAGCCAGATTATCCAGCATTCATGGGATAGTGCCAAAAACTTATTCTATGAGTGACATTCAGCAATGATAGAAGTCATTTGTAATGAAAGATAAGAACATTTAAGATACAATAAGATAAGATAAGGGACAGTGGAATATGTTTAAATGGAAAAAGGTTAAATACATAAATTTTTTCTTTATATTTATTTATTTTTATTGCATTTCTTAGCATTTACCATATTGTGAAAACTGTAAATAATGACCAAAATTTGATAGCAGAATAATATTAATATAGCAGCAGCAGCTGTAGCAATAGTGTTAATTGTAAATACTTGTGTTTATATTCCTAAGTAAGCCAGGCTGTCGTTTGTTTGTATGCATGGTCAGAGGGACTGTACAGAAAAATTCAGGTATGAAATATGAACAAATCTGTGTGTGAAACATTCATACGCACAATTAATGTGCAGACATGCGAGTCTGCAGCAGGAAATGAGGCTCAAATAAGTTTATCAGTCTATCAGGTTTATCATGTTTTTTCTTTTAACTAAATAAAAAGCTGGTGAAAAGTATGTGTAAGAAAACAAATAGAAAAACCACAAACAAAACAAAAATTTTTTCCAAGGAAGGCAAATAATGAATGACAAGATGCCGAGATCAGCAGCTCCATAGGTCACGGAACAGGGATCAACCCTGGACACATTTCAGTGGTCTGTGCTGTTTGCAGGACGGTTTTTCTATTGTATGCATGTGCTGTCAAACTGATGTTGTTTTGTCAAGTTGCACTGAGCTCTTTTGACAAACTATCGTTTTGTTTTTAAACACAGGAATATGCTCAGTGCTTTTTGAAACCCGTATGGGCTGCATGAATGAGGTGATCCCCGAGAAAACCCAAAAGTTCATTGTCTCCGTGGGGGAAATGTTCCATCTCTCCCAAGTCGTCATCCTCTTCCCACAGTTCCTCTGGCCCTACCTGAAGTCCTGGAAGAGGTTTGTCGCAGCCTGGGATCATCTCTTCAAAGTTGGTGAGCAACATTAATTTTTAACCAGTAAATAAAAGTGTGGTGTGGTGGTAAATTCACTGCTGAATATTTATCCCCTTTCTGCCATTATGTGATTTCTAAAACCACTTTGAAACATTTTTTTCTGTTTTAGTGCAAAAAAACCAAACACCTTTCAGGCTTTTTGTTAAATATTCATGATTTAAAATTGAAAAGACTTTTCTAGTTGTCAGAAATCTGTAGGATTTAATTCATGGAAACATTACCTACTCCCTATTCCATACTGGTTGTGGATCACCGAGGTTAGTTCAGTTCATGGACATTTTCAAGTAGCACTATCAGCTAATTTCAAGGTCAGCACACACAACACACACAAAGAGACAAAGTCCACCCTACATGTGGCATTTCACACAATCAGTGTGCTATCAAGATCCCTAACTGTGTCTCTTTCCCCATCTAATGGGCAAACATGTCTTCTCACAGTCTTTTTCTTTTAATTTCACATGAGATAAGATGATGTTGTTTCTCGTAGCTGAAGAACTGGTGAATAAGAAAATTGAGGAGATCCAGGAGAACGTCCACCTGGACAAAGACGTGGAGGGAGCGTATCTCACACACCTCCTGCTCAGTGAACAGATGAGCAGCACAGAGATCCTGGGCAGCATCACTGAACTCCTCCTGGCAGGAGTAGACACAGTGAGTAATAGCTACACCGCTCCGTCATTCCCAATTCCCAAAATCAATTTGTTTGCATTAAAGTGTCTCCCATTATTCGTTTAGCCTTCCAGGTTTCCATTTTCCCAGAGCCACTTAATAAGAACCGTTTTCCTTTATATAAAAACAACCCACTACCACTCACCCTAGATAGAGACACAGTTATTGGGAAACAGTTTTACTTCTTCTATTCTACTTCTAATTTCTATATTGCTGACAGTGGAGCTGCTAACATGTTGGTTAATTTAAGTTTCCTTTTCTCTCTTTTCAGTTCCACCTTTTTGCTTTTTGTTTGTTCCTCTTTATTAAACACTTCTTTCACATTAACTCTGTTCTACAAGGTGCACGAGTGCACAGGGAAGGTAGGGGAGGGGCCAGCGGTGTGACCAGAATCGACTGGGCATTGTATTGTCAGTAATGAAAATGAACTAATGGGCTACTGTGCACAATGCACGGTGCACAGCAGCCCATCAAGCCAGCCTGTATAGTTATATTGACAAAGAAAAAGAGAACTATACTGACCTAATTGTGGAGGCCCATCAGGCAGATTACCAGTCCAACCTTGGAGTATAGCTCTCAGCTACAAGTTAAGAGATAATTTTTGAACATATTAAAAGTCTTCTTAAAGTCAAAGAATGCATATAAAAACAAGTTGAAGTTGACTTAGAAAACCAGTTGTGCTTTTCCACATGGAGGCTGATTTTCTCTAAATATACTCTACTATACACAGTGTTGGGGAGTAACGGAATACGTGTACCGCCGTTACGTATTTAAAATACAAAATATGAGGAACTGTATTCCGTTACAGTTACCGTTTAAAAAGGTGGTATTTAGAGTACAGTTACTTTGTTAAAATAAATGGATTACATGGCGGTACTTCCCTGTTTCATATTGTGGCGGGTCAAGACTGTTTGGGTTTTGTTTGACAGCTACGTTCTGTTGTTCCAGGTGGCAGCGTTACGGTTGCCATGGTTACAGGGTGACGCTCTCTCTCTCTGCGTGTTTCCTGGATGAGAGAGCGCCTGTTGTTGTTGTGCTAAGCTAATAGGCAGAATGCTACAGGTATAACTCTAAAGAATGTAGCATCATGGGCAGTGTAGTCCGTGCTGCAGGGAGAATGGACTGCCATACACGTTATGTGTCTGTGAGCGAGGGAGGGAGAAAAAGGAAAAGTACGAGCTGTCATCGAGCAAAAACGGGAGCTGGAAGCATGTAAATATAATAATAACCACTGCAGCCAAGAAGAGAGCCTGACGAGCCCAGTTGTAAGTAAGCTATTAAGACTCGACTGTACACCGTGTTCGTGTTTTCCTCCAAAAACAATAAGTTCTGTTGGAGCAGCCTTTCAACGCCTCTCTCTGTCTCTCGCTAGCAAAGTTGACCCAGACAACAAAGTAAAGCTAGTTTTCGGCTACGAGCCCGACACAGAACCCACCGTAGTAGCCAGAGGTCCCTTTACTACGGTTCGGAGCCGCGGACCTTCAGTAACAGTAATAAATCACAGCAATAGTACATTCATGTAGTTGTAAACAGCATGATAATATATTAAGTAATCCAAAGTATTCAGAATACGTTACTCTCATTGAGTAACGTAACAGAATACGTTACAGAATACATTTTGGGGCATGTATTCTGTAATCTGTAGTGGAATACATTTTAAAAGTAACCTTCCCAACACTGACTATACAGAATGATGCCTTAATTCAGCATACAGTTTATAGTCTACTCACTGGGCTGATTCCTCTGTAACTACTGGTTTTGAAACACACTGTGCAATGCTGTCATGTCAATATGTACCAAAGTCTCAGAGGAACGTTCCTGGTATTTTGTTGAATCTGTGCGACAAATAATTAAGCCAGTCGTGAAAGATAAAACCAGCAAGGTGTACCTAGTGAAGTGGTCAATGTACTTACTTAGTTCCTCCTACGCCAGGCAGTGCATCGGGCAGCTAGTGATCTTGTTACGGCCCTAGCAGGGCCTCCTCCTGAAGGTGCCTGTGTGGGAGTGTCCTTCAATCGCTTCTGCCTGAGGTGCCACCTTTCCCTTTTACACAGCTGACTCTCGTCAGTAATTAAAAGTATTTAATCCCAGGGAAAGGTGAACTCTGGGCCAAAGTGCCATGTGAGTGGTTATAGCTAGTGAGCTGCTCTCTTTCTTTTTGGCTTACGTTTTACTTGAATGACCAATGCCTGAGTTTTGTTTGTTTTCTTAAATGGTGATAGCGGCTTGTCCGTCTCTTTTAGTTGAGCTACTTTAATAAAACTCTTTAATTTAACCCTTATGCCTTGTCTCCTTTTTCTGACCCGGACACTTTTTGTTACTTCCCCCTCACCGCCTAGACCCCTCAGGGGAACGTAACAATCTCCATCGATGTCGGTCAGCCCCGACTGCTTCAGCTTTGTCCCAGGCAATGTCGACAGTTCTCAGATCGTCCATGAATGTTCGACGTGGTCAATGAGTATACGAGTTTTGGCATTCCAGAATAGTAATTTTAAATTTGATTAACTTGAGAAGTGGCCCATGAGAGTATAAGCAATTATTTTTAAAGATCATTGGTCGCATGCTTGTCTACAGATTTACTCAAAGCAGCATTTCATCCACTTAAATATGAAATAGCTTTGTCCTGGATTGGAAATCTTGAGTAATATAAATGAGGTGTTCTTGTCTCAGATGCTGCAGATGAGTAATCGTCATGTAAAAACATGAAAGTATGCCATTCATTAATCAATGCGGTGAAGTTTTCTGGAAGATATTTCTCAACCCAAAGATCAACCCCCCTGAAAGTCAAACACAAAACTTTATACTCTGTCAAACCAAGCCCAGCTCTGAACTTGGCTGGATTGTAATGGAACATGTCGAAACATTACATAAAACAGAACATTACACTCTGTGTTTCTCTGATTTGCAGACCTCCAACACTATCTCCTGGGCTCTGTACAATTTGGCGAGGGAGCCAGAGATCCAAGAACAGTTGTACCAGGAAGTGATAAGCGTTTGCCCTGGGGACAAGGTGCCAAACAGTGATGACATAGCTCAGATGCCGTACCTGAAGGCCATCATCAGAGAGACACTGCGGTAGGAGGGGAATCTTTTTATTAATAAGATAATAACCAAGATGAAATGAAACACTTATCTGGTCCTAAACATGGAAGTTAAAGAAATAAAACCACTTAAAAGAATACTTCACTATTCTGCCCTCACTAGGGTGTGAAGCTGGTTTCTAGCTTGGCAGATAGCTAACAGGTCCACAATAAACATCCAGGAGTCAGCGGATACGTTTTAGATGTTTACTGTTGAAGCACTGTAAAACTGGTACAGAAACAAAAATAAAATATTACATTTCTGCTGTAATTGCATTTTCTTTACAACATCAAACATTAAGTCATGCACTACAATGTATATAACACATAAACACAAACTTATCCAAACCCTTTTACTGGTTATTAGGCCCGCGCATTTAGCGATTAGCTTAATGCTAACATCACATAGGAAATCCCATAGACGGGCTAACGTGTTAGCATCGCGGCCGTTTTTCCTCACAAAAGAAAGTTTTCCACACAAACCTCTAAACTGCTACACAAAACTATCGCGGGAAAGCTTACAAAACAAATAGCAACTACTTACAGGCATGTGCTTTCTCAGGCAGTTTGACAGTTTGTCTAAAGAACTGTTTTTCACTGGTTAGGTACTACGGCAAGTCTGCTGGTACAAAAAACCCACACCCAAATTATCATGCCTGCCTTAAAGGGGCAGCACATTCACCATTTTGAAAAATGAGTGCAACCCTTTGCTTAAAGTTAGGAGACGTGGTTTATGGACTTACATGTTTGTAAGGGGTGAGATAGCAAAGAGTTGCATTTACTGAACAAATGGAAACTGTGTTGATGCCTTTCTGCGTTTTGTGGTCGCCAGCCTGTATCCAGTTGTGCCAGGAAACGCCCGCGTCACTGTTGAAAATGAGATTGTGGTGGGGAATCATCTCTTCCCAAAAAAGGTAAGATGCACGTTAAGCACACCTGGCCTCTTACTAGTAAATAAATGCAGTCTTGTCTCTACAGCGCCATCTGAAATCAGTTAAGGTTGTTGGGGTTCAGTAATAGCACAATAGCAAACGTCATGGGTTTCCTCTCTTAGACGCTGTTCCACCTGTGCCACTACGCTGTGTCCTATGATGAGAATATTTTCCCCAACCCCCACACCTTCCTGCCGGAGCGCTGGCTCCGAGGAGGGGAGGATAAGTCCAAGCATCACCCGTTCGGGTCAGTACCATTTGGTTTTGGGATCCGGGCATGTCTAGGTCGGCGGGTGGCTGAACTTGAGATGCATCTCCTCCTCTCCAGGGTAAGAACATCTGTTCCTAATGCTAATGATGCTCCGTGCTTGCTTATAAAGAAGCAACTTTTGCCAACACAGCAGTGTACTTTGGCTTTGAGTCAAGCATGCAAAGCTACTGTGTCAAATCTTGCCCAGGCAGCAGAGTGGATAGTGATAAAAGCTACTAGATTATACATCTAATCCAAAAACAGTTTGCATGTTTTGACAAACTGTAACTTGCACTTTAAGTTCTTAAAATATAACTTTAAGTGCAAAATTGGAAAAGGTAATGGATAAGGTTTGGAAGCAGGGCTGTGAATTAATACTATGCTTTATGTGAGTTGCTGAACAAGTTATTATAAAAACTCAACAGTAGCTTGATGCTTACAACTTTAAAGACTTAGAAGCTAAGGTTGGGTTATTATTCCACTGCATATTATGTTAAAGGATCCATACAACTTTATAACTATAAGACTGCAAGACTGAAATATGCAAACAAACATTGTGCCGTTGCTTTTTGAAATTTCCTGGAAATCGGTTGTTCTTTAGCTTCATTCAGGGAGCAGTATTAACCTAAAGTAACTTCTCGGCCCATTCAAAGCTGTTTACTCATTTGTCGGCCTGGGCATGCACATGAATGCAAACCACTCATCAGTCACTTTGACCTGAGTCATCCAAAATACACAGTAGTCAATTGGCAAGCAGCTGGTATTCAGTGAGTTTACAATTTCTGCTCACATAAATAAATGTCAATTCCATGTTTTTCTTTTTAAAGAGTACTCTTTCTTTTTTGTGTGTTTGAAGTTGATACAGCACTATGAGGTGAAGCCTGATCCTGCTGGAAAACCAGTGAAGCCAATCACCAGAACTCTGCTTTGCCCTGCTACACCAATCAACCTACAGTTTCTGAGCAGACAAGTTAAGCAGGCGGAGCCAAGAGCAAAGTTAGCGGGTTCTCCGTGAGCTGTTTTTCTATTCAACGTCTTCATTTCACTAACTATTCATTTTATTTCATGAAAACTGGATTTATGTTGTACAGTATATAATGGAGACACACGCACACATACATCTTCCTCCACTACTTACCAGCTTAACAAGATAAACTGGATCACATTCAGTTCAATTCAATTTTATTTATATAGCGCCAAATCACAACAAAAGTTGCCTCAAGGCGCTTCATAGATACAGAGAAAAACCCAACAATCATATGACCCCCTATGAGCAGCACTTTGGCGACAGTGGGAAAGAAAAACTCCCTTTTAACAGGAAGAAACCTCCGGCAGAACCAGGCTCAGGGAGGGGCGGGGCCATCTGCTGTGATTGGTTGGGGTGAGAGAAGGAAGACAGGATAAAAGACATTCAAACATACCTGCCTGGCCACCCTCTACATTGACATCTTCACCCTTCTGCACTCCTTCATGACTGAAGAATTGTAAAATATTACTATTAGTATTACTATAGTTCAATAAATATCTACTATATTATAAAAAATGATATACTATTGGCTGAAAATGACAAGCAGTGGAGGGATTTTTCAAACCATTTCATTGGGAAAAGGAAGCAATAAAACACTATGAAAACACCTTATTAAAGAAAAAGCTGTATTAGTGGAAAATTGTGCATAAAGTATAAAAACTGAGATAATTATTCTGAAGAAAATTATTTCTCATCAATGTTAAATTGATTTATATTACTGCTATATATGTTTAAGGGTGACCTAATCGGTTTAATGTCCAGCTCCATTCACAAAATATCTTAATTATGAGTTTGTAGTAGCTGTCCAGTGAGGAAGCTGTTCATGACCACAGAAACAAAAGTCTACGTCTTTATTTTTGCACATTTAGCATTCAGCAAAAGCAGAATTAAAAGGATTGAGCAATATGTGACATGATTAACTGTCAGGGTGATTTCAAATATGAATGAAAAAAGAACGTGGCGTGTTGGCAAAACAGCTGGTTAAACATTTAGACATTCTCATAGATGCTAATCTGAAAGTGCTGGCTGACCCTGCACCTGGTCGACTTGCTTGTTTTTATTAGACTGGACATGTTCAGAGAAATCGTCACAGCTTTCCTTGTTAATGTACTAAAGAAAAAGCTTTTTCATGCTCTTCTTTACATCACATATGTTAACCAAGGGTGGTTAGCAAGAGGGAACTTCCCTGTTATGATGCTAAATCACAGAAGCTGGTTTGCTTGGTAATGCAGACCATAACTGATCTCAGAGCAGTAAAAGCTGAGCTAGCGGCAGCTTGCCTGTCATGCTAGTCTGCCATCGGTTTACTGGCAGACCAGTGGTTTGTCCACAATGCACATGTGCAAACCACAAGAAAAAAGGTTTCTGGCCTCTCAGCTTGCCCAGCTTTAGTCATTGATAACAAGAGGCGGACACACCCTCAGGGACCGACTATGGCTGTATCCCAATTCAGGGTCTGCAGCCTTAAAGTACGCAGCCTTAACGGTCCACAAGGGCCGCGTACTCAAAGGCCGCTAAGACCGGAAGTGCGAGGCTTGTGAAATGGGACGGTCTAGCCTCCGTCGCGCTGCCCAGGTTGTCTAGCAACCATGATACTAACAGCTGGAAACGTTTCATACAGCTTTGTTTGACAGAAATGAAGGAGAAAATCGTTTGTTCATTTGTTCATTTGTTTCTACATGAGCTTTGATTATTCTCTGTAAGATTAAGCTCAGCTATTGAACGGCGTATATTTTAAAGTAAAGGCTTTAAAACCAAGTTAGTACAAACGTCACTAATGTCACATAACTTTGCCGACATGTGGCCAACAGGAATGTTTTAATGTTCGTTATTAAACATTTGCACATAAATAAGTGACATAATATTCAGTACTTACTTAAAGTTTACTCTTCGGGCGCAACTCATCTGCCAATTTTTTCGGCAAAATTATCCACATCCACCACCGCGCTATGCATTCTGGGATATGTTGGGCCACGAAGTCTACACTGCCACATCCTTAAAATTCAGGGACATGAAGGACGCATTTGAGGGCCGCATTTCGAGCAGCCTTCGAATTGGGACAGCCTTCGTCGCGTCGCTGTGACGTAATCTGCCTTAAAATGCGGCCTTTAAGGCTGCAGACCCTGAATTGGGATACAGCCAAACCAGTCTCCTAGGAGACTGAAATAAGCACATCTTTCAGTGACAATGTTACCGGCGGTCACAAGATGGCAGTAACGTAAAGCCACACATCAAGTGAAAGAGAAGGAGCTTTATAGCAGTGTATGTGTATGTTCAGACTTGACAACACACTCACAAATACACAGACACACAAGCAGTATGTAATCTTGCTTTAATTAAGGAACATGTCTGTCAATGCAAGTGAACGACTTTGAATGCACATGCAGTACTTGTGTGTGGATGTGGAGGTTTGGTGTGAGTTCATTTATGTAGAAATTGGGGACCTATATCAGCGCACACACCAGTTGATTTGGGACTACTGTCCCCAGTTAGATTTGAGGCACATAAAATATTTGTGTTTAGGGTGGGGTTTTCTGTGTTGTATTGTGTATGTGTGTGTGGTAGTTCTGAATGTCAATGTGCACGGTTATCTGTCTCTCTGTGTTAGCCAGAGTTGCATAAATGGAAGGAAATGAATAGGTGGATACCCCATCAATGATCATGTCTGAAAATAAATCTATACTGCACAGGTTTTTAAAGGCATTTTAACATAAAGTAAATTTTCTTCATTTTAAGTTTAAATTTTGGGTTTTATTGCTGATTGTTGGAAAGTTTTAATGTTTACTGTTAGTAGTATGTACTGTCGTAGACCAATGCTGCCCTCTTGTGGTCTGTTTTGTCCTTGAAAACATTTTTCATTCACGCCTTACTCATTTTCTTTCTTTGCAGAGACAATAGATTTTTTTTAAGCTTCTTTAATGTGTCACTGTCCAGACATAGCTTTTATAGTCACAATAAAATGATCAGGTGGCCAGTGAGCAAGCAAATGTTTAGCTGTGTTCTGGTGACTTGTTATCACCACTTCTATTAGCTGTTCGAAAAATGTTAATCCTACACTTACAAGTCATGACCCACAAAGTGATTAATAAATCCCTACATGTCAAAAGGTTGTGATTGTTTGGATTCTTTTATAATCTGTTTAATGCTGTATGTTCAACTAGAAAAAGCCTCTTTTCCCCAAAGAGCTTCGTGAGCCATAACACCTGTAAGGTGATCAGATCCTGTGGGCTGCAAGACCAAGAAGAAGAAAAAGAAGAAGACAAATCCTTTTATTGTTAATATGTGCATAACGAAATTTTGTTCGGTAGCTCTTGGCACAGAAGAGAACACTCTTTTACATACATAAATATACTGATCATACATATACAGATGCAGGTGTGCAGAAATAATATGGTAAATGGCCTGCGTTTGTATAGCGCTTTACGCTATACAAACGCGCTTTAGCGCTTTGTTGTTCCTAGAGTATTTTAAAGTAGAATGGGAGGCAGAGCCTTCAGTTTTCAGGCCCCTCTTCTGTGGAACCAGCTTCCAGTTTGGATTCGGGAGACAGACACTATCTCTACTTTTAAGATTAGGCTTAAAACTTTCCTTTTTACTAAAGCATATAGTTAGGGCTGGACCAGGTGACCCTGAATCCTCCCTTAGCTATGCTGCAATAGATGTAGGCTGCCGGGGATTCCCATGATGCATTGAGTTTTTCCTTTCCAGTCACCTTTCTCACTCACTATGTGTTAACAGACCTCTCTGCATTGAATCGTATCTGTTATTAACCTCTGTCTCTCTTCCACAGCATGTCTTTATCCTGTCTTCCTTCTCTCACCCCAACCAATCACAGCAGATGGCCCCGCCCCTCCCTGAGCCTGGTTCTGCCGGAGGTTTCTTCCTGTTAAAAGGGAGTTTTTCCTTCCCACTGTCACCAAAGTGCTTGCTTATAGGGGGTCATATGATTGTTAGGTTTTTCTCTGTATCTATGAAGCGCCTTGAGGCGACTTTTGTTGTGATTTGGCGCTATATAAATAAAATTGAATTGAATTTACTCAGTCCCTAAGGACCCCAAAGCGCTTTACACTACATTCAGTCATTCACACACACACTGGCAATGGCAAGCTACATTGTAGCCACAGCTGCCCTGACAGAGGCGAGGCTGCCGGACACTGGCGCCACCGGGCCCTCTGACCACCACCAGTAGGCAAACATGGGGTTAGTATCTTGCCCAAGGATATTTGGCATGCAGCCAGGAGGCAGCCTGGGATCGAACCACCGACCTTCTGATTAGTGGCTGACCTGCTCTGCCACCTGAGCTACAGCCACCCCAATTTGTGCAAAAAGTCACAGAATTGGATTTCACAGCTCTGGGGAATGAAGCTGTCTCTCAGGCTGATGGTACGTTTTCATGTTCCTATACAACTTTCCTGAAGGAAGCACGTCTGGCCCTGTTTTTGGGATCTGTCTAGCGTACACCGAGTCCAGATGTGGAAATGGATTTCCCACAATCCCTTGTGGTGTTTTCATCACCCAGGCCAAGTTCTTTCTGTCTTGTGCTGTGCAGCTGCCATATTACACAGTCATACTAGGACAGATGATACTTTCTTTTGTGGCTCTGTAGAAGTTCATGAGCAGCTGAGAAGAGAGTTTGTTCCGTTTTAGCTTCCTGAGGAAGAAGAGCCTTTGCTGGGCACATCACACCCAGAAACTTGATGTTGTCCACACGCTCTGCCTCGCCGTGTATGAGGAGAGGAGCGTGTTTTGTCTTGCTGGACCGCCTGCAATCCACAATGACCTCCTTGGTGTTGCTGCTGTTCAGCACAAGTTACACTCCTCCACTTTGGTCTGATTTGGGCAAAGGACATCGTTTGCACAAATCAGAAATCTTTTGGTTCATTCAGATTCAGAGAAAAGGCTTTCTTCTGGCAACCCAACGAAACAACACCATTCTTTTTAAGACTATATTTCAGTTAGAAAAAACACTGTTTTTACAACAGTTATTTTTTTGCCCAAATCTTGGCACTGGTAACTTGTTACCCCAGATACTTCTAAACTTCTGGCTACTACACTGGTTGTCATTAATGCCAGCACAGTGTTGGCCAGTGGTGGTTTTGGACTGATGTTCAAACAGCCGGAGATGTCATCTACTGTTTCCTTAAGTCTCATCTCTCAAGGTTTGGCATGTTGCATGGGATGTTATACCAGTGGTTCTCAAACCTCTTCTGGTATGCTCCATTTCAGAAGAATTAATAATTAATTAATTAATTAATAGAAAATATTAATAGAAAATCCAAATAAACATTTGTTTAAAGTAAGTATATAATATATATATGGCATCATAAAGCTCTTATTCATTTATTTCCTCCCGCTCCGAAAAATAATTCTGGTCAACTTTATGTTTTTTCTCCTGGTTAATGTGCCCCACCTATGATTTCAGGCTAATGTCTGTTTTGTTGTTTGCAGTTTTTGACCAGTGTTATAAATGGTGGATCCAGGCAAAGTAATGTAAAAATAATAATTAAAAAAGAAGAAGAAAAAAACTCTTGGAGTGAGTAAAGCATATCCTACTTGAAAGCAATCGAAATTGGCTTTGTATGTAACGCACTTTCAGTAATTTCGAACAATGGCACTGCAAAGATTTTAACAGTTATTTCTGTATCTGTGAGTTTTAAAATCATGTGTGTTTTCTAAAAGTCCAAGAACATTTTTTAAGTATTAATTTGTTTTTTTTAACAATCTTTTAATAAAAAAGGATAAAGTGAACTCCAACTGTGGTGTCTTTAAACCACTTTTTAATCTTGTGCTGTCTTGCTCATGTTTAAATTTAGCAGACTTAAACAATTGTGACGATTGAAAAAAACCTGCATATGGTGGTGGTGACCATTAGACCACATTAAAACCACACGTGCTCACAGGAGCAGCAGCATTTGTGTTACTTCAGAAGACATAACTAACGTAGCCCACATTAATATATTATACAAATATACATCATCAATAACATCTAATGTTTTACACTATGTGGACATCCTTTTTGCTCCCAAATGGGATACAGGTCCCCACAGTGCGACAGTGTAAAAGTATATATGCGTAAAAGACGCATGTCCCCACAATATCAGTAATTCAAGTACACACACACACACACACACACACACCTTTGTGGGGACATGATCGTGGATGAAACAACAACTGCAATTCCTTTGACATCATGCATTCTCTAGACTTATCGGTTTACCTTTACTATGATTGAATGTCTAAGCCTAACCCTAAAACCCATCCCTCAAACAGCAACTAACTAACACGTGTACTTTAGACACACGTCCACCACCACCGCTGATATTACTCAGGGTGAATAAAAAAGAAATAAATGATACACTCGAAGTCATCCAACCAGAGATATGCGCTTTGACCCGCACATCCATCCCACAGTCAGGTCTGCGGCTGAGTGCAACAACGACTCTATTGTACAAGTAGATCCTGCTAGACTGCAACTTGCGGACCTCCTCCCCCCCCCACCCAAAAAAAGGGAGTGAAAAGCGTTGTAAATATACGCATATATAAACACTCATCTGCTACCTCCTTTTTAATATTTCACAAAAGACCGAAGTACGGAGGCTGCTTTTCCTGAGGTGACAAGTCCAGTTTTCTGTGGTGGAATATTAACTTTGAGTGTGCTTTAAGAGTGTAAGTGTCCGAGGTTTCTGCATCTGTGCCTTCAGAGAGCGGAACGGAGTGGGACGGACTTGGATGACAGTCAGGAGCTCCCGGTGCTGCCGTAAAGATCCCAAACTCTCTCATCTAAAACGACAACATGGCAAAGGTAAACGTGCTGTTTTGTGATGTTTTGCGGATCATGCGCTGAGTTGCTCAGTTAGTTTTGTTGTGCATCTCTGATTTTTTACCACGCAAAGATGCGTAGTAAAAGAAAAGAAAACAACAAAAAAAGAAAAACAAGAAAAGTTGCACGCGGGTTGGAACGCGTACAACTTTCACGTCTGTGGAAATAAAACACGCAAAGATGTGTTGTTGACGTGTATGCGAAGCATGCAGAAGTGGGCTAAGGAGACAGAGGGAAGTCTGCTTTGAGATCAAGCTCTCACTAAATTATTATTGGTAAGATGATGCAACAGGCGCCCCCTCCAAGTAAACCCACACTAACTGCTGCTTGGAGAAAGCTGCCACATGTGGCGTGAGCGATTATGTTTTTGGAGGTAGCAAATCCGATAAAGGATCATTTTTTATATGCTTACTGTACAGATTTGTTTAATCTCCAAAGGTATCATGCAGAAAATGGACAATATCTACTTTGATTTTCCTCAGTTGTAGAAAACTGTTGATACAGCGAGGTAAAATTATATATCAGAGGCAAATTGAATGGACATGTTTTCAAGCTCCCTCCGGGTACTCCGGCTTCCTCCCACCATCCAAAGACATGCAGCTTGTGGGGATAGGTTAACTGGATAATCCAAATTGTCACTAGGTGTGAAAGTGCGAGTGAATGTGAGCGTGAATGGTTGTCTGTCCCTGTGTGTTGGCCCTGCGACAGACTGGCGACCTGTCCAGGGTGTACCCCGCCTCTCGCCCTATGACAGCTGGGATAGGCTCCAGCACCCCCCGCGACCCTGAAAAGGATAAGCGGAAGCGAATGGATGGATGGATGGATGTTTTCAAGCTTTGATTAATTAAAATTAAATGACACCAAAACTGACATGGGGATGGGAGTAAATATGTTCGCTGTACATTTGGTAAACAAACCCTTAAATTAAGTCTTAGCAATTAAAAAAAAGAAACATTACCAAGTAGGGACGCACAAGTCTAACTACTCCTACTGAGTGTTTATCTGCTTGTATACACTGGAGTGACTGTGACTCATTGACTGCCTAAAGCTCACTGAATGAGGCCGTGGACCTATGATGATGATGATGATGATGATGATTAAAACACTGACCTCATATTAATTACATCCAGCTCCAGATCAGTGAGCACATCATTACCAGTAAAATTCTACAGAAGCCTCCATTTTTAGCAGCCGGTTGTGCAAAGTGTTTTCCTGCTTGTATAGAGCTGTAAGTACATGAATCATATACCTTTACATACCAGGGCTGCAGCTGATGTGAATGATACAACCTGACAGATGGTCTAAATTGTCAAAATACACTAAAGCAACAGCGTAAAGTTGCAGATCACTGTTAATCAAAACATCCCACACGGTGTTTAGTTGAATACTAAACATCCACTCCAGAGAAATCCACTCAGAACTCAAGCGATGGATATTTTTCTTCATTTTAACTGAGCCTGGTCTCATTAAAGCTTTAAACCTACAAAACGTCTATTTTTGCGTAATGATTAACTTCAGTATTTTGTGAGATTAACTAACAGGAAGAACATATCGGCCACATTCCTCTCTTTTCATGTCAGAGTATTCTCTGTCTGTTCACTGAACCTGCCGGTTATTGTTTATATTTGACAAAGGTGGGGGAAAAGATTAGATAGTGGATTCTGGATGTGCTTTTACTTCGGTGTGATTGTTTGGAGAATAATGTATACTCTTTAAAAAGTGCTGAACTTTGTTCTTTTAATACAATTTGCTTCTTTTAGAAAATTTTTGGGACCAATTACCCAGTCAGCATCTGCTTCATAGTGGTGAATGAATTCTGCGAACGCTTCTCCTACTATGGCATGAAAGGTATGCAAATAAATGCCTGGGCAATGTTACAGTGCAAATCTATATAAAGCCTAAAACCTAAAAGGTTTTCTAGATTCACAGAGTACCTTTAGCTTGCTACATTAGAGATTATCAGTATTATTGGGGCAATATAATAGAGAGGCAACAAATAAGGTCTCTCTTGTTCCCTCACACGACCTCACTTATCTCCACAAGTGACAGATTTACTTCAGCCGGATCACACACAAACACACATGTAAATACACCGCGCAATTTCCTGCAGTTTTAAGCTGATGTCACTGTGTCCACAGTTTCAGCTACTGAAATTTCTCCTCAATCCGAGTGAACTTAAGACTCGGGGTTTTTATTTAATTATACTGTTTCTAAAATGTGAGAGAATATTAAAAAAATAGATCCCAAATATCTCATTTATTTCAGTTATTAGTAAAAATACCAACGGCATTAATTTTACTAATGAATAAAAGAAGAGAGATCGCATCAGAGAGGTAAGTGGTTTGAAAATAATGGATTACTGATATTCTGTAATATCAGTAATCGAGGATGCCAATGTTCACATTTTGGACAGAGAGGACAGATGGTTTGAAAGAGGAGTGAAAGAAGCCATCTATGTCCACTGTGAGCGACCATCTTTGAACAGAGGCGGTGGTTTACGACACCAACTCTCTGCCATCTATAATCCAGTTTTGAGTTCCCTCCCCAGACGCCTTAACGCCCACTCACATCCTGGGCCATCTGACCTCAGGAATTCGCATGATAAGGTGGGGCCAGGTTTCACAAAGAGCTCACCCGAAACTCTGGCTGATTGGGACCCACACCCAGTTTCACACCTTGGCTCAGGCGATTAGAGGATCATCAGGGGGTCCTTTTGTCCCTCTGTGGGGGGACACTCCCACTAGGTTTAAATCTGGGACTCTCCACCATTTGACCTTAGAACTGAAGAAGCTTCTCGGATGAGAGGTGAAACGTCTTCAAGCAACTTAAAGAAGTCCAGACGCTTTTCTTTGCAAGCTCCTTTGACTACGATGACCTGGATGACTGAGAACCTTCACAGAGATATTCTGTAACCATCAGAATAACCAAGTTGTTTTGGATTTATTCTGGTGGCCTCTACGGTAATTTAAGAGCTACAAGCTAGCACAACTGCAGTCAGCCAGGAAATGCCATCTGCTGACGGAGATCAAGAGATGTAGTTGAGTGCTCGGGAAAAGCTAGGACGTCTGTTTTGAATGAAGGTGTTGCTTAGTTAACAGTGTGAGTTGTGATGTTTGCTTTTGCAGCACACAAGGTTCATCTTGAACTTTCCCAAGCGACTCTCGTGTCTGTTATGGTTTATTTATTAAGAAACTGTCCCAACAGCTTTTTGGCTTTAGGTTAAAATGTCTTAGCTTACCTGAATGACAAACTCAAAGAGATGTTTACTTGTAGATCTTCTAAGCTTAAATGTAAGCACAGTGGGTGTCACCGATGTTTGGCTATGCAGGATAAGCCACCAAAGCACAGAGGTTGTGTCAGGATTACATTATTTAATGTGATGGTTTAACCTCGGTTTAAAATCTTATAATGGAATATAATCAATTCAATTTTATTTATATAGCGCCAAATCACAACAAAAGTCGCCTCAAGGCGCTTCATAGATACAGAGAAAAACCCAACAATCATATGACCCCATATGAGCAAGCACTTTGGCGACAGTGGGAAGGAAAAACTCCCTTTTAACAGGAAGAAACCTCCAGCAGAACCAGGCTCAGGGAGGGGCGGGGCCATCTGCTGTGATTGGTTGGGGTGAGAGAAGGAAGACAGGATAAAAGACATGCTGTGGAAGAGAGACAGAGATTAATAACAGATATGATTCAATGCAGAGAGGTCTGTTAATACATAGTGAGTGAGAAAGGTGACTGGAAAGGAAAAACCCAATGCATCATGGGAATCTCCACCCTAATCATGTGGTATTGTTGAATTCATGAACTGCGGAGGATTCGCTGAAAGGATTCTGAGTGCAATAATACTTTTAGAATAGGACAGTTCATGTCGAAGGCTTACGATGTATTGTGGTGTTTAGGTGTGGGCTTGGGCTTCTCCATCCTGTGAGCTGATTCACAGCTTATGCTTGCTCGTGTGTGTGTGTGTGATCACAGCATTGCTGACGCTCTATTTCCTCACCTACCTGAAATGGGACAAGGACCTCTCCACTGCTGTCTACCATGCTTTCAGCGGCCTCTGCTACTTCACACCCATACTGGGAGCTTTCATTGCTGACTCCTGGCTCGGAAAATACAAGTGAGTCTCTCAGCTGTAAATGCACTAAAGTGTGGATCCAAGCAAATGACAAAAATACATTGTGCAAACTGTGTTCATGTTATGTGGATACTTTCTAAGCTTCTGCCACTGGAAAAAACAAACATTTGTTGCCATCGATAAGTCAAAAATTTGGGTTTTTATCTCAAAACGTCTCGCTTCATAGCTCGAAATCTTGACTTATAGCTAGCAAAAAATGTATTTTTCAGTGGTGGAAACAGGCGCATTTTATGCATGTGCAGTATTTCATCATCTCCTTTTAAGCTGCTAGCTTTGCCTGACGTTGGCTGCGACTGTAGATGAATCATTCTGAGCACACATAGAGATTTTGAAGAAGGCCTGAATGCCCTGTACATAATCACAGCTTGCTCCCCACAGGACCATCATCTACCTGTCCATTGTATATGTGATCGGCCATGTGGTCAAGTCGGTTGGAGCCATTCCCACCGTGGGAAGCACCGAATTGCACATGTGAGTTGTCATGAGCTAATTCTATCACTCTGCACAATCACAGCCCAGCACTGTTAGAAGAGGAAGAGGTGAGGAGGTGTAATAATTAATAATTCTTATTGCACTGAAGGAATTTGAGCGTTGATTTCAAAAGTTTTGAATCAGGATAAAATTATATTTTTGGTCCATAAACGTCATGTCATTGATAAACTGATGCCCATCACAGTTCCCAGTGCCATACAGTTTCCCATAGTTTTGAGTGCCCTTCATCCAATCTCTTCTTTCTTTTCAGTACTGTACTGTCATTAATATACACTGTGTTGTAGTTTGAATCAGCAGTTTGTTTGTGTTTTGTGTCCGTGCGTCCTACAGTGCTCTGTCCATGTCAGGTCTGATACTCATAGCTTTGGGCACCGGAGGGATCAAACCCTGCGTGGCGGCGTTCGGAGGTGACCAGTTTGATGAGGAACATGTAAGCCTTCTTTAGTTTGTGGACGTATTTGTATTATTTTTATCGGTACACCAAGGAAACAAGCTTATCAGAAACCAATCCCAGCTATCTGATAACTTTTATATAACCCATTTTTTGAGGCGCGGCTTAGTGATAACTACCTGCCCATCATCAAACATTAGGTACTGAGCCACACATACTTCTCAGACGTTATCTGTGGCATGTAGGAGTTGGCAATTGCTCGCTAACTGCGTTGTTACTGTGTAAAAATGGGGCGACCGTGGCTCAAGAGTTGGGTGTTCGTCTTGTAATCGGAAGGTTGCCGGTTCAAGCCCCGACTCGGACAGTCTCGGTCGTTGTGTCCTTGGCCAAGACACTTCACCTACCGCCTACTGGTGTTGGCCAGAGGGGCCGATGGCGCGATATGGCAGCCTCGCCTCTGTCAGTCTGCCCCAGGGCAGCAGTGGCTACAACTGTAGCTGCCTCCACCAGTGTGTGAATGTGAGAGTGAATGAATAGTGGTATTGTAAAGTGCTTTGAGGGGTCCCGAAAAGCACTATATAAATGCAATCCATTATTATTATTAAAAATAATACTTTAAACTGCAGTGCTAGATTTACTCGGTGTTATTGGTGTCCAAACAGTGTTTAGGACATATCCGAAAACTCATCTGAAGGCTTATATACTCTTTAACACAGCAGTGGTCATGTGGAGTTGTTGTAGCAATGTTAAACTCAGTGATTATGTTTTCGATCCCTTCTAGACGACAGAGAGGCAGAAGTTCTTCTCTATTTTCTACATGTCAATCAATGCTGGCAGCTTCCTGTCGACTATTATTACACCCATATTGAGAGGTGAGCACATAGTTGTAGTTTTACATGTTACATTATATCCAGTGAGGTCCACTGTGTAAATAACACACACCACTCCTGCAGGTGACGTGAAGTGTTTCGGTGGAGACTGTTATGCTTTGGCCTTTGGGGTTCCTGCAGCCCTGATGGTTGTGGCTTTAGGTGAGTTTCCACCTCAACATTTACAGAGTTTTCTCCAAGTGCTTTTTAAACAGAGCAAGGGATTTTTCAACATAGCATTTCTAACTTGACAGTTTTCTTTGGGAAGCATGCATTATTTCTGTTTGTGCACAATAACAGAATTATTTCAGGGGGAAAAAATACAAAACACAGTCAGCTCCCTGAAAAACTGACCTTTTTATTTGAGCCATAGCACAAACCTCTGCTGTGGCAAGAAAATCTTGTAAAATCAAGTCCCTACATTGTCCAGAGTGTTTTTTTTTACACAGCCCTTTCTGCTGTTTTTGAAATGCATTAATCAACTTTTTCACAAACTCAGTATTTAGTAGAGATGGACCGATCCGATATTACGTATCGGTATCGGTCCGATACTGACCCAAATTACTGGATCGGATATCGGTGAGAAATAAAAAATGTAATCCGATCCATTAAATATCAAAAAAGCACCACACAAAACTTGCGACAGGCGTAACTCGGCTCATAACCGTAGCACGTAGCAGCAGTATGCGTCACGTGATAGAGCAGCTGTGTGTATTTGGAGCCTCGCTACCAAACCAGCATTTCATCTCCGAGGAAGTTTTCCCAGAGAGAAGTAAAGCAAGTGTGTAAATTCATCTCTGAATGTTTGTAAAGCATTCCCACGTTAAGCTTAACAACAGATATATGGAGCGACTGCCTCTCTCTCTCTCTCCTGCTGCTACTTCAATCATGAAACTGATCAACGATCAGCTGATCGGCTTTTCTGTCGCGAGTCCGTCTCTCTTGTTTGTTTATCGCCCACTTTGCACCAGAAAGAGGAAACCAGCGGCTGAACAACAGCAGCACGTTTAAGCTTGATAAGCTGTTGTTAGAATTTATTTAATATTACTTTCTACACCAGGATCTTTTTCTACGCAGCTGACGGCTGGTAACTGTGCAGGGGCGGATCAAGCAAAGTTTAGCCAGGGGGGCCGATAGGGCATGAACAGGGAAAAGGGGGCACAAAGACATAGTTTTCTTTCTTGTTCTCATTTAAAATGTCGAGCTTTTAATAAATAATTATCTGACTCTTACACCCAAAGTTTTAATCTGATGTAAAATATATATAGAAGTCCATTACTGTGTATAGTAACTGTTAAGTCTAATATACCCTAGTAAGCTGTAGTACTTTTTCCTTTGGGAAGATACCATCTGTGCAGTCTGCAATTCTGTTGAAGAAATATGTTGAATCTATTTAATTATTCTTGAAAAATTATTTATTTCTGTGCATTTTTCCCCCTGCATCAAATTAAATTTGATTACATCGATTAAGCATCATGAGCTGGAGGGTGGGGGGTGGTTCCCTATTTTTTTTTTGCTGGGAGTTTGCAACCCTATTAGTTAGGTTGCTTAATATTTCTGCTAAGTACTCTTTAAAATACCAGAATAGGGAGGATGGAGCAGGTTTACGTTTATTAGATTGATCAGTGTTGCTGAACTATGAAATATTTTGGGTGCAGTGTATTTTTTACATACAGGTATAACAGAATAGCTTTAGTATTGTTGTTTATTTAAACTTGAGTATGAACTTAAACTGAACTCACATGTTGTTCTTCTTCAATTAAAATTTTCAGTTCCTTGTTTTTAGCAACACGTTACTAAAAACAAGGAACTGAAAATTTTAATCTTCGATTAGAATCTTCAGTTCCTTGTTTTTAGCAACTAAATGCAGTATGTGTGCTTATTATGTATCCGATGCTGCAATATGAAAGTGTTGACCTATTTTCAAACCTGCCAGTCGCATTTCGAGATCTGAGCTTTATTCCAGGCTGTGATCAGCATGCTGAGCTTGCGTTTTCACGAGCCGGCCTTACACTTGATCAAGACCCATCCACATTTGTCCTGACAGTCAGTTGTCTCTGCCTCTCGGTCCCCGTCACCCCTGATCCTTATGGGATTCATGCTTAACTGAACCCTCGCTTTGAAAACAAACTGTGATTTAATTCTTGAGAGGTCACAGACAGATCGCAGTGAGGGTGAAGCAGAGGAGGAGCTTTAGTGCTAAAAGCCTGAAGCACGTTTACAACATGGTAGGTTTTATTACCCCAAAGCCTTCGTTAGCAGCTGTGAGAGGACAAAACATCCTTAAATAGGTACTCAGTATTATTTTGGTTGTTCTGACATCAAGGCAATCACTCGCTGTGATCTTCACTCAAACAAGTCCAGTCTGACTCTTCATTTATCGCACACAGTTGTCTTCATTGCTGGCAGCAGTCTGTACAAGAGAACTCCTCCCCAGGGAAACGTCCTTTGGGAAGTCTGCAATTGCATCGGGGTGAGTAATCCCATACTTCTCGA
Source organism: Neolamprologus brichardi (assembly GCF_056152115.1). NCBI lineage: Eukaryota > Metazoa > Chordata > Actinopteri > Cichliformes > Cichlidae > Neolamprologus > Neolamprologus brichardi. Next base: position 33,328,028 of record NC_142119.1, on the reverse strand, counting down.
CTTATCTGAGAGCTGAAGTGCAAGCACATTGATTTACTGCTTTTTACTGCCAAGAATCATTAAGAAATATATGAATTTCACACTTCGGGGTTTCTGTCTGTGTTGTACACACTCCATTTTCATTCCAATTATTTACCTTTGGCCTACAGTTTGCAATTAAAAATCGTTGGAACAAATCCAAACATGACCCACCGAGACAGCACTGGTTGGACTGGGCTGAGGAGAAGTACTCGGTAACGTCAGCGAACTCCTTCTATTAATTCATTGATGGGTAGAAGTTTTTTAAAAGTCATCTAACCAATGCGTGTTTGTTTGTGCGTGTGTGTTTTATTTTACAGATGCGTCTGATTCAGGAGATAAAGATGGTTTTGCGAGTTCTGGTGCTCTACATCCCCCTCCCAATGTTCTGGGCTCTCTTTGATCAGCAGGTAAGACAAAATAATAATAAACTTAACTTGTAAAACAGAGTTACTTTTACATAATGCAATAACAAGTCATAATCCAAAATCAAAAAGACAACTACACACAAATAAAATAACCGGAAACAGAAGACATTAAACCTTAACAGTGTGAATATTATGACAGGTAAGATAAATAAATACATTTATAAGAATGAATGAATTTATTTACCGATTTAAAAGTAGTTGCTGGAGAAATCCAACACAAAATGTCCTTCTGTAATGAGCGTGCAGGAACAGATAAAACGTGTCTGAGGTGCGAGTAAATCTGTGATGTTGGTGTTGTGAACCACTTTTGCGCCCCTAATGCAGGACTCAGGACACAGGAAATAAAGTCAAAAATCATCTTTTAATGCTGCAAGTTCAATGAAATAAACAGAATCCAAAAAATTACAGAATAGGACAATAAAATCCAAATGCCAGATATGTGAACAATGCAATTAAGGACAAGAGGAGTCTAAGACAACAGGTGGGGAAATAGCCAAAACTTTCAAAGTAAAGTAAAACTAAATACATGTTTCTGTGCCTGTGAAGGCAACTGTTGGTACCTACAATAATATAGATGAAACCCCAACAACCAGACGAACAAAGCACTTGGCAACAGTGGGAAGGAAAAACTCCATTTTAACAGGAAGAGGCCTCCGGCTGAATCAGTTTCAGAGAGGCGCAGGCGTGTGTGGAGCTGAGGGGAGTGAGACACAAGGACACAGAGTATTGAAATAAAAAAAAGGAAGTCACTAAACAAGTAACCACTATCACTCCCTCCAGTTAATACACGACACCACGGTTCTTCATTCACAGATGGATTTATTCTTCAGTCACACTTCTCCTCCGAAACACCATAAAATCCACCGTCAAACTGTTATTACATAAAAGTACAGAATGACCAAACATAAATATTACAAATAAACATTTAAACCCAAGTCAACAAATACGATAAACAAACACAGTTAACATACCTCGCTGGCTGCACGTAACCGTGAGGGAATGAGTCCGCCTCAGGAACAAAAACTTAACAAAAATAATTCCCAATTTCTTCTTCTTCGCAGCTTTCTTTTACTTTAAAACTGCTTATTTATTTCCTCTTCTGACTTAGTTAACTTATTAACTTAGATTCTTTGCACATGCTTTTGACCTCCCTTTACGTCACTTAAAGGGGCCTGTGCGCAACACAGAATGAACCTTAGTTCCTACCCCAAAAGGAACAACAATAAATAAAGGAAATAAACATACATGAACACAATAAATTAAACAAACTGACATAATTTACATTTATGGCAGTTAAAACCACTATCAAGACAGGCTTATCAAGGCTTATCAAGGCTTATCAAGACATAAAAGGATACGGGGAAGGCTAGATTACGCAAGAGATCAGAATATAAAACAGTACTACATACCAACACACCTTCAATGACATTACTAAAAGCTTAAAAACAACAGTCCAAAAATGCAAAACCTTGGGTTTAAAATCCAGAACCATGACAGTAGGTAGCAGCAAGACCATGGAAGACTATAAAACAGGGGTGGAGAACTCCAGGTCTCAAGGGCCGGTGTCCTGCAGGTTTTAGATCTCACCCTGGGTCAACACACCGGAATCACATGATTAGTTCATTACCAGGCCTCTGGAGAACTTCAAGACATGTTGATGTCATTTAGGCATTTAAATCAGCTGTGATGAATCAGGTAGCCGGTGAATCATAGTGAGGTTGGCAGTGATGCAGTCTTTTGTTTTTGATTTTGTTAGTCTGAACTCGTGGGTTTTGAATGAGATTGAGAGGGAAGACTGACTTTTGGTTGGGAAAAAGACATATGAACCTTCACAATGAGCTGCTCTGCATTATGTATCCAAACCCCATACTTTATGCACCATGTACTAAAGTTAAATGCCCAATGAACATAAGCTCTAGGAATGTGATTAGCACATCAGTTCAATTCGGTTTTATTTATATATCATTGTAAGGTAAAGACCCTACAATAATAAAAAGAAACCCCACACCAATAAGACGACTCCCTGTGAAGGAGCACTTGGTGACAGTGGGAAGGAAAACCTCCCTTTTAACAGGAAGAACCCTCTGGCTCAGGGAGACTATCTACCGTGACCGGTTGGGGATGAGGGGAAGAAGACAGGACAAAAAAACACACTGTGGAAGAGAGCCAATCATTAATAATAACTAATGATTAAATATTCTTAAGTATTATTTAAATTGTGTTCCACTGTTGTACTCAGGCCTTTATTTCCAGTTTAAGCAACATTTACAGTCACAGCTTTTACTTACTTTTTAATCAAAAAGAAAAACTTGCCTCAGTTGCCTTCCTACTTGGACAGACTGCATTCTGTGTCAGCACAAGATCAAGGTCTTGTGGCGAAACTTTCTTGCAAAATCCCATAAGTGTCTGTTATGTTCTCCTCTGACCAACAGTCAACACAACCATCTGATTATAGAAAAATCTCAAAGCCACATTCAACATTCCTGTTTCTCTTTCCTCCTGTATCCGTTTCTTCCTGTAATTCGACTGATTTAAAACTGATTTCTTAGAGGAGATGTCAGAAATACACTATCCCTTTATTATTATTATCATTGTCCCTTCCAGGGAAAATGAGGAAATCCCATCTGCTGTGCCTCAAACAAATTTGACAGTAACAGATGTCTTTTCTTTATTGCAGGGTTCCCGCTGGACACTTCAAGCCACGAGGATGAACCTGGCTCTTGTAAGACCTTACTTACGTGAAGTAATGGTGTCAAGATGTTAAAAAGCTGATGCTGTATTTTCACATTGTTATCAGTGGGCTGGTTTAGATTAGCATCTGATATCACAGACAGGTCAAGAGAGAGAGAGATTGTCTTTGTTAGGGTGTTGCTGCAATTTATCATTTTATTCTAGTAAATAACATTGTTTATGGCTCGTTATCAAGTCAAAAAATCATCAACTCATCAAGTTTAGATTTATAAAGATAAAGTTTAAGTGTCTCTCCTGTCTTTGTCTTCTTTTATTATAGGGAAACTCCTTCGCTATTAAGCCTGACCAAATGCAGGTATGTGCAGCTTATTTGGCTCTTGCTGGGATGCAAATTGTGCGTGGTTTCTGCTAATCTAAAAAAGCAATAATGAACGGCAGAAAGTCCAGAGAAAAGCAGAAAATGATTGTGATGAATGCAGATTTCTTAGCATATACTTGTAACAGTACTGATATATGTGTATGTATATGACCCAAAGTAATTTTCCAATGGTTTAGCAAGCGAACACACTGTGCTTCAATGCTAATTTTTACCTTTGGAAATGGGTTAAGTTAAATTTACTGTATATTGCAAGGATTCAGTATTTTATTTATCACTGGGTAAATTGTAAACTGCTGACAACTGTTAAACATGCTTTTCTGGCTAATCAGCATATTTGAATTTCAGTAAGAATGATAGATATTTTAATGTATTGTGGCTTTTTAAAAACATTTCATGGTGCTCTATGCAGTCCCCTGAAAAACTAAGTACACCCTTACAGTTTCTATAGATATTAAGAGGCTAAACAGCAGCCAGGTGCTGCTAATCAAATGCACTTAATTCATCATAAACGAGTGTGAACACCTCTATGGAAGCAGAAGTGTTGGCAGTTTGCTGCTCTGGAGCTCTGTTAACACAATACCACAGCCTTCCCCGGAGTGGAAAATCCAAGAGCTACATTTCTGACTCTGTTTGCATAGAGTCTGTTAGCATGCTAGTTAGCATGCTAGTTAGCATGCTAGATGCTAAAGTTCATCACAGTGCCGGCTTGTTTGTAAGGGCGGCCAGGAAAATGGCAACGTGACTTAGGTTTGCAAAGTTGCATCTGGAGAAAACTCAAGAACAATGGAGCAATGTCCTTTGGATAGTGGAAGTCATGCATAGCTCCATGTTTGGTGAAGATTTTAAAAAAGGGACAAACGCTTCATTCGAACTATGTTGATGGTGGGGTGATGATTTTGGCTTGTTTTCCAGCTACAGGACTTGGACATCTTGCAGTCACTGAGTCAGACATGAACTCCTGTGTATACCAAAGTATTCCAGAGTGAAATATGAGGCCATCACCCTAACAGCTAAAGCTTGGCCCAAAATGGCCCGTGTAACAGCACAATGACCCCAAGCACAGCAGTAAATCTACAAAAGAATGACTGAAAAAGAAGAGAATCAATGTGTTGAAATGGTCCCGTCAACCCGATTGAAACCTGTGGTGGAACCTTAAATGAGAGTTGTGCAAAAAAATAATGCCCACAAACCTCAATAAATGGAAACACTGTAAAGAAGAGTCCTCCAAAATTCACCCACAATGTTGTGTTAATGATGAGCGGCTGATAAAGTACAGAAAACCATTACTAAAGGTGGTTCTGCATACTACTGAATCATGGGGTGGACTTAGCTTTTCTCAGGACTTCATAGAGAAAACTTTATCTTCACATGAATGTATGTGATTAGCGTCTCCTCCTCTTTTTTGTTTGTGTCAGTTTATCATGTCATAGTTACAGTCACAGTTTTTTCCTGCTAAGAAAAGCAGTAAAAGACGGTGACATGTTAATCTGCACTTGACCATTGGTCATGGCCTTCATTGCAGCCTTTATGGTCACTGGATAAATGCCAGACTCAATTTTTTTCTATTTATTTATTTAAAAGGGACAACACCGTTTGACATATTTCCAATACAGAGCATGAAATTGATGTGCTGCATTTAGAGTTTATAGCTCGTCCCTTATCCACTGAACTGGATTTTTATCCATTAGTTTCAGAATTTGGTTGTATAAAGGTGTCAGATGCTTAAATATAGACGGTGGTGCTTAGGCAAGTAGAAAAATTAGAAAATATCATCGAATAAACAAGCTGCTGAAATGGGCGTGTAGTGTTGAAGTTCATAGTCAAAATTTATGGTTGAAAGTGATTGTAGTTTGCATTGCTAAAACATTATTAGTTTAAACTACAAACTAGTTACAAAAACTTGCATAAAGTTAAAAGCCACACTGTCATCACAGTCAAAAATAAACCAAAGCCATCAGGAAAAATTAAAATGTTTCTTTTTATCTCCAGTGTCAGCAGGCACTGCGGATGTCATTAGTGAGGCTTACCATGTAAACCTTGCATTGCAGCTTCACTTATGCCAGTAAAGAGCATTACACAACTTGACCATAAAGTGTTAATGGTTACTGTGTTTTTAAGCTTTACGATTTAAAGACTAAGCATAAAAAAGAGCCCGAGACTCTCTTAAAGTCACTCCCTCGTAGTCTCTGTTAGGTTTCAAAGCCAGTGTGCTTGAATAAAGCACCATAATTGATGGAGTGTCCTGCACAGCTGTTATATATTTCTAATGCAGAACTTACCAGCTAATCTAAGGCACAGATTTTAAACATCCAGTGAAAAGAAGCATCTCTCAAGTCCCCTCACTAATGAAGACCAATGTTTGACTAGGCTGTGATGAGGCTATTTTCATGAAAACACTTTTATGGTTCTTCTTCACTGCCATCTCTTTACAAGCAATACCGAATCAGAATCTCTCTTTATTGACGCAACATTTATGATTTTATGGACTCTACAGAGCTTTTATAGAGTCGTTAAAAGACTAATTTTCCTCCCCTTGTTGTCTAGATGTTGAATGCTCTGCTGATTCTTGTCTTTGTGCCTATCTTTGACCTCATCATATATCCGCTCGTTAGACTCTGCGGACTCAAGATCACGTGAGTAGTGGATGTTTTTGGGCTTTGTTTTGTACTGCCACCTTTATTTCATTCAGAGATCATCTTGTAATCTCGTAAAATGGAAAAAATGAAACATGTGATTACACATATATTTCCCAGGATTATGCCTTAGAAAAGAAAGTTAACGATTGAGGGAAGTGTCTGTAAACACAAAGCTGGTATTCATTTACAAATGAATGTTTAATGAATGTTAAACATTTACTTTTAAACCCGACTCCAAAGTACTTCTCACAGTGTAAATATGAATTTCCATACTTGTTTCTCAGGTAGGGAAATTCACAGGGTCCAGAGAGTGTTAGTCAAAGCCATCTTTATTCATTCGACATGCATCAAAGCACAACTTCTCGACCCTCTCCAAACCCTGATTCCTCGTGTTTTAACATGGCGGGCGTAATTGAGGATGCCACGCAGGTGCATCCGCCCTCCCTGCACGGCACCGCACACCACGCCCCACCACATTACCTCTTTGGTTGCATTAGCATGCATGTGTGTAATCATTCTACTTGTGTGCACGATAGCTCATAAAGTTTTGAATGATTTCTGATCAATCTTTGTAAGTGTGTAGAGTGAGGTCATATTAACAATTCATTAAAATTTGACTTATATCGACCAACTTACTTGATTTATTAGTTAAAAACTGACATAAAAACCTTATAACTTGTAAGTATAAAGAGACGGTGGTTCTAGTGAAATGTGTAATGTTGACATATAGAAACTACTGTAAAAGGATTTAAAATATCAAGTAAAATTTGACCTCTGACCTCTCCTTCAAGATTATTAGGTTGATTTGAAAAAAATATAATAACGCTGTATAGAGCAATTTAAAACTGTGTTTCTTACTACCATCCAGCCTATCCAAGCTGCAATAGGCCATCGTTTGTACTAACAACATATAAGCATATATGTAACTGTTCCCACAAAGTTGGCAGCATTAAACTGTCCAAAATGTCTCAGTATGCTGAAGCATTAAGAGTTCCCTTTACTGGAACTCAGGGGTGAAGCCCAGCTGCTGTAAAACAACCCCACACCATAATCCTCCCTCCTTGGAGTCAGACAAGTACTGTTCTCCTGGTAAGAGCCAAACTCAGAGTCGTCCATCGGATTTGCCAGACGGAGAAGTGTGATTCGTGATTCCAGAGATCACGTCTCCACTGCTCCAAAGTCCAGTGGCGGCATGCTTTACACCAATGCACCCAATCCGATATTTTTTTGTCGTGCAAAGCTGAGAAAGAAATTCAAGCTCACTCATCAGTAAAAGCATTTTGCATGATCCATATACAGACACAGGAAAATTGAAATGCTTGGCAAAAACAGGATAATGTGAATATTTTAGACTCCCCAAAGTTTCCCAAATCATATTCTTAGTGGACCAATTTTCTTTTTAGGAGATCCTGACTTTCTGGAGTTTGCACCCAAGTGACGTAACGCTTCTGAGAGTATCCCAACAATCAGATGATCCCCAATGAGCAAGGAGTTGGTGACAATAGGAAACAAGAACTCCCTTTTAACAATAGGACCAGACTTAGGGATGCACAGCCATAACAAGGAAATAATGCGACAGATAGTTGGTCAGGGAGGACACTGGTGTAGAAATAACCCTTCTGATAAAATGATAAAGCCACGCTTTCAGAATATTTTAAAAAGCAGTAAAAAACAGGTAAAGGTGTTAACTGTTGGGCACCAACTCTCTCTGTTTTCAGACCTCTGAGGAAAATGGCCATGGGAATGGTGTTTGCAGCCCTGGCCTTTGGAGCAGCCACTCTGGTGGAGGTGAACGTTGTGGTACGTATGAGCAGCAATCACCAGTGTTGGGAAGGTTACTTTTAAAATGTATTCCATTACAGATTACAGAATACATGCCCCAAAATGTATTCTGTAACGTATTCCGTTACGTTACTCGATGAGAGTAACGTATTCTGAATACTTTGGATTACTTAATATATTATCATGCTGTTTACAACTACATGAATGTACTATTGCTGTGATTTATTACTGTTACTGAAGGTCCGTGGCTCCGAACCGTAGTAAAGGGACCTCTGGCTAATACGTCGGGTTCCGTGTCGGGCTCGTAGCTGAAAACTAGCTTTACTTTGTTGTCTGGGTCAACTTTGCTAGCGAGAGACAGAGAGAGGCGTTGAAAGGCTGCTCCAACGGAACTTATTGTTTTGGAGGAAAACACGAACACGGTGTACAGTCGAGTCTTAATAGCTTACTTACAGCTGGGCTCGTCAGGCTCTCTTCTTGGCTGCAGTGGTTATTATTATATTTACATGCTTCCAGCTCCCGTTTTTCCTCCATGACAGCTCGTACTTTTCCTTTTTCTCCCTCCCTCGCTCACAGACACATAACGGGTATGGCAGTCCATTCTCCCTGCAGCACGGACTACACTGCCCATGATGCTACATTCTTTAGAGCTATATCGGTAACATTCTGCCTGTTAGCTTAGCACAACAACAACAACAAAAAGGCGCTCTCTCACCCAGGAAACACGCAGAGAGAGAGCGTCACCCTGTAACCATGGCAACCGTAACGCTACCGCCTGGAACAACAGAACGTAGCTGTCAAACAAAACCCAAACAGTCCTGACCCGCAACAATATGAAACAGAGAAGTACCGCCGTGTAATCCATTTATTTCAACAAAGTAACTGTATTCTAAATACCACCTTTTTAAACGGTAACTGTAACGGAATACAGTTACTCATATTTTGTATTTTAAATACGTAACGGCGGTACATGTATTCTGTTACTCCCCAACACTGGCAATCATAGAGTGATTGCATCACTCACACTTGGCAAAACCCTTACTGCTCATGTTTCCAGGAAAACCTGACTGTGTACAGTTTAGTTGTATAATCATAATGGTAGCCTGCAGTTTTAAAGTTTGGATGCCAAAATATCAACTTAACAGTATCTTTTTGCTGATATTAAGTACATTTGCTTTTTCTAGCATACCCACCTGAATCTTATACTTTAACTGTTTTGTTGTTGATTTTATCTCATAGTGATTGTCTAAATTGGTCAAAAAGTGTTTTCGCTGATATTTTTCCATCATTGTGCTCTGATTTGCTTTTCTCTCTAATAGAAAACTGTGGTGAATCCTGCACCTGCAGGAAAGTGTCTCTTGCAGGTTGTCAACCTTGCTAAAGATGATGTCAGTCTGAAGGCTCCTGGCACCGATCTGTTTCTACAGTCCATCAAGTACCTTGAGGTAAGAAGAGTGCAGGTGGCTAAACTTTTCATACTTTTCACTGTTGCTCAAGGCGAATAGAATTAAAAACCACATTTCCCTGTCGTTCACATGTACAGTGGATTTTTCTTTGCATAAATGTCAGGAGTGTAGGCTGACCATTTCTCAGAGATCCACGTATGTATGAGTGTGTGTGTTCTCCAGGTTTCTTACCCCCCTGGAACCTTTTGAAAAAGCAGATGTGTACGAAATAATAAATAAACAGAATTTAACTAGTAATACATGTAAGAAGAGAGAGATAAGACAAAACTAAGGCTACGTCCACACGTACCCGGGTATTTTTGAAAACGCAGATTTTTCTATGCGTTTGCGCCTTTCGTCCACACGTAAACGGCGTTTTCGGTCACTGAAAACGGAGATTTCTAAAAACTCTGGCCAGGGTGGATATTTTCTACAACTCAGTTTTTGCATTTACGTGTGGACAGAAAAACGGAGAAAACGCAGGAAACGCAGCGTCAAAGGTGTGCGCCTTTTTTGACGTCACACTGTGCGCCACGTTATTGTTTGGTGAAATGAATTTCTACAATACTGTTACTGTTAATTGTTCTCTCTGCAGTGTTTAAATGCTTACATACACACAGTTACTGTCCCTCCACATGCCAGGTTTGTTTACTTTTTCCCACCGAGGCTTCTAGACTTCTGATTGGCCAACATTTCTACACGGTTAGGAATATAGCGCCACCTGCTGCTTTGGCATGTTCCTAGCAGCGTTTTCCTTCATTTCTGCCTTTACGTGTGGACGGGATTATTTTTTAAAACGAAAACGGAAAATCTCAGTTTTCAAAAATACCCGTGTACATGTGGACGTAGCCTAAAACTCAGTGTGCCGTTAACAGTGAAAATGCTATTTTAACTTCGATTGAGCTGTTCTACAGAAACAAGAGATTTCATAACTTCATTCTGGCAAATGAGTAAGTTTATAATTCAATTTTCTAAAAACATTAACTCTCAGGACCCTCCTGGTTATGAGACTGTTCCACTGTCCAACGGGGAGCTGAATCTTGAAGTCACCGTAGTCAATGGAGGAAACTTTTCGGCTACCCATAAGGTTGAAGAGAAAAAGGCCTACAGTGTCATCATTTACCCCGACGCTGCTGGAATCACCTACACATTAGTGAGTGTTCCTACGAGCTGTTACCACATCTTCACTTTTTTCCCCCAACACTGTTGACTATTGAGAATTAAATAAGCAATGAGTACAGTTTGGTTTTAAAAGTATTTTAAAAAATCGACATGAGGTCAGCGCTCTGATGCAGAAAGCAGGTTCAACAAACTCTGAGTTGGGAAACCGAGTTTCCTGTTCCAGTTAAATCAACTCAACTGTGAGTCAAGCATGCGCGTGTGTAGCGAGAGAAAAAAGCGTCATCAACCGAACTCTGAGTCCATGATTCACCATGGCAACGGGTATATACAGAGCAGAGCCAGTGTTGCCCACTCCTCAGTAAGGGAAATCGCTATTGGCTGTCCTAAAAGTTGCTAGAAGTCGCTAAATGACGTCATCGCCTAATTTGCATAATTGGTCATGCTAATGTAATTGTAACCTATGTTGTTGGAGAGAGAAATAACATCGTGGAAGAGACATAAAGTGAGTAAAAAACGTCCTAAATGCATTTAGAGTTTATTTAGAACTACGAATTAGTCGCTAGTCGCTTTTTAGAAAAAAAGTCGCTAAGGGGGTCTGAAAACTCGCTAAATATAGCGACAAAGTCGCTAAGTTGGCAACACTGAGCAGAGCCTTCAATTTAATATAGTTGGCCGAGAAATATGAATGAGCGTCACTGTGGACGAGAGAGGAGAAAAGATCCTGTCATCATTTCCCAACTTGAATTTTCTTAACATTTAAATTTTAAATTGAATTATTCGTGTCAACGGCTGGAAGAGCGGCTTGTTTGAGGAGCGGACAGAAAAGCAGACGACCGAGAGACAGGATGACAGGATTTAACAAAAAGCGAGCGTTTGTTCAGGCTGATAACTAAACACAAAAGCAAAAGGCAGAGGCGAACAGAGGCAAAAACTAATCGTTAAGTTGAACTGGAAAAACTAAAACTACGCATAAAACCACAACATGAACATAAGGATGAGGATGAAGAAAAACCAACACTTGAGAAACATGAAATCCATAGACATGACAGGAAGAAAGCAAACGACCTGACAGTGAACAAAGGGAGACAGAGGACTAGGGATGGGTATTGATAAGATTTTCCGATTCCAGTTTCGATTCTGTTTAACGATTCGATTCTCTTATCGATTCTTTTTAAAAAAGGAGAACACTAAGGTCAAATAGCTTAGAACTTTGTTTTATATCTTCTCTTTGAACAAGATAGAAATTTAGGAGTAACATGGCCTTACAAACCCAACAGTGAGATCTTAAGAGATCCAGCCTAAGGCTCTTCAATGGGGTGTCACAGGGTCCCCAGGAAAAAAAATTGTAAATGTAAAATAATAAAATAAATATTCTTCTGTTGCAATAACAAAGTTTAACATAAATTATTCTGTAGCAATTACACAAGAATATCCAGTAATGTCCCTGCCTACAATTAAACACATTCACTTAACAAAAATCAGGGGCATCTGCTGTGGCAAATGGGTGCAAGCATTTGACCACAATACTTTTCAAGTATTGCAAGTTGCCCTGTTGTCATCCGTTCTCGTAAAGTATAACCAAACTTTTGAGCGTTTGAGCCGCTTAGGCGCCGTGTTTCCTGCCAGGTAAATGACGCTCCGCAACGTGGTGACGTCATTCGGGGCGACTGGAATCGATAAGGGAATTGTGAAAAATGGCAAACAATTCCAAGGAATTGAAACAGTGGGAACCGGTTCTCAACAAGAACCGGTTTTCGATACCCATCCCTACAGAGGACTTAAATCACAGGAGGGTAATGAGGGAAGTGGAAACACAGCTGACACAGATGAACATGACACCACAGGGGAAGCAAAACTAGACACACTGAACATGGAACACAAGACCTTCAAAATAAAACAGGAAACATGACTTAAACACCTGGACCAGACAACATGGAAACAAACGTAAGTAAACATACAGTCAATGCTATAAATGAATTAATACTAAATAATAGAAAACTAAAACATACCAACACAAAGAATTCACAGAAAATCCATAATCTCAACAATGCTGGGTCATAGACCGAGCCCCCTGACGATTTAGCTATAACGTAAGCGGGACAAGCTGTCATCTGCAGAAGTAATTAAGTTCATTAAAAATGAATCATGGACCTTTGATAATAGGACAACCTATTTTGATCATTTCCAGTGGAAAAGATGTCGAGGTTCAAATTCAAATTTTTAGACGTTTTAAAAAGTTGTTCATGATCGTTCGATGACTGTATTTCAGCGTGTGCGCACATTTAACAAGAAATGTTGTCAGCCTTAAATGTTGCCATTTAAGGCTCATCTTTACAATCTTGACATCATCTCCAGCACGATGCCAATGTTGTCATACATTTTTGCATCAGTGTGACAGATTACAACACAACAGCAAATGATTCTTCAGTGACGAGTGTTTTTTGTGACTAAACCGTGATAGTTTTATTTAAACAGTTATTTCCACAGGAATGGACGTGAAATATTTAACTGGACATTTCAGGGAACTGGCGAACACATAGACATTAATGCATTTCCATACGTGCTATAATATCAGCTGTCGGTCAGCTGGTTCAGGTGCAACAGAAGAGGAAGAGTCAGAGAGAAATGATCCATTTAAATGAAATCTCTTTATGGAAGAGAAACCCCAGAGTTGCCATCATCTTGTGTTCGTGGAGTTAGACGTGTCTGCTCGATCACATTATATAAACACACTGTTTATGCAGTGCACCTGGTTCACACTGAGGTCAGTTAGTAAAGAAAGGCAAAAATACAAATGCAGAAATTCAGATTAAGCTGTTTTATTGTGGGACTCGGTAACAGGAGATTAATACATTGGCACCATAGGTACATCATAACAACAGATCATTCTAAAAACCTACGCAGAATAGAATAAATCTTTATTGTCACTTTTACAAGAACAATGATAGACAGTTAGGCATCTCACCGTAAGCAACATGTAGATTTTTATATTAAAATTCATATTTTATTTATTAAAATTCCATTAGAATAAGTTAAAGAGGTAGTGCAAATTGAGTAAGATGGTTGCATTATAATAAATACGGTTTATAAACACAGTGGAAATGTCCATAAATGTTAACAGCCAGTGTTGGTCAAGTTGCTTGAAAAAAGTAAAAAGTAACTAATTACTGATTACTTCCCCAAAAAAGTAATCCCGTTACTTTACTGATTACTTATTTTCAAAAGTAATTAATTACTTAGTTACTTAGTTACTTTTTAAAAACACGATTTACAACCTGAATAGGTAATAAAGTGATAGATCTTTCAGCCCAATTCTACTTTTTCTGCATAATCATCATACAAAATGTAATCAAATGGAAAAGTCTCTTTTTAAAACTTGTTTTATTCGTTTTAATCTTTTAACTTTATGCATCAAGCAAAAATTTAATTATATGTACCATTCTCTGACTGGAAGAAATTAGTTTAATATTTAAACCTATTTTCTGCACATTCCAGCACATAAAATAAAATATTTTGTGTGTTTACACTCAGTCTTTCAAATAGATGCAAGTAAAACACAGCAGAAAATAAATAAAGTCAAAGACTAGCGGTCCTGTTGCTCTATTTTCACCTGTAAAGCAGGAGTGAGGTAGGCGGAGGTTTACCCTGGTGCAGGTGTGCAGCGGTCAGTGGAAGAATCCGCGAGTTTCTCTGTGAGTTTCCCATTACGTCATAGCTACTCGGTGCTTGTTTGGAAGTTTAGGGGTTTTTTTCGCTGTAAAAAGAAGTTTTCTTCCCACGCACAACGGACACTAATGTTTTTGTCACTTTTTATGGAATCAAACTCAAAGTAAGGTCAGTACTTCCACGCTTTAAACGCTGCACGCTCATACTCTCTCTGCACTCGATATATGATCCATTGTTGATCTGCACACAGCTGTTGTCACGAACGTCGCACTCGCTTACGTCACTGTCATGAGACATTCTCGCAAAAAAAATCACGGTTTTAGTAACGCAGTAACGCAGCGTTCCTACGGGAAAGTAACGGTAATCTAATTACCGTTTTTGCAATAGTAATCCCTTACTTTACTCGTTACTTGAAAAAAGTAATCGGATTACAGTAACGCGTTACTGCCCATCTCTGTTAACAGCACAGTTAACCTTCAATTAAGGTGGAGGTAGGGCATCTTTGACAGCCTGTGGGTAGAAACGTTTATTGAGTCTGGGGGGGTGAATCTGCATGTCAATAATAATAACATTAACGTCAGTATAAGGAATTATATTATTAATAGCCTAAGTGTAAGGAATCACAGATGTGATTCATGGAGATTGCAAAAACTTGAAATTCTCAAGCGAAAATTTACAAAGAAGTATGTTTGAATAAAAACAAAAGCAAAAAGAGCGACCCAGGATTTGTTTCCATCATGGCTGCCACAACCACAAGCCAATGAACACATAATGCACCAGCACTCAGTGGGTTAGGTCGTTGGATCTACAAAGAGTCACCACAGAAGTCTAAATCAGCTGTAAGAAGCTGAAGGAAATACACAGACTCTTTATGAACGCTAATCTCCATTAATATTTATACAAGTTTCTAAAGTTTAAAGAATTCCATTGAATGTAAATTGAAAATATGGCATAAATTACAAATAGCAGGTGTTGATGTTTTTTAATCTTTCAGGTAGAAGATCACATAACAAAAAACGAAGACGGGAATCCATTATTGAGGTAAAACCGTTTTTACCTCGAGGCTGTTGCTAAGCTTTTGTGCTTAAGCTGTAAAGCATCTGAATCTGCTTGTTCCCCTGCTGCTTTAAAATATAGGTCAACCTGGAATAATGAGGTTCGCTCACGAGTTCTCCTGGTTCATATTTAACAGGTTCCTCAACACACAGCCGGAGGCCTTAAACGTAACGGTGGGAGATAAGCATTTCTACATGTCCTCCGGGTACAATGTGACTCATAACAAGACCGTGCAGCGGGGCGAGTAAGTCGGATTTTTGGGAAGAGATGGTCAAAACTGGAAGAAAAAGCCCTAATGCCAAATATCTGCTAAGCTTTTCCCAACCTCACAAAAAAGCAAAAACAAGAGACATCACTTTTTTCATAATCCATGTCCAAAAAATGATTTTTTTTTTGTTTAAAGCAACAAACAGTGTTAACATCAATGTATATCTTGTTAGTTAAATCATGCTGTTTGATTTTTTTCCTCTAATTCACGTAACTCTTCTGCCCTCTGCACAGATACACTGATGTCACCTGCATTTTAAACTCAGGGAAGACCTCTAAACTTAACCTGGGCCTGCTGGACTTTGGCGCGTGTTACACTGTCGTTCTCACAGAGGTCAGGATGCTTTCTAACAGCTTCATTTAGTCATCACAGATCACAGCAGTTTTACAGCCCTTCTGTGTCCCTTCTCAGGAGGCGGGTAAAATTGTGCCTCGCAAGATCGAGGATGTGAAAGCCAACAATGTGCACATTGCCTATCAGATCCCACAGTACATCCTCATCACTGTTGGAGAGGTCATGTTCTCCATCACTGGCCTGGAGTTCTCCTACTCACAGGTGATGTGATACACGCTACCTATCAGGATTACCTGTAATCTTTGTTTGGATTATTAAACACTGAAAGCTTTTTGGCTTCAAAGAAAAAGGTTTTCTTTTTGTGTGTGTCCCGTTTGGATCTTTAGCCATCAGAATTGTTGTCTTAAGGCCAAGAAAGATGCCAAGCGGATTTATTTTACCAAATGGATCATCATGGCCTTGCCATATTGGTCCATTTGATTGACCTTTATTATAATTATGAATTTATTTTATTTTCAGTTGCTACAAACGGGACAGATATGACTGGGGGATAGGACAGGGAGAAAGAATGAAAGAAAGAGAGGGAGAGAAAGAAAACCAGAGGGGAGAAGAGACGGTGAGAAAGGGGGGAAGAAAGAAAGAAAAACAAACAAAACATCTGGATCACCTGTATGGAGAAAAAAAACAGAAGAGAAAGCAAACAAAAAAAAGAGCAACATAATAAAAACAGCACCATCACAATAAACTAGCTAGCAGTAGATAACAGTAGATACTAAATATTAAACGCTATTGTGCAGCACGCAAGATAGACAGCGTACAATGTGCTTTGAGGCAGCAGCCAAGAAAGGTGTAGTCCGCGTCTGTGCACACCTGTGTGCACACCTGTGTGCACACCTGTGTGCACACCTGTGTGGATCAGCATGCTTGTATTCCAGGAAGAAAAAGGTTTTCAAGGACAGTAGCTTCCAACCAGGAAAATTCTCCAAACTGGAATACATCTGGTTGGAAAAAAGGGAAAATTTGTCTCACAACACTTTTGTCCATATTAGCAAACACAGGAAGCTTTATACTTATACTTAGCTTTAAACTGTAGCACTTAGATGTATTAGCCCAGCGGTCCCCAACCCCCGGGCCACGGACCAGTACCGGTCCATGAGTTGAGGTTCGGGTGTTAAATGTATGGTTTTCAGGGTTTTTATCGGTTTTTAGCGTTATTTTGTTATCATTTTTGTCGTTTGCTTGGTTTTTCTGGGTTGTTTCACGTGTGTTATGAATAAATCTTCTTTTTTTTTCGGTACCGGTACTAGTTTTATTTTGTTGTATGTAGGGGCGATCGTGGCTCAAGAGTTGGGAGTTCGTCTTGTAATTGGAAGGTTGCCGGTTCGAGCCCCGGCTTGGACAGTCTCGGTCGTTGTGTCCTTGGCCAAGACACTTCATCCGTTGCCTACTGGTGGTGGTCAGAGGGCCCGGTGGCGCCAGTGTCCGGCAGCCACGCCTCTGTCAGTGCGCCCCAGGGTGGCTGTGGCTACAATGTAGCTGCCATCACCAGTGTGTGAATGTGTGGATGACTGGATATGTAAAGCGCTTTGGGGTCCTTAGGGACTAATAAAGCGCTATATAAATACAGGCCATTTACCATTTATCTGCGACACCTTAAAGGCCGGTCCGTGAAAATATTGTCGGGCATAAACCGGTCCGTAGCTCAAAAAAGGTTGGGGTCCGCTGTATTAGCCCACTGCCCAGTTTATGCCACAGCTGTCTTAAATTAACCGCGTTGATAGTTACAAAAATAATTTTTTATGTTTCTGTGATGGTTAATCCACCAGTATACACAGACTTCAAATTTACTGCTGACTTCTCAGTGTGCCAGCTCAGTTTCAGGGTAGAAAAATGTGAATTCAGTTGAAAAAGGTTTTTTTAAACCAATGTTTTTGACAGATTTTGGAAATATTTGTTTTTTCATGACAGGTGGGCTAATAAAATTTGTTAAGCAATTTGAATAGAAATGATTACTAAAGCAGAGTGTGATGATGTAAAGCATTTAGCTACATTTTTATTCCAATTTAATGGCCATAAAGCTGACATCCACTAGCTTGCTGCGTTTCAGAGCAACCTGTGACATTAAAGCCTGATAAACAAGACACAGGTTTTTAGAAGAGCTGTTTATTAAAGATCCCATGAAATTGGAATTTTCTGTGGAAATACTTAGAAAATGGTGCGTTTACTATTAAACTTTTAATCCACCGTCTCCATCGGTCTAAAACTAGACTGAGCAAAATCAAGAATGGGTTTGACCCCACATGTGACCGGTGCAAACGAGAGCCCGCTTCCCTATTTCACATGTTCTGGGCATGTCCAAAACTGGGTAGCTTTTGGAAAAGCATATTTGAAACCATGTCCAACATATTTGGTGTTCCAGTTGCACCCTGCCCGTTTATAGCTATTTTTGGGGTGACGCCTTGTGATGCCAGTCTTTCCAAATCACACTCTGATCTTCTGGCCTTTTGCACTCTTTTGGCCCGTAGAATGATGTTATTGAAATGGAAAGAGCCACTTCCACCTGTATATGGGCGATGGGTTAAGGATGTCATGCACTATACTCAGCTGGAAAAGATCCGCTACACTGTAAATGTTCGGTTCGGAGGTTTTATGACACATGGCGACCTTTTCTTACTTACTTTGAAAGATTAAGTCCAGATACTATCGCTTAATGTGCGTGTGAGTGGGTTTTTTTTGTTTGTTTTTTGTTTGTTTTTGTGTTTTTTTTGTTTGTTTTTTTTGTTGTTTTTTGTTGTTTTTGTTTTTTTTCCCTTGCTGTTGTTCATTTATTTTATTATTTACTTTGTATCTGTAATTTTATTTTATTTTATCTCTTCCTCCCTCTCTGGCTAGGTTTTAGTTACACTGTTCTGGATGGGTGGGTGGGGGGGGGGGCACGACTGTTTGTTAATATTGCTGTAATTGTTGTTGGAAGCAATTCTTTGTTCAATAAAAAGACCTTGATCAAAAAAAAAAAAAAAATTTTAATCCACCAAACGTTGCCCAAGGAAGTGATTTCCCCTCCAGATCTGTTTCTGTCATATTATTAAGATGTCAAATTCCTACTTCACGACTCTTTTAAATATGCGTACAGTCCCAGGGCTGCCAGCTGTCTTCATTTCTTTAACCCTGCATCTGTCTTACAGGCTCCAGCCAACATGAAGTCAGTGCTGCAGGCTGGCTGGCTGCTCACGGTGGCATTTGGCAATGTGATCGTGCTGATCGTGGCAGAAGGGGCGGGACTGGAACAGGTATGACTCTTGAAGGGCATTGTGGGAAACATTTAAACTCTTACACAAAAAAGGAAGAAAGGTTTTTAATCACCGGCCACTTCATTTGGTTCGACTACTCGGTAATCGAGCATCTAATCAGCTAATTGTTTGTTTGCTCACCCCAACCGGTCGCAGCAGATGGCCCCGCCCCTCCCTGAGCCTGGTTCTGCCGGAGGTTTCTTCCTGTTAAAAGGGAGTTTTTCCTTCCCACTGTCGCCAAAGTGCTTGCTCATAGGGGGTCATATGATTGTTAGGTTTTTCTCTGTATCTATGAAGCGCCTTGAGGAGACTTTTGTTGTGATTTGGCGCTATATAAATAAAATTGAATTGAATTAAATTGAATTAATTGTAGCAACTCAGCTGCAACTGGCAACATGCACCTAATAAAGTGGCCGGAGAGTGTATAAACCCTAACTAGTGAAAATTACATCTTAACGTGTTAATAACTGGTAAGGAAGTAATCGTTATTGTAATTCAGTGAGACAGAACAAAATTTGTTGTGTCTGTTAAATGAAAGAAAGCTGCATCGCACACCGGCCTAATAGATGATGTCATAAAGCAATATACTCAAGAGATAAAAACACTGAAACGCTTTAAAGTAACATAAAATAATAAAAGCCATAAAAACAGACTCTAATGGACAAAAAGAAAGATTAGAAGTGCTTTGTACAAAAGTTTCATTATTGCAATGTCTCATAAAGTAGAACTAAACCAAAGCTTCCTGTGCACGGTAACAAGGTTTAATGGAGAGATAAGGATGAACTTGAGGTATCTTATAATCCACTGGAGCGTGTCTCTCACCTCTTTTATCCCACAACGTGTGCACCAAAAGTGTTTTCTTTTAAATCGCCAGCTTAAATAAAACGTACGTCAGC
Source organism: Neolamprologus brichardi (assembly GCF_056152115.1). Classification (NCBI taxonomy): domain Eukaryota; kingdom Metazoa; phylum Chordata; class Actinopteri; order Cichliformes; family Cichlidae; genus Neolamprologus; species Neolamprologus brichardi. The sequence continues at coordinate 33,308,057 of NC_142119.1, read as the reverse complement.
AACTAAACAATTCTGTGTCTTGGTGAGCAACAAATGAACTGAATCGGTGGCGAGCGGGTGCAGCGAACACTAAACTGTCTCTGTTATCTCAGTGGATCGAGTTCTTGCTGTTCGCCTGCCTGCTGTTGGGCGTCTGCATCATCTTCTCCGTCATGGCCCACTTCTACACCTACGTTGACCCCGAAGAAATGGAGAAGCTTTACCTGGAAAACTCAGTGAGGGAGGAAGACGACGGTGACTTCAAGAAGAAAAACAACGAGATAGAACTGAACAAAACGGGGAAGAGCAGCAGAATGTAATTAGTCACACCTCATTATACGTTTGGCTGCTTTGTGCTTTATGAAGGTATTATTTTAGTGAAAATGAAACTCTAAGATGTGATTGTTGGAGATTTCTTGTGGTTTTAAAGTGTAGGACTCGTGACATCATGTTGTGAAAAACTCCCGTTTCAAACTTTATAACCTTACAAAGAAAGGACTTCCTGAATCAAACTTAAAATATGACATAATGTTCGAGGAAGACAAAATAGTCATTTCTGCAAAATGATCAATAGTTTTATTAAAGCATGTTAATACTGCACTATTAACATATATTTGTTGCATATTAACCCCATGTCAGAATGCTGTTCATGATAATCACAAGCTGTGCAAATATTGGACAGAAAGCATTCAGTTCGCTTTGTGTGCCTTTATCACAATGACAAAGCTCATCATTACTAAACGTCTGATGTGATATGATCTCTAATTACAAGGGTTTTTCTGCCTGTTTGTACCTGAAAAACTAAACAAAACTGAGCTTCTCAAACAGGTTTCAAGGGTCTGCATGTAGTGCAGCCAGTGTCTGAAACAATCTTTCAGTAGTAGTGGATACAAGTTTGTCCCTCTGGAGCTGTTGTTTTTTTGTTTTTGAAGAAACAAAAGTCACATTAGCCACTTGAATTTTAAAAAAGTTCCAGTCTGGTTGTTTGGATCTTAGAAAGCAGCTGTTTCATTGCAGAACCTCAACCACTGGATAGATTTCAGTCCTGATTTATCAGCTTTTGACTAAAACTCATAACTGCTTCAGAAGTCTAAACAAGGGAAAATAGAAGGATTGTATTGACACGTGTCACATGTAGCGCTAATGGTTTTCCCCTTTTACTCACACATAGTTAGCTTTAGACTTTTAACATTGATTAAATGACTTTCACATATTCGATGCTTGAATCGGCTCCCTTTGCAACCGCAGACACAGTTTTAACATACACATGCAAACCTAGACTGATTCATCGAGGGTACCTGGGGTTCAGCATCTTGCCCACAGGCACGTCAACAGCTGCAGGAGCTGGGGAGCGAACAAGTAACCTTCGAAATAGGAGACAATCTAAGCAGCTGTGAAAGGAAAGCTTTCTGAGGGCCTCGGGTCAGAAAGCAGTGAGGAGCGTAAGGGATCCATACAGGAGCTGAACAAGTAATCTATTGAAAAAGTCGACTTTTATTCATTCAAAAAGTCTTATTTATGTCACCTGAAAAAATTCATTTGTACCAACTGTAGTCCTTGTATCCACCTGTGAATGATTTCTGCTTTGCTGACGTTGAAGTTTAAAATTGTGCAGAAACATCCAGCTTTGTTTTTGCACACATAATGATTTCTTTTACTGTTTGAGAATAGGCAGAAAAATCACAGATATGAAAAAAAAAAAGTAAAAATTATGAAGGAATTTCTTGCTACTGTTCATGCTGCTCATTGGGACACGTCATCATCACAGAGCCAACTTTGCAAATCAACAAGTGTGCTGTTAAAAAACAAAAACAAGTATGATGCAAAGTGTATGTGTGATTTTTTCAAACCTGCAGAAACTGATGTTTTTCGCCTGCGGTTTGTTTTTTGACAATATGTGATTTTTTTTATTCAGGGAAAAGTCTAACTTTGATTTTTCCTCTAAAGTTCTGTAAATAAACTTGTTTTGTGATGTTTGAAGTTTTAATGCAGATTAAAACTTGGATTCTTGTCAATCGTTTTACTCCCGTTTATCATAACTGCAACAATTCTGCACCAAAATCGGACAAAAACTCTTTGACCAAGTTTAGATGTGCAAAATGTCCCCACGTAGGACAAACCAAGTACAGGGAATTCAATTAGGCAAAGTGGGAATATTACATTTATTATCCGCACACACACAGCAGACTATTCAAACATTTCATTTATCACTTCTTACACAGCTTTCATCAATCACAAAACTATTACAAGGAGTCCTTTGTGGCTGGTCAATGATGATTCCCCCCTCACTAACTGACATTGTGAAACATTGTTTTCTGCACAATGTTTGCATCCCTGGAATATTATCTTGAATTATTTGGTTGTTTAGCATACTAAATTGATTCCAGTGGCCATTTTTCCTAGTTTGGAAGAACCAAAAAGGATCAGCATGTGCAGGAAAACAAAACGAGGATATGTCAGACTGTCGCTTGCAGCACTAGAATGACTTTGCTGTGATTTCCTGCATCTGTGGTTCACGCCAAGAAGGTCAAGGTGACAAATGAGAGAAGAAATAAAAGTCGGGCCTCTTACTTAATAATGCCAAAACATGACTCGTAGCTTGGAGGATCATGTTGCACCTGATAAGTGAATATCAAAACTAGGATGATCAGGTGGTCGTGTCACTTCCTGTTTGCTTTTCTAGAAGCAGCTCAGTGACACGGGTGATGATGTCTGGATGCACCAGGCAGTCTAACAAGTCGTTAGTGGTTATTGTTGTATGCGTTGATGCCTTATAATCCTCTGACAGGTTCTTTGATGTCCCGTCTGCACAGTCACATTCTCTACACCGAGTTGAACCAGCGTTACGTCCACGTGTTCTCTGATCGAGTCTGACAGCAGCTGCAAACCTGGTTGTCTGTGCTGGATCGGAGCTGACAGCGCAGTCCTCTTGAGATCTGACTGCGCCGTTGCTGGAAGAGTTGACCTCTACATCTTCGGGAGTCGTCCTCCTCAGTTCTTCCTGACAGCGTACAGAGATGAGATGTGGTCCGTAGGGAATACTGAAGGGTGCGCAATTCCTAACCCGATCGCTATTTTTCTTGATTTGCCCACCCGAGTCGCGCTTGACTCGACAGGTGTCTCGCAACTCTGGGCTCAGTTTGCTGTGGCAGGAACTCCTTTGTTTCTGAGCCCAAGCTCTCACCGCCAGGTTCAGATACTGCATATTGTCATTATGGGATGTTACTTCTTCCTATAAAAACAAAAGAAAAACAGAGAGAAAGCTGGAGACAGCTGCCAAGAGATAAACAGTGTACAGCCTTTAAGATTACAAAATGAACTGCCTGAATTTTAATTGAGCGCAATCTGCTAAACAGATTCAGACAAAGCAATAAAGAAAAAACAAAACAAAATCTATGCATGCCTGGAATGACACTTAGATGGTCTAATAAAACTGCATTATAAATCCCTTTAATGCTTGCAAGGTTCTCCAAACAAGAACTGCCATTAGAATCATTTATAAGAAGCTGTACTTAAATTAATATTCAACTCACAGAGGCTTTAGAGTTTGTTTAATATGTTTAATACTCTGTATATTTCCAGAAAAAGCCCATCTTGCAGAGGCAGTTAATTTGCTTTGTACATAGATTTTTATTAAATGTGCTGGTGCCGTTTGTTTGCAACTCAGCAAGATTATACAAAATCTACCAGGCAGAACCTGGAGAGCAGTGTTCCCACTACATTTCTCAGAGTGCACTTCTACTTCTTTACTTTTGTAGGAACAAACCAGTCACACTGGACATGCAACCAACACAAACAAAGAGGAGACAACTGACTCCAGGATGCCTTTGATCAATCAGGCAGAGTGCCACACATCAGCTGTCCTTCAAGACAAAGGGTCAGGGAGGCCTGGCAATCGAACCACATGCATTACAGCTCACACCAAAGCCATTTCTGCAAGATTAGACCAGCTAAATGGCAGCAACTGACTGGAACCCCATGGCCCACTACATCCACTGTAATCTCCATATCTACAAAGGAATTAGCATTTATCATTTAAAGCCTTATGAAGAAGAATAATTTTCACTAAACCTGCCTCCAGGAATTCTACCTGGCCTAAAGCATTAAAAGAACATTAACAGGCAATTTTCCCCCCTTTCCTGGAAATCAGATGCAACACAAATTTGGTGGGAGCTCCTCAAAGAACCATGACTTTTCCCACACAATAGGGCTGCCACGATTAGTCGACTAGTCACGATTAGGTCGACTAGTCACGATTACGTCGACTATCAAAATCGTCGACGACTTGAAGCTTTGTAAGATCCCAAAAGACGCAGAAATAAGTAGTAGGATTTAAGAGTGTAATAACGGACTGAAACAGAAGATGGCAGCACTGCATGTACAAGGATGCCAGCTGACGTTAAACACCAAAGAAGAAGTAGCTGCGTCCCAGAATTCATAGCGCAGCCCAGCTCAGTTTACAACAATGGCGGCAGCTAGTTAGTTTTAATATCACTCTTATTATTCTTTCTGGTTCACAAAATAAACGTTTAACATATTTTCAGGCGAGAATGTAGCTGTGTAAACCTCAAATATCTGCTCAGTTTATCAAGACACCGCATATTTTCAAAAGCGCTCCGACGTTTTCGGAGACGTCTGTTACCCACTAGCTCGATAGTTAGCCGGGGGCAAGGCTAACTAGAGCCGCTGAGAACACCGGACTCCCGGCAAATCGTTTTCAAACCCGCCGTCTTTCGCTACTCAGGTTAAACATGATATATAAGTCACTTAGATAACTTAAAAATGTTGTTTGGCTTTTTTAGTATTTTATTTGTTCCTGAGTAAATCAGTTTGGCTGAGATTAAAGTTATAGTTTTTACACAGCTGAATAAACATCAAGCAGACAGCTGATTATCAGAAGTGTGAGAATATACTCCGGTGTCCTGTTATATTTTAGATAGCAAGGAGTTTATTAAACTCCACTGAAACAATCTGCAAATTTCATTAAAATTTAATAAACTATCATCTTGTCTTTATTTTTAGTTAGCATATACCTTAAACACTTAAAGCTGTAAGCTAATGATAGTTATATAAGAGCAGATGCATGCTAGTGCAATAAGCTGTACCTTTTATGTTGAATGGATGCATGATCTGATTAGTCTGATTAATAATCACCGACTAGTCGACTATCAAAATAATTGTTTGTGGCAGCCCTACAACACGAGGCATTTCTTCACCTAGGTGTTCATTTTTTTTTTTGTCTAAATTTGTGCACATTAATATATAATACAGTTTTGTTCCACAGTTTCTGGAAAATGGAAATATAGGTTTAAACTGGCGCAGTGAAGGCATCTGTGACTCTCCTTGTAGGTGGGAGATTATATCCTTTCTTGGCTAATCAATATGCAAAAAGCGCTTTTTAAAAAAAGTTACCTGAAGCGCTACTTTTGTTGCCACAAGAAAGACTTCAGCTGAACTGCTCTACCTGACTTCAAGCACAAGTACTCAGAATCAATCACAGCATCGTAATTATCCCCCGTACAGATCACTGCTACCCTGCTGTTTGTTTTTAATCCTTCAAAGTCAAGTTTCAAAGTCCATGAAAGGTCATCAGGGAGAATGTTATCATAGTCTATTATGATAACGATATGAAACTAACTGGGTGTGCAAACAGCTGAACTAGACTAAAAATACTGCGTAATTGGTCCTGAAGTTATGTAAGCATAACTACCTTATGTGTTTAAAGTAGAGACGTCCTTCACGACTCTTATTACAACTTATATCGCCGTCTCTAAAAGGACAACTGTGAAAAAAAGGCTCTTTTAGAATATCACAATAAATCATTTCATAGCAGCTCTGAGAAGCTACTTTAACAGTGACTGAGAGGCTTTCAGCTCCCCTTACATTATGACACTGCAGCTCATACTGTATCTGCATAGAAAATGACACACAGTAAGAGACATAAATATAGTCTGTAAGTGGGACAAGCTGCCTGGCTGAACCTACTGATAAGCAGAGAAATAAGAAGGTGTGGGAGGTACAATTGGTTAGTAATCTAACAAAGTCAAACCAGTGTCTCAGCAAGTTCGTGGAGGCCTGGATACATTCATGCAGAAGTCACTTACACTTCAAATCACTAATGCAATCCAAAGAAGGACTTCTCGTACTTCAAAGATAAACATACGGTCTCCAGGGTGCTTTCATTACTTAATCAAGGACTAGAAGAACTTCATCTGTAATCATTTGCTATTCAATAAATGTTCTGAGACAAAGTGTAAATGTCCTTTGTTTGAGAAGTCTGATATCCCTCTCATGTATGTACCACATAAAGCTATAAGTCAGCAAATGCTTAGCTTAGCAGAGGATTGAACCCTGGGAAACAGCTAACTTGCCTCCGTCTGAATTCAAAAATGAAAATCTTTGATTTTCCAGGAGGTTTTGTGCGCAGCTATAGCTTCACTATAGGGCTGCCACAAACGATTATTTTGATAGTCGACTAATCAGATCATCATCCATTGGACGTAAAAGTACAGCTTATTGCACCAGCAGCATCTGATCTTATATAACTATCATTAGCTTACAGCTTTAAGTGTTTAAGGTATGTGCTAACTAAAAATAAAGACAAGATGATAGTTTATTAAATTTTAATGAAATTTACAGATTGTTTCGGTGAAGTTTATTAAACTCCTTGCTATCTAAAATATAACGGGACACCAGAGTATATTCTCGAGCATCTCACACTTCTGATAATCAGCTGTCTGCTTGACGTTTATTCAGCTGTGTAAAAACTATAACTTTAATCTCAGCCAAACCGATTTACTCAGGAACAAATAAAATACTAAAAAAGAGCCAAACAATAACATTTTTAAGTTATCTAAGTGACTTATATATCATGTTTAACCTGAGTAGCGAAAGACGGCGGTGGGTTTGAAAACGGGCTCTAGAGAGCCTAGCCCCCGGTTAGCTATCAAGCTAGTGGGTAACAGACGTCTCCGAAAACGTCGGAGTGCTTTTGAAAATATGTGGTGTCTTGATAAACTGAGCAGATATTTGAGGTTTACACAGCTACATTCTCGCCTGAAAATATGTAAAACGTTTATTTTGTGACCCAGAAAGATTAATAAGAGTAATATTAAAACTAACTAGCTGCCGCCATTGTTGTAAACTGAGCTGGGCTGCGCTATGAATTCTGGGACACAGCTTCTTCTTCTTCGGGGTTTAACGGCAGCTGGCATCCTTGTACATGCAGTGCTGCCATCTTCTGTTTCAGTCCGTTATTACACTCTTAAATCCTGCTACTTATTCCTGCGTCTTTTTGGATCTTACAAAGCTTCAAACGACGCGTCGACTATTAAATCAGTCGTCGACGATTTTGATAGTCGACGTAATCGTGACTAGTCGACTAATCGTGGCAGCCCTACTTGACTATATGCTTGACTCTCTACAGGTTGCCTGACAACGTCATCATCACAACACTGGCCAGGATACAGTCATGGTAAAAACAAAGTACACTTAATTCTATGGTCTTACATATCAGGACAAAACATTAACTAGTTATTATCAGATCATAAAATTAGGAAAATACAACCTCAGATGAACAGCAACACACAACAGTGTGTCATTATACAAATTTAACAAAAACTATGCAAAAGCAGTTCATAAAACACTGAGAACACTCCAGGATGCAGTAGCTTCTACACCCACTTTTAGCAGCAATAGTTTGAAGTAATCATTTCTGTATGACTTCTTTGGTCTCTCTCACCAAAAATCAAAACAGGAAAAAATGGAGGAATTTGAGGAATCTTGGCCCACTCCTCTTTACAATGTTGCTCCAGTTCATTGAGGACTGTGGGCATTTTTTTCTGTGCATAGCTCTCTAAAGGTCCCACCGCAGCATTTCAATTGGGTTGAGGTCTGGACTTTGACTCGATCGTGATTCTTTTCTTTTGCAGATGGAGACAAGAGTCTTCCTTCTGGCAACACTCTCAAAAAAGCCGTCCTTGTTCAGTCTTTTCCAAATTGCACCGTCAGGAACTTTAACATTTAACTTGCTAACTGAGGTCCGTGTAGTCTGAGATGGAGCTCCTGGGCTCATTGCTGTTTCTGAGAATTGCACAATATGACCTTCGGGTGAATTTGCTGGAACGTCCACTCCTGGACAGACTGGCAGCTGCCTTAAATGTTTTCTACTTGTAGATAATCTGTCAGCGCAGAGTGGACTTCAGTGTGTGGAAATTACCTTATAGTCCTTCCCGGACTGACGGAAAGTCAGTCAACAGTTACGTCTCATCTCACTCTCAGGCATTGTGTTAATACACACCTAACACCCCAGACCAGCAAACTTCCAAAATGATGATCAGTTAATCCAGTGCATTTGATTAGCAGTACCTGGCTGCCACTTCCAATGGAAGCAGTAATGGTGTCCTTAGTTTTGGTTAAAAACGGTGAAATATGTCATTTTATTTATCCAAGCCTTGTTAAGAAGCAGATGATTTTTATTATTTTCTCATACATAAAACCTTAAAACTGACAGAGGCTGTGCTTCCTATTTGCCACGGCTGATTATCATCAGATTATCTGTGTGAAGCGGTGGGAATGAGAATCAGCACCTTCAAATCTGAGGCCATGGTTCTCAGCCAGAAAAGGGTGGAGTGCCCACTCCGGGTCAGGGGCGAGTTCCTGCCCCAAGTGGAGGAGTTTAAGTACTTTGGGGTCTTGTTCACGAGTGACGGGACAAAGGAGTGGGAGATCGACAGACGGATTGGTGCTGCGGCTGCAGTGATTAGTCTGTTGGGGTGAAGAGTGGGCTGAGTATAAAAGCGAAACTCTCAATTTACCGGTCGATCTACGCCCCTGCCCTCACCTATGGTCAAGAGCTGTGGGAAGTGACCGAAAGAACAACATCGCGAATACAAGCGGCAGAGGTGAGTTTCGATAGGGTGGCTGGCCTCTCCCTTAGAGATAGGGTGAGAAGTTCGGCCATCCGGGAGGGGCTCAGAGTAGAGCCGCTGCTGCTCCACATCGAAAGGAGGCAGCTGAGGTGGTTCAGGTATCTGACAAAGATGCCTCCTGGCGCCTCCTGGGTGAGGTGTTCCGGTCATGTCCCACCGGGAGAAGCCCCCGGGGCAGACCCAGGACACACTGGAGAAATTATATCTCTTGCGTGGTCTGGGAACGCCTTGGTGTTCCCCCGGATAAGCTGGAGGAGGTGGTTGTGGAGAGGGAGGTCTGGGCTTCTCTACTTAGGCTGCTGCCCCTGCGACCCGGCCTCGGTTAAGCGGAAGAAGATGGACACATATATGGATGAGTGGAAAATTAAATAAAGCCATGAAATGCCTTAATAAGAACTTCAAGGCAAGCATGTGAGACTCTACTCGAAGGCTGTAAGGTCACGACCCCCGTTAGATATTCTGTCATCTGGTTATTTGATGGAGGGTGCTATTCCAAAAAATCTCATTGGCTTTCAACGAGGTTGAGATGTGTTGAATCAGCCTGGTTATCATTTAATTCTAATCAAATTTCATATTCAAACTATTAATCCGGCTTTTGTTCCCTTTAACTGCAGACAGTGTCATCCTGGAAGAAGCTAGTGCCCTCAGAATGATAGCACTTCATCACAGGATGAAGATCATTACTGAGAGCGATTCTATATTGATTTGCAGTGACCCTTCCTTCTAAGGGGGGCAATTGGAAACAAAGCAGGTCAGCAAACCCCCCACCCCCCAAAGCTAAAGAGCGATAAGAGAACATCTCACTGTGGAAGACAAAGGCTCAGGTTTCATCATCATCTGCCTGTAGTTCAATTGAAGGTCAACAGCTATAAAATCATGGTGGATAAAAGGGACCCACTGAGGAGCATCCAAATTTGGATCCCTATTTTGCCCTTTGACACACAGTATTGCTCTTAGAGATGGCACGATACCACTTTTTTATGTCCGATACCGATATCAGAAATTTGGATATCTGCCGATACTGATATGAATCTGATATAGTGTTTTTTAATCAATAAAACGTTTTTTTATATCTTGCTGCATTTTGTATAAGTTTATACTCAAGTTTAAATAAACAACAATACTAAAGCTATTCTGTTATACCTGTATGTAAAAAATACAACAAAATATTTCATAGTTCAGCAACACTGATCAATCTAATAAACTTAAACCTGCTCCATCCTCCCTATTCTGGTATTTTAAAGAGTACTTAACAGAAATATTAAGCAACCTAACTAATAGGGTTGCAAACTCCCAGCAAAAAAAAAAAAATAGGGAACCACCCCCCAACTCATTAATCGATATAATCAAATTTAATTTGATGCAGGGGGAAAATGCACAGAAATAAATTATTTTTCAAGAATAATTAAATAGATTCAACATCTTTCTTCAACAGAACTGCAGAATTCACAGATGGTATCTTCTCAAAGGAAAAGGTACTACAGCTTACTAGGGTATATTAGACTTAACAGTTACTATATACAGTAATGGACTTCTATATATTTTACATCAGATTAAAACTTTGGGTGTCAGATTCAGATAATTATTTATTAAAAGCTCGACATTTTAAATGAGAATAAGAAAGAAAAGTATGTCTTTGTGCCCCCTTTTCCCTGTTCATGCCCTATCGGCCCCCCTGGCTAAACTTTGCTAGATCCGCCCCTGCACAGTTACCAGCCATCAGCTACGTAGAAAAAGATCCTGGTGTAGAAAGTAATATTAAATACATTCTAACAACAGCTTATCAAGCTTAAACGTGCTGCTGTTGTTCAGCCGCTGGTTTCCTCTTTCTGGTGCAAAGTGAGCCAAAAACTAAGAAGAGAGACGGACTCTCGACAGAAAAGCCGATCAGCTGATCATTGATCAGTTTCATGATTGAAGTAGCAGCAGGAGAGAGAGAGAGAGGCAGTCGCTCCATATATCGGTTGTTAAGCTTAACGTGGGAATGCTTTACAAACATTCAGAGATGAACTTACACACTTGCTTTACTTCTCTCTGGGAAAACTTTCTCAGAGATGAAATGCTGGTTTGGTAGCAAGACTACAAATACACACAGCTGCTCTATCACGTGATGCATACTGCTGCGACGTTCTACGGTTATGAGCCGAGTTACGCCGTGTAGCAAGTTTTGTGAGGTGCTTTTTTGATATTTAATGGATCGGATTACATTTTTTATTTCTCGCCGATATCCGATCCAGTAATTTGGGTCAGTATCGGACCGATACCGATATGTAATATCGGATTGGTCCATCTCTAATTGCTCTCTAAATAATTCCCTACACAGCAACAAAGAACAGAGAAAGAAGCAGTGAAGCGTTTCATTTTCATTTTGTGAAAAAGCAACAAAAACCTGCATTTCTTTGCACTAGATCAGAATATGATCCTGACAGAAGCGAGAAGAAGGTGTAAGAAGACAGCTTTTAAACTGACACAGTAATTAATATCAAAGAGTAATTACTCGTCACCTCAGTGGGGTTGAGCCAGTTGTCAGTGTTGTCATCGCTTCGAGCACTTTTAATGGCACAGACAACCGTCTTAGTCACAGCCTCGCCAACTCTGGCGATGTCATCCACTTCCTGTGTAGAAGCAGAGAGCCAGGAAAGAGCACACATGATCAAGATGGTTACCATCAATGATAAGAAGAAGTAGTTTGTGGTGTCTGTGACCTTGGCAGAAAACAACTAGAGTGGGACAAACCTGAGAATAAACAGAGTCTTGCACCAGGGAGCCTTTTTTCACGCCCCTTCATATACATACACTCATCATAATGACAGGAAACACTTTACTGCTGGTCCTGTTCATTACTCAAGAATGAGAGGAGCCTTAATACAACATGAATCAACATGTTCGGGATAATAACTTGCCATCTACTCTGAAATGTTTGGAATATATATGATATTGTGTCATTTTGGGGCATTTTTGGTGAGCTCGGGATGAAAGAGACATGATGCTGCTTACCAGCTCGATCCAGGAGTTGACGCTGACGGTGATAGGATCCACTGACTCTACATAATGCCACCAGTGCCTGGGGACATAGAGCACCTGTGCAAAGAAGATAAAGTCTTCACTAACTTATCAGTAATGGCAAAGTCAATGACAGCTCCCGCTCTTTTTCTTTCATCTTCCTAAATACTAGGAAATACACGACTGCACATATCCGCTAGATGGCAGCATAAACCTTCCCCCCTCTGCTGTTAATCGTTCATCCATTCATACAATGGGTGTGTTAACAAAAAGAAAGAATGCTTATTGATTCCCCGGCCTCCACAGCAGTCTTGAATCGTCTGCTGCCTGACAGGAGAAGAGAAATGAGCCGTCTTTTAATTTAATTTGCAGAGGTGGAGCCATCTTTGAGGAGACTGTGGTAGATACTGAAAGTATTCGTTCTGTCTCAACAGTTGAAGCATTTCCAGGTTTTCTTTGAAGCATAAACATAAACTCAGAGCTGTCAGCTGTATATAAAAGGTCAGGCCAAAGCTTGCTGTAACACTGATTGGAAGAGGTCAAGGTTATTAAAGTATCCCAGCTGTCATAGGGCGAGAGGCGGGGTACACCCTGGACAGGTCGTCCATCCATCGCAGGGCTAACACAGCGGGCAATTTAGAATCAATTAAAACTGTCTTTGGACTGTGGGAGGAAGCCAGAGTACCAAGACCACGCAAACATGGGGAGGGACTAGAAGGAGAGAGCAGATTCCTCCTGTTTTGGCTTCCTGTTAAATCCAGAATTCAATTCAAAATCCTGCTCCTCACATACAAGGTCTTAAATAATCAGGCCCCATCTTATCTTAATGACCTTGTAGTACCATATCACCCTATTAGAGCACTTCGCTCTCGCTCTGCAGGCCTACTTGTTGTTCCTAGAGTATTTAAAAGTAGAATGGGAGGCAGAGCCTTCAGTTTTCAGGCCCCTCTTCTGTGGAACCAGCTTCCAGTTTGGATTCAGGAGACAGACACTATCTCTACTTTTAAGATTAGGCTTCAAACTTTCCTTTTTGCTAAAGCATATAGTTAGGGCTGGACCAGGTGACCCTGAATCCTCCCTTAGTTATGCTGCAATAGACGTAGGCTGCCGGGGGATTCCCATGATGCATTGAGTTTTTCCTTTCCTTTCTCACTCACTATGTATTAACAGACCTCTCTGCATTGAATCATATCTGTTATTAACCTCTGTCTCTCTTCCACAGCATGTCTTTTATCCTGTCTTCCTTCTCTCACCCCAACCGGTCGCAGCAGATGGCCCCGCCCCTCCCTGAGCCTGGTTCTGCCGGAGGTTTCTTCCTGTTAAAAGGGAGTTTTTCCTTCCCACTGTCGCCAAAGTGCTTGCTCATAGGGGGTCATATGATTGTTGGGTTTTTCTCTGTATCTATGAAGCGCCTTGAGGCGACTTTTGTTGTGATTTGGCGCTATATAAATAAAATTGAATTGAATTGAATAGAACATGCAAACTCCACACAGAAACGTGGTGGAGTTGACCTCAGGACTTTCTTGCCATGAAGCAACAGTGTTATCCACCACGCCACCGTGCCGCACTGTTGCAATTTATTTCACTATTAAACAATAAAACACAAGGGTGAGCTCTGACCCTGACCTAGAAATCAAATCACAACTAACGGACTTTTGTTTAGCCGACAGTTTGTTTTTTTGTTGCGGATAGGAGGGTATTTAATAAGCTATGTGAGCTCCAGAACAAACAGATAGTGAAACCAGACAACTGGATAATTGCTCTGTGTCCATAGTGACTGTTTCTTTTTCTGAAACAAGGTGAAAAAGGATGACCTTCATGCAGGAGCACCTTCACAATTATTCATAATCAAAGGAGGACAAGTGTTAAAATTACCATCATGAAAACCAAATTTGGATTCCACAAAACCTCGGTCGTATCTTTGGCTGAGCACATGACATAAACCTGACTGATTCATCAGGCCTGTTGGCCTGGACCTGACCCAGTTAGATCAAGAGCGATAACGCTGCTTAACCTTTCGCTTTCATCACTATAGGAACAACAGTCTGTTGAAGGTGATCCAGTATAACTGTAGACGCCTGACTTTAATTGGGACACAAGTCACGACCGTCGCCTTGCTTCAAGCTTTTATGAAGGACACCAAGACAAATAAATCTCACTGTTCAGTCTACTTTCACGTGTTCACTGCTTAAGGACCAATAAAGTTATATTTTATGGTTACTGCTTCTGTGTCACGAGCACTTCATCATATAAATGTAAAGCCACAGCATTGCATAACTTCAGACTTTACTAAATCACTGGTTTTTCTATAGTCTGAAGAAAATGCAGCTGATTTAATCCAAACAAAGAGCTGTCAGCTCACCGTTAGGTATAAATTATAGAGACTAGAGCTAAACAGTACTTTTGTATTCTTCTTATGAATTTTGTTTATAAGCGTCTGGAATGCGCTCTCTCAGGGCTAACACTGATGATTATTGCTCATTTACTTTATTGATTACTTTACAAAAAAAGAAAATATAGAAAAATATTGGTCTGAGATCTCTGCAGACATGATGTCATCAGAATTCCTGACCTGTCCTGGCTGTAGAGTGACGATGTGTTCACTGGCACCGTGGAAGGTAGGGAATCTCCTCAGGTCAGGATGAAGAACAGCCACCTGGCTGAAGACACTTGACTCTTCGTAGGGGATTCTAGTTGGGTAAAGCTTAGCTGTATCCTCCGGGGGAAAGAGGTGCCAGCGCTTCCTGCATATAGGACACATCAACAGAATGGTTAAATATAGGGATGGGTACCGGTATCGTTCTGACATAAACGGTAGTAACCAGACCGAAAAGCAGCGCACATTTCGGTGCTTTTTTTTCCTGAGCTGGGATTCACTTTAGATTCTAGCCAATCATTTTACGTTTCCGAGGATAGTAGGCGGGTCCAGGTACGTACGTTCTTTTAGAGCAGAGCTACAGATTAAAATGCCCAAGGCGAAGCGGTCAAAAGTCTGGCTGTACTTCACAGCAAAAGATGCAAACTCAGCAGCTGCAACAAGTGCTTTAAGCTGATACTGTGATACTGTCAAAGGAGGTAACACCTCAAATCTGATGAAACACCTGGCGACGCATAGCGGTTTTTTTAAAAGCCGAGAAATGCGCCGTATTTGGTAGCTTGCTGCGAGACCTCACACCGAGCACATCTACTGCGGGTGTGGTGCCTGTTATCGGACCCGGAGTTAGCAACATCGGTAGCTTAATGTTGTCCGTGTGTAATTTACGTTGAGTAGGCTAACCACGTTATTACATTAATGCATGTAAGGTGAACTAGCAAACATCATCATAGCTACATGCGGCTGTCTTCTTGTTTGATGGCAGATACTCCCTTCACCCTGGCCAAAAAGGCTAAAATGACCAAAGAAAAAGTGGAAAACAGTTAAACATGAGAGGTTTTTGGACAAAGTTTGTGTTTTTTCCATTGTTTAAGCTGCTTCCAGCCAAGAGTGATACCATATATGCCCCATAGCTGCAGAAAAGGCTAACATTGTTATCTTTTTACAAAAAAACAGCTGAACATGAGAGGTTTTTGGACCAATTTTGTGTTCTCCATTCTTTAAGCACCGGTTTGAGCACCGTTTGAAAAGTACCGGTTTGGCACCGGTATCGGATAAAACCTAAACGATACCCATCCCTAGTTAAATATGACTTTAGATTAAAAGATTAATGCTAGAAATTAACTCTTTTGTCTGGTCACTCATGCGGTGTTAATCGATGACCTTTTAAGCTGTAAATCGAGCTTGCAAATAAAACACTGATAAAAAATTATCAATATTAAAACGTGCTAACAGATATTAACATTGATATTCTGTAAATTTAGCACAAAGAGGAAGAAATACTTCATATCATTTACTTTGCGCTACAGTGAACAATAATAAAAAAAATTAAACGATATTGCTGTAAAGATCCAGATATCCAATATCTGTTAATTAAAGAGAGCCTTAAAACCGTCTTATTCTGCGGGACAACAAAAGCTGACACGACCAGCTACAAATCCATCTCTGTGAAACAACTCGATTTCCTCTAACATGAACATTAAACTACATTCATACAGCCACTCCCATGATTGTTTTCCGGTACTACGACCCACCATTCACACAAATGTCACGAAATCAATCAACCCTATTTTATTTTTGAAAGATCAGCGGTGTCAAAGGACCGCTCGAGCTGGATTTCATTCCATTAGAGATCAATACCAAATAAAAGAACTCAAGACCCAATTACAAGCGGTGAGATATAACCGTTGCTCTCTGGAAGAACAGTGCAGCGAGACAAGGAAGACCTGCTCCCTTAGATTTCGTGACTCACAGAACCCCATAAAGCGCCTCACCCTCTGTCTTCATTTCCACCCTCTCTAGCAAGCTCTGTGACAAATCAACTCTTTTTCAGAGGGCAGAGGACAACTCGCACTCCGTGTCAGCATTTACAGTACTCTGCAACTCCAGTGTTGCAGAAGACCTAAGTGCTTAACAGGCAGAAAACTTCCACAACCACCAGAGGGGTGAAACACAGACGTGGTTTTATGAAATCCTGAAACTTCTCACCGCTCAGCTGCAGCTTCTCCCCATTAAGTGCACAGCTATGACAGGACAGTGTCACTTTTTATTTCACACCTGACACTGAGTGCTTCTCGCTGCAAACTTTTCCTGTCACCCAATTAGAAAATGAACGTGCTCGTCTCTTTGCAACGAGAAATGTGTCGATAAAATAAACGTTTGACTGGTGTTAAACTCGACTATAGACCCAGACAGTGTGTCTATCTCGCATTGCAACACTTTTTGGGCTAGCATCACAGTGCAGAATACCAAACTATTTGCATGACTCACAGTTACTCATACTTACACCCTAGTTTTACCCAACCTGTCCTGTTTTGCAACATAATCAAAACCTTGGATGCAAGTTGAAGCAACGCTGTCAAACGTAAGAGACAATGAAACAATGACAAACAGGAGTTTCATTTCAGACATGAATCTAGAAAATAGATCCACATTTTTAAATGTAGGATTTTTAAACACAAAAAAGGGGACATTCATCAATTAGACTAAAAAACTGCACTCTTTGCGGAGACATTGAACCGTTCAGTGCTTTCGGTTCGGTACGCATATGTATCGAACAATACAAAATTTTTAATTTATTTTATCAACTTTTCTTCTGACGGTGCTGTCTGTGTTGAGCGCTCAGTGGATCTGCGCTCGACAGTGCAGCCTAGGTGGAGTAGTCGAACGCAGATTCACTGAGCGCAGCGCAAGCTAGCGAGACAGAAGCTAAGCTCGTTGCAACATGGCAAATTGAACCTCCCCCACCCTCATTCAGATCTGGCGTTTGGAACTATTTTGGTTTTCATGTGACGTATGACCCTGAAGGTAAGCGCGTCATGGACAAAAGTGAAACTGTATGTCGGATGTGCCACGCAATGCTCAATTACATTGGTGGGAACTAGTGCGTTAGCGCAGTTAGCTCGTTAACGTGTTGACGCCGTCCAGCCCCACGCACGGGTGATCCGCGGTAGCTCGTTAACGGAGATTTGCCGTGTTGTGGCGTTAACGTCATTTCAGATTAACGCTGACAGCACTAGTGGGAACACAACGAATATGACTGCACATTTACTCCGACATCATCCTAGTGCAAAGACAAGTGGAAGCAGACAAAAACAACAAGCATGCATGCTACAAACTTTACCCGAGTCATTTAGACAGCCGTTAGCACATGATTCTCCTTATGGGGACCTGATATGTTTAATATGCTGCTGAGAATATAGCCCAGAAGAAGCGTATAGTATAGCTTTTATTTTGGAAAGAGACATTTCTCTGTAATAAACTCTCTTTTCCAAAGATGAGTGATTCCTCAATCAGATAGATTAATTTTTTTATTACTTTGTTGTTTCAGTACCATTACATTTAAAAACTGTACTTTTGAGTTAAAATATATATTTATAATTTTAATAAATGACAGATTAAAAAAGCATGAACATTTTTTGTATCGAAAAAATATCAAACCGTGACACCAAAGTATTGAACCGAACCGTGAATTTTGTGTATCGTTGCACCCCTAATAAATATGTAACCTAGCAGCTGAAAAACCCCAAAAAACCAAAACGCTTGTTTTTTTTGTCTGTATGAAACGTTGGAGGCACGGCCACTCTGACTGAAAGACTTCTTCACCTCTGCCAATTCCTGTCAATAAACAATTCCTGAGACCACTCAGCCATTTAGTGCCGTTGATGCCTGCTTTACTTAGCAGTAATGAGCAGGTCTCTGTGCACATAACGATCATGGGGTTTATGAACGCAGCTTGATCCTGTTAGCTGATAACAAGGCCCTTCAGGCTATCAAAAGAAAAGCATTCAAGTACCATTTAACCCAATTTTGTTTTTCCAGTCTCGTGTCGTACGTATGTTTGCATTTATCTTATCGTCTGGTTACTGAGGAGCACACGAAGCATCAGCACAGGTAGCGAATCATCTTACCGTCCTTGCACCTGCAGTACAAGGTTACAGCCGTAAGAGTCCAGGTGGCATGGTGTGTTGGCTCCCTCTGTGCCGATCCATAAGGTGCTCTCTCTCCCATTACGCCCCTCAAAGCCAAACTCGGACCATTTTACATGCTGCAACACACACACACACACATTCGAACGCCATGTAACAATCCAAAATGCTGTGCGTATAAACGACTGTTTACGATTTTCAGATTACAGTTTTGGTGCTTTCTTTAAAAACGTGACATGGAAACGAGAACCGTCACCGCTCTTCTATCGGCTCACAGATGTAACCCAGCCTCATCAGCTACAATGACAGGGCCTATTACAAGTGACCAATGGAGGTCCCCGAGTAGAGAAACCAAGCAACAGCATTTGTCATCTTTCAAGGAAAACTAGTCTGTCAATCATGTGCCGTCAGGACACAAAGGAGTAGCAATCACACCGGCATCCTGAATAATGAAGTCATTACCACGCATGCAGGCAGCTGTAAGCTTTGACAGTCTGGTCAATCGAGCCTTCGGGCAGCCTTTTTGCCAGCACCATTTATCCTGCAAAAAGCCCGCGTCTGTCTGTCTCAAAGGCATGAATGTAAGGAGGTAATAATTGGAGGTGGATGCCCAATAAAAATTTATCACCGAGATAAAAATGAAATAAATTTGTGGCAGTGGCTCAAGAAAGGATGGCACTTTTATGTCTTTACCGGCCAGATGATGAGAACAGCTAGTATAAAGCTGCCATCACAAAAGCTTGACATTTTAATTGAAAATGTCAAAACAATATAAGAATAGAACGAAAAAGTTATTTTGACTCGCTTATTTGAATCGCTTGTTAATTTCTGTTTCTTACAAAAGGGATAAGAAGCTTATAGTATGAAACATTTTAAATTAAACATTTATTATTATTGTAAATAAAATACATAATGCTTAGACTGTATATCAGCGGTTGTGATGACATCAGCCACACGGGGGTAAATTAGTCCATTTTTTACTTTATTAGTTTGCTTTGCAGTTTTCTTCATTAATCATTTGGTTAAACCTAACACTGGTGTTATGAGGCGCGCACATACTAACATTGTGTGGTTTTTCTAAAATGTTTTGTTATATTAATTATGTTTCTCTTTCTTTGAGTTACCTGGTTTGGGAGGTGGCTGTTTCCTGTCTGGGCAAAAGGCGTGGCTGAGGACTCTGGGAACAAAATGCCTGCTCAGCAGGACCAACCATGGGCTCACCAGGAGTAGGGGTGTTTTTAGGTTTAGTTAGGTTAGTCAATATTAGTGTGTTTTTGTTTTCCCCCCTATTGTGTGTAAATGGTTTGGCCGAATCATTATAAAAGCTACCCTCATGTGTCTTTGTAATTAGGTCAGTTTGTGAGTTAAGTTGTGTCTCATTTTGTTTTGTTTAAGTTTCTGGAAATTACTTTTTGTGGAGTTATATTTAGTTGACCTCTTTTATGGGCCCGCTAAGTATGTTTTTGAATTTTGTTAATTTTGAACTTTTTGAGGGTTAAAATAAAGAAAACCCTTTTTGAATACACTTTTTTGCCTGTGTCCTCTTTGCTTTGGCTGCTTGGTCCCTCACAGCGGTCCCCAACCTTTTTTTGCGCCACGGACCGGTTTATGCCCGACAATATTTTCATGGACCGGCCTTTAAGGTGTCGCGGATAAATACAACAAAATAAAACTAGTACTGGTACTGAAAAAAAGAAAATTTACTCATAACACACATGAAAAGACCCAGGAAAACCGAGTAAACGATAAAAACTATAACAAAATAACGCTGAAAACCGATAAAAACCCTGAAAACCATACATTTCACACCTGAGCCTCAACTCTCGCGGCCCGGTACCAAACGACTCACGGACCGGTACCGGTCCGAGGCCCGGGGGTTGGGGACCGCTGCTGTATATGATGTCAAACATTTGGTCATGCAATCTTCGACATGTGCTGTAGAAATACCCACACTACACAGTGTATGGGACACAACTGCAGTTCTGACATATTTTAAGGCTTCAGCATCAATACAATGAAAACACAAGTAAATCTGAGCTCTTTTACTATTTGTTGTGCTTCTCTTGTTCAATACATAACATTTGGTCAGTGTGTCTGTTGGAGAAGGAATGGACCGAAGGTGTGAGCTAAGGAAGAAGACTTTTTGTGAATGTGTGTAGCTGGCAGTGTCCCTACATGCCCGCTTCACACTAAGTGGCTTGTCTGAACACACAGCCCATCCACCACCGTTGGGATATATTAGAAACCAAGCTCTGAGTCAGACTAATAAAAAAATGATGCTGTGACTTCCTGGGAGCAAATCCTGGTTCTCTTAATGTTCTGGTAGCCAGATACATGGGGTCAAATGTTGTGTTTTCAATATTTCAGCAGCCTACATGCTTAGAAAAAATTATTTAACTAAAAAACTCCAACACTTAAAATAAGGAATTTTTTGGAGTGCAATCAATATAGTGAAAAATGGATCCCTGCAATATGTTTTCAAGCACTAAAGCCTCAAATTTTAGGTAAGTTTAATTAGCTTTTATCTTGCTTTCTTGGATATTTAACCTGATAAAATAACCTGACCAAAAGTCTTTGTCACTGCCCTTTAGTTTCAATGGCAATTAAATATCTCAGATATCATCAAGATTAGCAGTAGGGATGCACCGATACCGATATTGGTATTGGGTATCGGGGCCGATACTGTAAAATGTGTGTGTACTCATACTCGTAAAAGTTAACCGATACCATGAACCGATACTAACTTATTTCATTAATCAGAGGGTGGCTTGTCATTTTTGTTGTAGTTTTTTAGATTGGCCACTAGGGGGCCAATTATTATTTTATTTATTATTTATTTAATAATAATTATTTTGTTTGTTTGTTTACAATATGGACACTCTGCAACAATTTAAAAGTTTATTTTATTCTCAAACCTAATTTGTATTTATTTTATTCCAAACAGAAGTGTTTATTTATTATTCTGAAAGCTCGAGACAGTGCCAATAGTTCAGTGATATTTTGTTAAATTACAATGTGGAGACTCTGCAATAATTTAACAGAAGTGCTTATTTTTCACTTGAAATTTTTTTGTGGTCATTTTTATTAAGATTTTATTTTTTATCGACAGGGAATATGATAAAACCTGTCTTCCAATTCATAGTATTTGCGCGCGTGTGTGTGTGTGTGTGTGTAGTAGAAGTATCGTTTTTTGTACTCTGTATCGGCAAGTACTCAGATCCAAGTATCGGTATCGTATCGGTTTGAAAAAATTGGTATCGTTGCATCCCTAATTAGCAGTAAACTTGTAAACTTGTGCAAACACTGATGCCAGATTTCAGCTGGACTGTTTAACTTATGTTACATGTCAACATGCATGCAGCAGGATGGTTACCTCAAACATGAAAGGCTGATCTTGAAACATCATGGCAATATATTTGTAGTCAGCATAAGCCCAATACTCTGAGTAGGAGTACTCAGAAAAAGGCCCCACGTCTGCTCCAGACTGACCCTGAGTCCAGCTGAGAAACTGAGCTACACTGGCCTCCACGTAGGAACACTGGGTCTCAAAAAGAGGAGCCGGAGCTGAGAAAATAACAACAAACACAGACAAGACAATAATTAGTGAAAGGTTTTGTACAGTTTTAGTGAAACGGTTCAGCTGATCTAAACTATGTAGATATGTAGCCACAGAACAGCAGCTTAACTGACGATTATCGAGTGTAATCACCTCCATAAAGTAGGATTTTTGACAGGCTGCTGGTCTGGAACATTCAGGTGTGTGTTAACGCAATGCCACAATCTTCCCAGGAGTGAATGTCCTGACAAATTTCCCACAAGGTAAGACTGCAACACTCAGAGAAACTGCACAAATACTGACAGCTGTCAGCGGTATCCCTCAAGCTCCCAGTAATCCTCCTGCACCTATTGTATCAATTTTTAAATCCTAGGTGACGTTTCCTCGGGTTATGGCAAACAAAAGATTTAAAAATACATAATTTAAAAAAAAAAAAAAGAAACTCAACCACCAAGATTCAAAGTTGTCAGAGATTTTTAGTAGGTGGATTTATGGTATCAATTTGAAAATCCTATGTCCCCTCAGTCTCGAGTTATTGTGTTTACAAAGTTGCATGTCAATACCACCCACTCGATACCCAATCAGCCTTTTACGCCTGATGGGTAAAAAAACCCCCAAGAGTCACATCCCAGACAGGCCTCAGTCAGCATGCTAAATGTTAAAGTTCAGCACAATTAGAAACACGTGGAACAAATATGGATTGTTTGGAAGATTTTCTAGAAGAAAGTAGAGGTGGGAATCACCATACATCCCACGATACGATATTATTGCAATTTTTTTAAAATATTTTGCGATATTCAGATTCTGTACATAAAGGTAAACTTTATCAATATTCATTTTATCTAATAACAAAGTCTCACACTCAGTCTTTCTCTCATTTCAGTTTTATTGTTGACAAACTGAACGGTTTGTATTACAGTCTAGTCCAACTTAACTGAATCAACCATCTGGTACAATTATAGCTATTCTGAACTATGCAGTTTATGAAAACTATGCAGCCCCTTCAGCAACTGAAGAATTTGAAAGTAAATGAAAACAAAATATAATTTTACATTAAATAAAAAAGTTTTAAACTTAATTAAAATAAAACTTGTCTTAAATTAAAATAAGTAAACTGTCATGTTTATTGCTGCCAAAAAAAAGTTAAACACATTTGGACAGTGAAGGAATGTCAGGATTCTTGCTCAGAAAAAGGATCAACATGCTCTGAAGTCAGAGCACAAAAACCTTTTTGTAACAAAATATCGATTTCTGCTGTCCCTGTATCCATACATTATTAGCAAACAAAATATCACCATACTACACAGTATCGATTTTTTCCCCCACCCCTAGAAGAAAGCCTGTTCTCTGCTGATATTGGACAATCCAGCAGGACAATGATCCCAGGCTGAAAAACAAAACAAGATACTGTAATAGTCCAAAGTCCAGACCTCAACTCAACTGAAATGCTGTGGAGGGACCTTAAGAGAGCTGTGCATGAACAAATGTCAAATGTAAAGAAGAGTGGGATAAAACTGCTCCACAATAATAATCCTACAAACAATTACTTTAGGTCGTTGCTGCTGAATGTGGTTATACAAGCTACTAAATTAATCAGTTGTAATGATTTATTATTTCTTTTTTTCATAAACAAGGTGTGTCTGTGGTTGAGTGATGACATTTAGAATGCATGATGAGAAATGCCCAACCTGTAAGCTGTTGCAGCGATTAAAAAAAGATGATTTAGAAATCTAATTAGCCAGCTTTTATCAGAGGGCATACTCTCTGTCGTTTATCAGAGAAAGAATCATTACCGGAGCCGTTTCAGAGCCACACTGAGGACAAAATACAGCAGATGCTCAAAAACAAAGACCCTCAGTGTGTTTTTTATCTGTGAAACGTTATAAATCACATCGTTAAACAGCCGGCTATCCTTTATTAGATTATGTCAATATATAAATGTTAATTCATTGGAAATTGTTTGAGATGCTATACAAGTTTCCATAAGCTCACACAATACTTGGAACTAAAACAAACCTCAGTTTATTGTGATCAGTTATTGCTCAATAGAAATAGATCATCACTATCTTGTATTTTAACAGGTCTTGTATTTTTTTTTGTCTTCTTTCATTTTGTGTTCAAAAACTGAATTTTAGTTACAGCATCTGAAATCATTAGAAAGGAAGAAAACAACACAGCCCCAGATTTGTAACAGCTAAATGCAGCAACAGCTGAGTTTTCCTTTAAGATATTACTTTTAAAAAAATGTTTTATTACAGCTTAATAAATATGCAAGATCTAATAAAACAGCTTAAGCCCGATAGGAGTGCTTGCGGGAACTGAATTTATCTTTTTGGTCACATAAATTTCTTTGTGAATGTTTAATCCAGGTGAGTAATTACAGATAAATTCATTCAACAAATTGAATTACTTACCTTTTGTCTTCTCTTTTCTCCCAAGTCGGAATCGGATGAGTCTGTCACCAAGACAGCTTGACAGATGCTCTGCTGTCCAGTGGAGAACAGGCCAGTCGCAGGTCATGTTCAGGAAAACTGCGGGCTGCTGCAAATGATGCACAATCCTCCGGGCCTCCTCTGGGCTGAAGGGTTTATTAATCTCGGTGGTGTCAGCCATAGCCTTTGGTACACACTGACAGGAGGATGAAACACACGACGAACATAAAGCTGATTAAAAACGACAATGTTTTATTATTAGTCAGTGCCTACAAGCCATGTTCCTCATCTTCTATGTTAAAATAGTGAATAAAACTACAAAGCTTTTAATGTGTGCTGAAAGAAAACTCAATAAAAGAAAAGAAAACTCAATAGTGTGAATGCATCACAGCATTCACACAATAATAGAACAGAATAGTCCTTTATTGTCATTGTACAGGTACAACGAAATTGTGGGTGGGTATAATATAATATAATATAATATAATATAATATAATAATAAGCCATTACCATATCAGCAAGTCAGTGTATGTAGAGACAATCAAAACAACCTGCTGATGTTCAAACCGAGCAGCAGAACTGTAATGAGGCTATGATGTGCTTGGGCTCACCAAAATTGGACAACAAAACACTGGAAATATGTTGCCTGGTCTAATGTGTTTTGATTTCTGCTGAGACATTCAGATTGTGGGGTCAAGATTTGCCATAAACAGCATGGATCCATTCTGCCTTGTACCAACCGTTCAGACTGATGGTGGTATAAAGGTGTAGGAGCTATTTTTAAGGCACACTTTGTACCTCTTAATACTAGCTGAGAACTGCTGCTGTTGTTGCTGATGATGTCCATTTCTTTGTGATCACAGTGTGTGAATGTTCTGATGGTTGTTTCCAGGATAACACACTATACCACAAAGTTCAAAGTGGTTTATTTAGCATGGCAGTGATTTGAAATAGCTTCCACAGTCACCAGGTTTAAATCCAGCTGAGCACCTTTGGGATCTGATGGAACAGGGAATTCAAATAATGGACGCGCAGCTGATATATCTGCAGCAAATGTGTGATTTTATGTCAACATGGACCAAAATCTCCAAGAAAGGTTTCCAGGCTATGGTTGAATATATACCTTTAGGAATTAAGGCAATTCTGAGGGGAAAGGGGGTCAAATCCAGTACTGGCAAGGTGTAAATGATGACGCGACCTTGGAGTGCATGTTCATTTTATGGCAGAAAAAAAGCAATAAAATATTATTTGTTAGCAAATCAAGAAGTTTTATTACCGATGGCATTTATCTACCACAGGACAGTGGGGATTTCCTATTTAGAATTTAACTGGTAATCGGATATCAGTGAAACTTTGATTCTCGCTCTTTGTAACCAACTTCTTAAACAACTTGGATCCAGATTGGTACCGTTTTCTACTTCCAGATACTCTTAGGTATATTGTGTTCTGTAAAGCACTTATTCTTCCACTTCTAATTGGTCAAATAATTATAATAGGATTTGGTTTCACTGATATTTCCCACTTGACTAAATGTGGGGACTAAACTAGCGTTACACGACAGAAATGAGCAACTTCCTGAAGAACTATCAAACAACTCAGAGGAAAGAAATAACGCCTGGGCTCAAAAGGCGCTTTATAAAAGGGACAGACAGCGCTCAGGTGGCGTTTGATTCAACAAGTATAAGTGTGAAATGTATAATTAATTACAGGAGAGCTGGAAAAGACCAAGGCCATTATTAATGTTATTAGGAACACCTGGGATTTCCCCAGACAACTTAAAACGTCTGGTGTGAAGTAATGAGATAGCTAGGTTAGCTATGTTTCATCTATGTGAACATATTTTCTCTATTTACACTGTAGAAAGATGCTAATAAACTAGCTTCGAAGAAATACCAGGATCCTTAGCAAAAAACACCAGGACTCACCTTTCACTACACGTGTAGACGAGGTTCGGGCGGAAGTAAACAAAGATCACATGACAGCGTACGCGTTCCAATTACGTCTATAACACATCGCTGTGAATCTGCACCATTTGGGCTCCTGCGATACTACAAAAAACCCGCTTACGCTAATTCACCAGACGAGCCGAAATGGCAGCTACATAGGAACAGTTTCCGAAACCCGCAACTATTTCCGGTTTGACATGCGCAGTTAAAGCAAACAGACGCTATCGGCTGTTTTTGTTTGTGTGGCCGAGGTAGTTTCTCGTTGCTGTACCGTCGTTAAAACCGGAATTTTTAACTGGCCTGACAAACGGGAGGTTAATATGGGTGCCGGTTCGAGCACCGAGGCCGAGAGGGAGCCGCTTCTTGTTCCTTCTTATGTGGAGACGAACAGTAATCCGGTAAACAGCAGAGTGTATGGGAGAAGATGGCTGGTTCTGACCCTGTTTTCCCTGCTGGCACTGATGCAGGGAATGGTGTGGAACTTCTGGGGTCCCATACAGAACTCAGCCGCTCACGCTTACGGCTTTACCAAGTCTGACATCGCGATTTTGGTGCTGTGGGGCCCGGCTGGCTTCCTCCCTTGGTTGCTGTTTATGTGGTTAATGGATAAAAAAGGTGAGTTATTTTAATATAGCACACTGTGTCATACCTCAACGACGATTGTGCCTCACCCCACCAAGATCTACAGCGATGTAACTTAATGGCGTGTTTTGTTTTAGGTTTCGAAAATTTCTGTTATCATTAGTTTGACCTTATGCAATCTCAGAATGTTTTTACTCTGATAAAATGCAGTATTTAAGAGACCTTATAGCCTTCATTCAATTTTTAAATGGTTGTTTGTGCCCAGTAAGACACATAGATGAGTTGGAAACATGAGGTGGGGGGAAAGTGCTTATATGGGACAAGTCTTAATTTCCTTTTTAAAAATTCTTTATTTTCAGGTTCAAAAGCCAATACAAAAGCAGTATTTCTTGGAAAGAATGAAAGTAGCCCTCTTGCGTGTGCTTTACCAAACCAGTTCCTCTGCATCACCTGACTGTAGAAGTTTGTAATGACCACGCTGGTTGTCAGATGACAAAAACAGTAACAAGGCACTAACAACATGGACCAGACTGCTGGTCCATGCACAATCTTGTCAAGAAGTTGCATAACTCACCTTGTGATCACAATCACATTAACAATTAGGTGTTTTTGTTGCCTAATTTAATTGTAGGCAACTTGATGATGGTATCTGCTTCTTTCAGCAACTTGTTGTAAATTCTTCCTGGTGTAGATTCCTTACAGACCTTACAAAAAACCTTGTGGTCATGTCTGCATCTGAGTTAAGTAGTGTCAACCATGGTGTGCCCTTGCAAAAAGACTTATATGACTTGCAAAGGTTGTGATATGCTTAGATCTAATCCAGCTTGACTGTGGGGAAAGTACTTGGTTTCCCTTTGGGAAAACTGGGCACCAGTGGCAGACCTGCCTGTTTTCCTCTCATTTAAAGTGAGCATGGTTTTGTTCTGTGAGCACAGGTCCCACTAAAGCAACCTGGACCCTCATGATACTCATATGGAGTCTGATTTTGAGGGTTTGGTTTGAAACACGCACATGAGTAATCCCATCGGTGGTCATGTTGTAGAGCTTTGGGAATGCTCTTCCAGTTCCTTTTTGCACAAACTTGCACATACACTATTGCTGTTGTGTCAAAGCCTTAAATGGGCCTGTCCAACTGCCACTATGTACCAGCCCTCCCCTGGTATCTCCCCACTCACGAGACAGTGCCAAGAGACAGGTAGCTGGACTACCTGTGTAAATTGAATGGGCTGCATATACCATCTCATGGTGCCAGTAGTGACAAGGACACTGTTAAAATGAATATCTAAATATATGGAAGTAACTATAGATTTACGGCTGCAGTTGTGATGATCATTAACTTGCCCTTCATGTCAACAAACTGTCTCTTGAGCACGTAGATGCATACTGTGCATTGAAGTATGCAGCTGTAAACTTGCAGGTTCATTTACGGTAGATGGCCTTCAGCATTTCTCTAAAATATGTTGCTGGCTTTTTCTTTCATTTCCTGGAAATGCGGTCACAGTTGTGCATGCATTCATTTAGAGAGCTGCTCAGTACAGCTAAAGCCTTCTCAAGACAAACATTACGAATGTTTTGTTTTTCACTCATAAATACTGATGAACAATTGAGGAGCATGAATAATAAATGACAAAAACATCAAAATTGCATATTGGGAAAAGCTGGAAGTGGCAAATATTTGCCTTTTTTTGTTTGCGCTTTGGTAGAAACAATTTAGCAAATATTAAGATAATAATTTTTGGATTACCTGCTGCAACTAGTTCTAGTTGGCAAACCTTGCAAAGGTGGCTATTTCTATGTAACCTTAATGCAGAACTACAACTGCTTCTCGGCCTCTGTGTCTATGAAGGTGCCATTATAGTAGGAAGTCAATATAGCGTCAGCTTATATGATATGAAGTGGGGAAGCTTTCCAGTTTATTGGAATACGTTCAAGCTTCTCTTTTTATTCCGTTGATATGGCTCTGAATGGTTTTATGAGGTTGTATATTGTAAACTTGTCCAACTCATGGCAGTGAAGCTCTTGTACGTGAGTTGCATACAGTCTTGCTGTTATTTCGCTTCAAGGGTCAATAACGGAATTGATAAATAATCTAACTGATGAGCAGAATTCATAACTGCACTGGTATCAATAAAGTCTGCATTCATGATTGATATTAAAATACAGTAGAGGGTTGTGATAGAAGCCAGTATCTATCGAAGTGCTTGTTGCTATTGAAGACTCATACTGCACACACCATTAGGCCTCATTAGTATGTTGTGACCCATATATATATTTTTTCTTCATTATGGGTTGATTAAGTATTCTAACCCAGCCCTACAGGATGCTGTTAATACGTTGATCCTCTTTCCACAGCGGTCATTTAGTTGAACCTGTCAATCAAACATTCAGAAATGGTAGCTCACATGCAGAAAAGAATGGGGAAGTGCACATAATTCTCTAAATGGCTGTCATGTGGATGAAACTGAGAAATGAGACTTGAGTTAATGGTGAAAGAAACAGTTCTCATACTATTGCTGTTACACAAATGATATTTAAGAAGGAATTTTCTGTTTTAAGGTTTTTGTTGTTGCTTGGTTAGCAGTGTTGGGGAGTAACGGAATACATGTACCGCCGTTACGTATTTAAAATACAAAATATGAGTAACTGTATTCCGTTACAGTTACCGTTTAAAAAGGTGGTATTTAGAATACAGTTACTTTGTTGAAATAAATGGATTACACGGCGGTACTTTCCTGTTTCATATTGTCGCGGGTCAGGACTGTTTGGGTTTTGTTTGACAGCTACGTTCTGTTGTTCCAGGTGGCAGTGTTACGGTTGCCATGGTTACAGGGTGACACTCTCTCTCTCTCTGCGTGTTACCTGGGTGAGAGAGGCCTTTTTGTTGTTGTGCTAAGCTAACAGGCAGAATGCTACAGGTATAGCTCTAAAGAATGTAGCATCATGGGCAGTGTAGTCCGTGCTGCAGGGAGAATGGACTGCCATACACGTTATGTGTCTGTGAGCGAGGGAGGGAGAAAAAGGAAAAGTACGAGCTGTCATCGAGCAAAAACGGGAGCTGGAAGCATGTAAATATAATAATAACCACTGCAGCCAAGAAGAGAGCCTGACGAGCCCAGCTGTAAGTAAGCTATTAAGACTCGACTGTACACCGTGTTCGTGTTTTCCTCCGAAACAATAAGTTCTGTTGGAGCAGCCTTTCAACACCTCTCTCTGTCTCTCGCTAGCAAAGTTGACCCAGACAACAAAGTAAAGCTAGTTTTCAGCTACGAGCCCGACACAGAACCCACCGTATTAGCCAGAGGTCCCTTTACTACGGTTCAGAGCCGCGGACCTTCAGTAACAGTAATAAATCACAGCAATAGTACATTCATGTAGTTGTAAACAGCATGATAATATATTAAGTAATCCAAAGTATTCAGAATACGTTACTCTCATTGAGTAACGTAACGGAATACGTTACAGAATACATTTTGGGTCATGTATTCTGTAATCTGTAATGGAATACATTTTAAAAGTAACCTTCCCAACACTGTTGGTTAGTGATGCTGGCCAAATGTGTTCCAATCCCGTTCAGTTATTGGTTAAATCTGTATTTATGTAGAATGTAATGAATAATTTAGATCACTTATAAATAATTGGGCATGTTTAACTAGAGCTTATTGTATAATAATTGAACTACAGTATATATTACTTTCGTTAAAGCTGTAACAGATTTTTGGGTCATGTTGTCAACTCAAAAGGCAGATGAGAAATGTAACCTTGGCTGCAAATTATAATAATGTGTATTTTTAGAATCCCCATTAGGGCGGGGCAATATGGCCAAAAATATTTATCACGATTATATATTTGAAAATTTGCGATAAAGATAAAACTGACACGAGACAAAATACTTTACAACTCCACAACTTTATTAGTGCAAAAAACCCATCAATGTATTATCACTTAAACAAGCAGCTGTTTTTTATGTGCATGCGCTTGCGTGCTCTACCAAAAAATGTGCTTTGTTGTGTATCTGAGGGACGAAAGCTAAACCAGTTCCACACCACTGAAGTTGCAGCATTTTTACAAACCAGTTCTGGTTCATCTGTTTCATTCAACGATCCGCTTTCGCCCTTCTCATTCTCATGCTTTTTCTGCCATGTGCGTATGTAAACAAAGGCACTGCGCATGCGCATTTTACCCATTTTCTATCGCCATATTTCATTTTCTTATCATTGCCTAACATTATACCGGTATTAACGTGAACGGTATGATATGGCCCAGCCCTAATCCCCATAATTCTTAAATGCTCCTCATACAAACAAAGGCAGTAAGAAACATGGTTTTAAGTAGCTCTAAGTAGCATTATTATCACTTTGATCTTGAAGGAGAGGTCAGAGGTCAGCAGTGACAGGATGTTTTAATCTTCATGCAGTACTTCCTGACCCCCCTCTACACCCCTTCAGAGTTTTATCAGCATTCATTCATAACTTTTCGTGCTCTCAGACTGACATCAACACTACCAAAAACATAATCTCCTTGGTCAAGCTAATTATGTAAAATAATTATTCCAGATTTTAAAATGTGTTAATTTGCTGCTTTCCTCTGTTATCATTCTATGCTTATTATCTATTTATTTATTTTATAGTCTCTTATAGCTCCAGGAAACTGGATTTTGGTTTTACTTTTTTCTTTTTATTGTTAGATAACTAATTCAATAAGAACAGAAATAATCCTTTGTAGTAGCAAAAATTGAGAAATCCCTACCATGTTCACTGCTGTCTCTACTTTTTCTTACATGTCGGTGTTGATGCAGTGTGTTGTGTATTCCAGGTTTGCGAGCATCCCTCCTCCTCTCTACCCTCTTCATGGTGCTAGGAGCAGCTCTAAGAAGTATCCCACTGACAGGCCAGCCTTTGAGACGATGGTAAGAAGCCCGTGTTAAGGTAGCAGATGGCGGCACGATGCAAGTGTGATGATGATCATTTGAAAGATTTTGGAAAGGCGGTGCAAAGTGACTCATGAGCTGCACTGCAGTTATACAGGTTCTATAGTCTCCATAACTCAGTTTAGTTATGAATGAGTGCCATAATCATTTTAGGACCAGCTTTGCACAGCGTTTCATTGAAAATGAAATGAGCTACTGGCCAAAGGTAGGACCATGGAAAAGTTACCCTTGTGTGATGTTTGCCAATGTGTGCAATGCGTTTGACAAGATTAGACAAATTGGGATTTGGCAGTACGTGAAAAACTCAACTTTTTTTCATATAATTGTTTCAATTCAGTTTTTTTAAAAGAAGAAATATGAATCATTTAATCAGTAACATTTTCAAATTCAAATTCAAATTTTATTTGTCACACACACACAACCATACACAGTATGACATGGGGGTGAAATGCTTGTAGCTGTACAATGCCCGACCATTAAATGACAGAAAAGGTTTTACAGTATTTACAATGGACTACTTGCACAATCACTTCCGCGTTCGATGTAGTCCTGCCCCAGTGCTTCCGGTGTGGTTAAACCATGGCGACGTTCTACACTCTCTGCCTACAAGAGCTCCCAAAATTGAACAACACTGATGTTCATCGGATTTGCAGAGTGACGACTACCCCCGCCAGCAAATTAGATAAAGGATTTAAGTTATATGCTGCATCATATATACACAACTACGAAGGTAAGAAAACGTAAATTAACCGACAAAGAAACGCTAGCTAACGTCAAATCCAAACACTACGTTACTGCGCTAGGTCCTTCATTTGATGTCAATTCTCTATATTACATGTTTTCTTAAACAGTGTTTTATGTCGTCCGAAACTATAGTTGAGGTTTTCTTAACTAATGTCACTTTTGTTGTTAGACACTGTTATAATAGCGTTAGGTAGTTGGCTAACTAAGGAGGTAGTTAACTACCTAATGCTACTCTTGCTAAGTGTAAAATATATATGTTTAAGACGTGCTGACATGAGTAATACAGAAATAATGCTAATGGTACTTGTATCTTTGTTCCGTGTCCAATAAAGACAGGTTGTTCTGTTTTAAATACTTTCCTTTTTATACTCATTCTGAAGCAACATTAGCATAGCTACCGACAGATAAACAAACATACCGGAAAGGCCCAAGCGGTAGTATTTGGAAACGGAAATACGTCACATGCCCTAGTGCAAGTAGTCCATTTACAGGTTACTACAAAATTTACAAATTAACTTAGAAATTTACAGTAAAAAATGTGCAAATAGCAGAAAGAGATTATAAAGATTATAAATTATAGGAAATGTGTGGTGATGTGATGTGTGGGAGAGTCCAGTCCTACACCTGGTTCAGGGCCCGAATCGCCTGGGGGAAGAAGCTCCTCCTCATTCTCTCTGTTTTGGCCTTAAGGGAGCGGAAGCACTTCCCAGACCTCAACAGTGAGAAGAGTCCATTGTTGGGATGGGAGAGGTCCATCATAATCTTCCTATCTTTGGACTTGCACCGCTTGGTGTAGATGGACAGCAGGTCAGGGAGCTCTGATTGAATGATGCGTTCGGCCGAGCGCACCACTCTTTGCAGATCTCGTCTGTCCTGCTTGGTGCTGTTCCCAAACCAGGTGCAGATGTTTGCCGTCAGGACGCTCTTGATGGCGCAGGAGTAATTTAATCAAGATGGCATGCACAGACATCAGAGGTCCATAATTTTCTGTTGTCATGTCAATTTTGTGCTTGCTAAATGTTCCAAGATGGTCACCAGCAAAAGTATTGGACAGAATAATAAAGTAATTACATTACAAATTGCACTGAAACACTCAAAACATTAATTATCAACCTCTTGATATCACTAGAGGAAAAATCAGAGTTACTAAAGTCAATAAATCATGAATGTCTGCACAAAAGTGGCCTCTTAGGGGCTTGTACTGTATGCATTTGTACTGGTTCAAGCTGAGGTCGTGCTTCTTCTTCATTCTTGATATGCAGATTTGTAACTGCGTAGAGACAATGAGACTATTTATGTGGCAGAGGATGTTATTGTGAAGGACAGATCAACACTGTGTGGACGCTTTGCTTCTTTTGGTGTCTTTGCTGGCAGTTTTCTCACTTATCAGACAGCATTTTGACAGGCTGTTGCTGGAAAACAGTTTCCCACTTTCATTCTCATTTTCACTTGAGTTCA
Source organism: Neolamprologus brichardi (assembly GCF_056152115.1). Taxonomy (NCBI): domain Eukaryota; kingdom Metazoa; phylum Chordata; class Actinopteri; order Cichliformes; family Cichlidae; genus Neolamprologus; species Neolamprologus brichardi. The sequence continues at coordinate 33,273,978 of NC_142119.1, read as the reverse complement.
GTGTTCTCATTTTTAGAAAGGGTAAGAGCGCAGAGAAGGTCATTTCAATTATACAGTGCCTTAAAAAATCTAATTTCCTTGAATATTTTTGGTGGTAATCTGTGTAATGATTCCTGTTGGGCTTCACAGTGAGGCATTATGTTATAATGAATAAAGAGAATCATATTTCCATGGAATAGGTCACACATCACTTTATGCAGTTGGAGCTTTTTAAAATAGGTTTTGGCTTTCAAAGAGCAGATAAATTAATTTGTTTCTCTTTTTCTGCCTCGTGAGGCTGCACTGAGAAAACCTAGCTGCTAATATAGTGATACGGCCTAAAGAAAGAAATAAGGCAGGAAAAGCTCCTGGGAGTGTACCAGGAAAATAACTGATATAATCACGATCTCCAGGCGATAGTCTGTCCCAAAAAAGTATTTACAGTTTGGAGTGAAATATCAAGCTTTGCAACTTTCATTTATGATTATAAAATTGAGTTTTTGTATTTTTGTCAGCCTGTTTGTAATAACCCTAAAGCCTTAAATCAGGAGTAGCCAAAGTCCTCTTAAAGCAGTGGTTCTTAACCTGGGTTCGATCGAACCCTAGGGGTTCAGTGAGTTGATCTCAGGGGTTCGGCAGAGCCTCCGCCGTGACATGCACGGCTCCTTTTGTGCACCAGTAAAAAACAATCTATGTCTTGAATTTGAAAAACATCATATTTTATTTTTCACTAAAGAGGGGTTCAATGACTGCGCATATGAAACTGTTGGGGTTCGGTACCTCCAACAAGGTTAAGAACCACTGTCTTAAAAGAAAGATGCAATACATTTGGGCCATGTGCAGATGTGGGCAGATGTCTTATCTGGGAAACTGACCTTTGATAGATTACAGTGTGACCTAAAAGCTTAATATTATTGATGTGCTTTCATTGGCAAATTACTCATGCTGAGACAGGGATGTTCCCATTTGGAACTACCTGTTATGTAAAAGGGACAAATACCAAAGCAAAGGAGTGTCTTGTCAGGAAATCTGTCTTCATGCAGTAAAAGCTGAGCTTCATCAAAGCTACCATATGGCCTTTTAAAAAAAGAAAGTCTCCAATAAAGAGTAGAGGTGGGAATCACCATACATCCCACGATACGATATTATTGCAATTTTTTAAAAATATTTTGCGATATTCAGATTCTGTACATAAAGGTAAACTTTATCAATATTCATTTTATCTAATATCAAAGTCTCACACTCAGTCTTTCTCTCATTTCAGTTTTATTGTTGACAAACTGAACGGTTTGTATTACAGTCTAGTCCAACTTAACTGAATCAACCATCTGGTACAACTATAGCTATTCTGAACTATGCAGTTTATGAAAACTATGCAGCCCCTTCAGCAACTGAAGAATTTGAAAGTAAATTAAAACAAAATATAATTTTACATTAAATAAAAAAGTTTTAAACTTACCGTAATTAAAATAAAACATGTTTATTGCTGCAAAAAAAACAAGTTAAACACATTTGGACATGAATGTCATGTCAGGATTCTTGCTCAGAAAAAAGGATCAACATGCTCTGAAGTCAGAGTCCACAAAAACGTTTTTTGTAACAAAATATTGATTTCTGCTGTCCCTGTATCCATTCATTATTAGCAAACAAAATATCACAATACTACACAGTATCGATTTTTTCCCCCACCCCTAATAAAGAGCGACAGTGACCTAAATCTGGACGTGGCCTGCAAACAGATCTATGGGATCTTTTTTTCTTGTTGTTGTTGTTCGAGAGACTGTAGAGAGCTGAAGGTTTTATTTTAGCACTAAATTTAAAGACTTAACTTCAGAATAATGAAGAGCACTCCAGTGTCTTTAAACTACTAAAGTGTTGGTGGATTTAAATAATTTAGAAACGGATGCAGAAGAGACTGGTTATATGCTGACTTTCAGTTCTTAGAGGGCAGCAATACTGGATTCTACACTTCCATATTTCCTAACATTTTTATTAGTCTCTGCCTGGTAATGGTTGGTGTCTCTCCTCTTTTTCAGTTTGAAAATGCATTTGCAAATTCATATACCTCCAGCAGTGACATGTAAACTCAGCTTAAAGTGTAAAATTCAATCGTTAAACTTTAACAACAGCATTCACATCGTTGAGTGTTGGTCTGTGAAGCTGAAGTGGTTTTTAACCTAATCGCATCTTGTAAGCTGAAGGTAAAAATAGCATCTCCACAAAGCATAACTTCGACTTGACATAAATTATTTAAAAAAAGAAATCCCAAAGCACATGCGCACACATATTTCGACCACGCTAATGTTGCAAAAGGCTTTTACTGTAAAGAGGAAATGGAATAAAATACCAAGCTCTTCCTCTTCTTTTTGGACGCACTCGAGGGCAGTATTGTTAGAAGTTTTCAACTCGCCTCTCACGGTTGCTCGAGTGTCACTTCAGTCCAAAAGCCAGTCACACGAGCAAGCTTTCAATTTCACCTCTGCTGAATCCAGCCATGAAATATCAAGTCTTTATGTCCGCTCAGGTCGAGCTAAGAGTTTTTAAGGGTCAACGCTGCCCGCTGTGCCGCACCACGATGAGAGTTATGCTGCTCTGCTACGACCTTCAGCTCTTTAGATTCGGCATTCAAAGTGGAAAACAAGATAGGATGGCGAAAGCAAAGAGGACATGAATCACACGGCAAATGTTAGTGTGTCACAGTTCAGTTTAATTTGCATATTTAAATGTTATAGGTCATAGATCTTAAGGCGATGAACGGCATACTGGATTATTATAGAAGTGTAGAGACTCAAAGCTTAATGTAGCTGGATCACCAGTAGAGGTCACTCTTTGCTTTGCGGTAGTGATCAAAATGCAAGGGCTTTGTTTACTGACGCCTGTCATGCAGAGGATGCTTATCAGATGGATGATGATGTAGATTACCTTAGAGAGTGAATCGCGACATAATGGAGCAGTTAAGTTTTTCAGATTCCTGAAGTTTGGATATGGCGTTCAAGGACATTGCAGGCGGGATCAAACAATAGTTTGAGACGTCGTCTATCCAGGTTTAGAAACCGTGACATTCCTTCAGTAACCCCCTGCAGATCTGTTTGCTCCAGATTCCTTTTCATGTTAAAAAAGGCGATTACCTCTTTTTGTTTTTATGATAACCTCTCGAGGAAGTAAGGCGCCTCTTTGTTTTGAGTTTTTAAGATCCATTTTTGAAAATCAAAGGGAGCTGTGAATGTTTGAACACTGAAAAGTGGAACTTTCTCTCTTTTTAAACGAGGTCTTCTGTGAAGCCACATTTTTAAAAAAGACCTGATTTTCTTTGTTTTGCGAGGTTCAGTCAAGGAGATGAAAGGTGCTGTTGAATTGGCAGTCACTGATTAGACCTTGCTGTGATTAGTTCTGCTCTCAAATCATCAAAGGTCATTTTTCTTTTTTCAAACCCTTCTGATTTCCTGGCTTTTCATGCATCTACTTGTTTCTGTTGCCATTTCAATCTCCGTCTGTGTTATGGATTCGAATACAGACCGGCTGTGTGATTAGCGTCTATCAGTTAGATCTCAGACTCACTCCAACAATGTCTGATTGGCCATCAGAAAAAAAAAAATTGTGGATCCCATCGTATTACTCCAGCAATTGCGATGGTGCCATTTTCAAGGTGGAATATGTTTGGCCTTTTTGTGATGGCTGAATTTTGGTCTGTCAGCTCAGGCAGAGCAGAATCAGTCAAATGACTTCGCTGTAGTGCAGGTTTCTTTGTCTCATTCTCAATCAGATTCAGTCTGACAGGGTTCATAAATAGTGATTAATCATCTCTTCTTCAAAAAGCTGCTCTATTCCCTCTCTTTGCTTCGCCAGCCACAGTGCAGTCTCATGTGACCGCTCGTCCTCGTGTTAGTCACCATCCGTCCTCATCACCTGTCATATTAAAGGCACTTTTTTTAGTCTCATCTGTTCTCTAATCTAATACAGCGAGGCTGGATACTAACCAAACTTTGTCGAACTTTTTAAAAGGTGAGAAGTGCTAAAAGCCGCCATCGACTGTTCAGATTATTAGTGTATTCCATAAGTTTTAATTTGGTTTGTATTGTGCATGAAATGCAATAAAAACAAAACAGTTTAGCTGCTTCGATTGTTGGTGAGATTCAAAATGAGGTCACTGTAGGTCACAGTTACTGTTGTAAATTATGCTGCGTGTCTTTGTCTCTTTAAATGTCGGCTTTGTTTTTGTTTTGTTTTTTTTGGAGAAAGTGGATTAGAGTGCCGGGTTTGGAATAATTGTCATCTAATGAAAATGTCTAGTACAGCAGGTGGACAGGACCACTCTGTCTGCACCCCTTTGAGTCCTGAATGAGACTGTAATCAGTATGTGCGCCCAAAAACCTGATTGGCACTGGGACTGTTGTGCTAGTTGGCCCCTGGGTAGCTCTCGATTTCAATTCAACAGACACAATGACAGACAGCCAGCTTGACTCAAAGGCTCGGTGTGGTAGGTAGATAAATGTCATATGTATCAAGAACATATTATAAATCATGTCGTTGTTACCATAAAATACAAATTAAATGTCAGCTTTTGCTCACATCGTGCTGCCTAATTCATAGACCTGCTTGCTTCGTTCTACCTGCATTGCCATCTTTGCACACTGACCCATCCAAATGGAGGACGGCCACAATAAGATGCAAACTATTGCAGTTGTAGATTTGTTTTTGCCAGCACACACAAGTCTTAATCATACCGAGATTATACCAGTGGCTCCATAGTGTAGTGGTTTACACATTTACACAAGCAAAGGATCCCTGCTTAGTAGGGGTGCAACAATACTCATATAGATATTGAACCGTTCGATACAGTGCTTTCGGTTCGGTATGTATATGTATGAACAATACAAAATTTTTAATTTATTTTATCAACTTTTCTTCTGACTATGCTGTCTGTGTTGAGCGCTCAGTGGATCTGCGATCGACAGTGCAGCCTAGGCGGAGTAGTCAAACGCAGATTCACTGAGCGCAGCACAAGCTAGCAAGACAGAAGCTAAGCTCGTTGCAACATGGTAAATTGAACGTCCCCCACCCTCATTCAGATCTGTGGTTTGGAACTATTTTGGTTTTCAGGTGACGTATGACCCTGAAGGTAAGCGCGTCATGGACTAAAGTAAAACAGTATGTTGGATGTGCCACGCAATGCTAAGTTACATGGGTGGAAACTACTGCGTTAGCGCAGTTAGCTCGTTAACGTGTTGGCCGTCCAGCCCCACGCACGGGGCGATCCGGTAGCTCGTTAACGGAGATTTGCCGTGTTGTGGCGTTAACGTCATTTCAACGAGATTAACGCTGACAGCACTAGTGGGAACACAACGAATATGACTGCACATTTACTCCGACATCATCCTAGTGCAAAGACAAGTGGAAGCAGACAAAAACAACAAGCACGCATGCTACAAACTTTACCCGAGTCATTTAGACAGCCGTTAGCACATGATTCTCCTTATGGGGACCTGATATGTTTAATATGCTGCTGAGAATATAGCCCAGAAGAAGCGTATAGTATAGCTTTTATTTTGGAAAGAGACATTTCTCTGTAATAAACTCTCTTTTCCAAAGATGAGTGATTTCTCGATCAGATGGATTTATTTTTATTACTTTGTTGTTTCAGCAACATTAAATTTAAAAACTGTACTTTTGAGTATATATTTATAATTTTAATAAATGACAAATTAAAAAAGCATGAACATTTTTTGTATCGAAAAAAATATCGAACCAAACCGTGAATTTTGTGTATCGTTGCACCCCTACTGCTTAGATCCCGGGGGAGATCGAAAATCAAAAAATCTGCCAAATCAAAGATGCAGAGCTACCAAAGTAGTCTCTGTTGCAAATCATTTTCTGAATGTTTCAAGAGGTTTTATGCAGTAGGGTAGATCGAAAAGCACATTTGGTACTCGAGAGCATGAAGACCACTTATTTTTGGTTCTGGCTGCTCTGTCAACACCTCGTTTGCTAAATCTGTTTATGTTTAGTTGAAAAGTAATGACGGGGAGACTCTTTGATAGAAATCATGTAGTTAAGTCAATGAAAACATAATAACAAGTGATGTAATGATAACCTACATGATTAAGTGAAAATGACAGTGTGACGCCAATAAGGAGGATAAATTTTTACTGCTTGTTGCTCACACTTCCCCTCTCACATAATTAGATGAAGAAAATGACAGCTGTAAATACAGCAGTGTCCTGGCACTGGGTTCATCTACATCCTGTCGAGTTAACTCACTCGGTACAGAAATGACACCCGTTGGATGCGGAGGAGTCAAAGACATGTCTGCACCAACGCAAATGACCAGATCAGAGGAGCTCGATGATGTCAGAGTCGTGTAAACGGGCACTCGGATAACCAGGTTATTCAGTGTCAGTGTTGAAAACGTACCCAGTTAGCGATCAAGACTGAGAAACAAGGAAAGAAGAGGTGGGATGAATAAAAAGTATGAGGCACAGAGTATTTTAGGAGGTGTTGGTGTGTAGGAGGGGATGTTAGCAGGTCTGAGATGTGGGAAGAAGATAGAGGGTGAACAAGTTACTCTCCAATCAGCCTGTCACTGACCACAGCACTTTGTATTCTGCTGTGACACATTTATCTGTGAACCCCAGAGGCAGTGGACTCCAAAGTTAGAACGAGTTAGAGGGCAGAGACATGTCAGCACACTGGAGACTGAACAAACTAGTTTATGCCTGCTTTATGTCTAAAGCAGGCATAAACTATATTGTTTAGACAGGGCTCAGTATTAGAATTTAAAGTTTTGTCAAACAAAATGCCATTCAAGGGATTTTTTATATTAAGTATTAGTGTAAAATCTAATAATTTTGATACTGATAATATTTTTCAGTCAATATTATAGAAGATTTTTAAATGGCGTAAGCTCAGAATTAGCCCAACATCTTCACGTGTCCCCCTCTCTCGTTCTCTCTCCCTGCTGAGCCAGCTCGGACTGCTCTGAACGAATGGTGTCTTTACTGAGCGTACAGACAATCAATCAGCCGTGAGCCGTCTCCAGCGGCGGGCTGTCTCGGTCAGACAGTTCTGGAGGGGGCCGTGGGGTGGTGGGGGTTCTGGTGGCATCGGGGGACAGCTCAGAATACATCTCTCACACAATTCAGTCTGAAGGTGCAGAAGTTTGAAAGAAACTTCAGGGGCAGGTGGTTACTCGACTCCTCTGGGATAATTATGCCTTTATTTTTATTCCCTCGCCTGTCATTCTTCCTTTAGATGCTCAAAAGAAATGCCTCATTACTTTATGTCCTTATTTACTTTATTTTGAACTTAATAGGCATACTGAAGGTGATGCTGCTGCCGTTTTGTGTTTGTTTCAATGGGATATTAGAGAAGTGTTTTCCTGGCATGTATTTGTGTTCTAAATAGGAACTTTTTTTTTCTTTTACAGGTTGATACATGGAGGTCAGTTCCTTAATGGTTTAGCCGGCCCCACCATGATGAGCGCCGGCCCCTATCTGTCCACCACATGGTTTGCCCCTGATCAGAGAGCCACAGCAACAGCCGTGGCCTCACTCTTCTCCTACCTCGGAGGCGCCGCTTCATTCATAGTGGGACCTCTGATAGTTCCAGCTCCCAATGACACCCAGGCACTAACCACGATCTCGGCAGCGGTTTCCGACATCTTCATCCGGGACAGGATCCAGCTAGTAATGTATGCAGGTACTAAGAAAAAGCAAGAGCCTCTGAGGGCAAGTTGGATCGATATCGCATCATTTCGACATCATGTCAGCCCCGTCAAGGGACAGAAATACAATCAGGCGAAAGGATCCAAGAATATTGCACAAACACCAAAAACACCAATTATAATCTTCATAACTGCGTCTCTGAATAATGGCATTTTAGGGCTGATATGCTTAACTGATTCAGAAAATTAAAAGCATGCTGAAAAGAGAAACAGGCATGCTGTAATAGATTGAGGCAGCGGCTTTTGTTTAACCTAAGGTAGTATTGTTATTAATTTCTTAAGGGCAAAGCGGATACATTTTTGTGAATCAAAAGTTTTGCAGGTTTTCAGAAGTAAAAAGGAGTCACATAAGAAGTAAGCTGATATTGTATCACTTATCATATGATGGGATGAAAGCGACTCACTGATGTGGCTACAATGGAGCTTTTTAGTAAATGCATTGCTATTTTAAGAGACGAGTTGTGATACCAGCTGATGCTATGTCAGATTGCATCGTTCTGTTAGATGCATTTATTCTACAGTCTTGTCTAGTAGGCTATTATGTTCATCACGGGGATGGTTTCAGAGGATTTCTAGATGTCACGGTGACCTTTTTTTTTTTTAAAATGTCAAACTGGACTGACTGTCTCATCTTTGAAAATAACATGTATGTCTCTTTTCATCTACGGCGCTGTGCTCCGGCAGAGTTGGCTGCTATTGCTGTGCTTTTTGGAGCAGTCCTGCTCTATTTCCCTGCACGCCCACCGATGCCTCCCAGCGTGGCCGCTGCAAGCCAGAGACTCAGTTACAGGAGCAGCATCTGCAGACTTCTTAGGTAAAATCCAATGCACACATAGATGATGTCTTCTGGTAGTCCAATATCATGTGAAAGATGATGTTGAGACCATTCTTTCAAAACATTATTCAAGAGGCCTAATTTGATATGTCCTTGATTTTAAATAGATTACAAAAGATGTGTATTTGGAATTGGCTTCGTGCGGTGCTATTTTGTATGAAATCAGTCTCTTAGGCTACGTTCACTCTGCAGGTCTTGATGCTCAATTCCGATTTTTTGATCAAATCCGATTTTTTTTGTCTGCTCGTTCACACTACAAATAAAATGCGACAGCAAACGCGCTCTAGTGTGAACGCTCAAAGCGGCCGCATGCGCAAAAGAAGACGTCACACACAACGCGCTCTGTTTAGACTCAGAGCAAACAGTATTGTTTGACTGATGGCCCTTAATATAAAGATTTCGGACTTCACGTTTCCCAATTTTTGCTTTAAGTTATTTTGTTATTTACATAATAATGTAAATAACCTAATAATGATCCTTATTGCTGTTTTAGAGGAGCGCTGCTTCAAAGGATAGTTGCAGATTTCTGTCAGAATCTGCAGATTATACAGTACAAATAAAATGTTCACGTTGTCTTCCCAACAGTTACACTGACATCTACACCGGATGGCCAGGAAGAGTTCGCGATGTCTTCTCCGGCGCTGATAATTGGCGTCTGTCTTGTGTCAGTGACGTAAAAGACGGATTTAATGCGACTTGACCGTTCAAACAGCAGTCGCTTTCTGAAACATCGGATATGTATTGGATTCAGTGCCACATACGAAAGTGACCCAGATCGGATTTGAAAATATCGGATTTGTGCCGTTCACACTGTCACACCATGATCGATATGGGTCGCAGAGGGTTAAAAAAATCGGATTTGATGCGCTTTCGCCTGCAGTGTGAACGTAGCCTAAGAGAGCAGTTGTTAGCCTGTTTTAAGCATTTATTCTGCTCTGCAGATACATTCAGTCTATTTTGGTGAGGCAAAGTATGCTTCTTGTCTCAGGAAGTGACAGAATCTTATGTTACAGTTGGCACTCACCATCTGCCTGGCCTGTTATCAAAGAAACTCCAGCCTTCGCTCTAGATTTGTCACTAAGCTCTGGCCACTGTTGAAAAAAGTCATCACCCCGCATCTAAACTGTGAGGGTCAGTTACTTACAATAACTCTCAAGACACACAGCTGATGCATGTAGCTGGAGAAGAAGAGAGATGTTCTGTTATGTTGAGGATCTGACTCTCTGTGGACTTCTTCTTCCCCCACCCTGAGAAAGGGTACAGGCGAGGTCTACACGGCAATCTAGAAACAATGATTGAATAACACTTTATTATAAACCTTGCAGCACCATATCCCTATATGTCTTCAAACTTTCCACCATGGGGATAGTAATCCTCTGATCCATGAGGAAACGGCATTGCCCTGGATTGTAAAGAAATGAGGCCTGTGGCAGTGGCCATAATTCAGATTAAGGCTGGGGAAGGGTGAAGAGAAGGGAAAAAGAGCTGGATGATGGCAGCCAGGAAGTTGGCCCAGCTTGGTTGGCTACTCTCGATCCCCTGAAGTAAGAAATGGCTTCACTACAGGGCCAGACTTTCCACAGACAGGTTTAACTCATTAAAGAGTTCAGAAACATATGCGATCAGCTGATATCTATCTAATACATGTTTTTTGACACATTTTATTCATGCGCGCATGCTCATACACGCAGAGGTTTCTGGCCAACTTAACTAGGCCATCCAGCTGTGAGGGTTTCTGTTCCACTTGTGATAGGCAGGCTTCCAGTGACCTGTTTGGGCAACATGTTGTATCTCAGTCCAGCAACATCAAGCCGTACAGTTGTCCTGCAGGGACTGGGCATGTAGCAGGAAAAGTGACTCGAGTCTTTGTGGCCTTGTGCACTCATAGAGCAGTTAGACAAAAGGATTGCCTTAGTTTGAGAAAGTACTCCAACTTTAAAGCTTTACTTAGTGAGATTTTAACTTCTTATATGACTCTGTAATTGTAATTTAGTAGGGATGCAACGATACCAATTTTTTCAAACCGATACGATACCGATACTTGGATCTGAGTACTTGCCGATACAGAGTACAAAAAAACGATACTTCTACCACACACACACACACACACACACACACACACACACACACACACACACACACACACACACACACACACACACACACACAAATACAATTAATTGGAACACAGGTTTTATTTTATTCTCTGCCGATAAAAAATAAAATCTTAATAAAAATGTCCACAAAAAAATTTCAAGTGAAAAATAAGCACTTCTGTTAAATTATTGCAGAGTCTCCACATTGTAATTTTACAAAATATCACTGAACTATTGGCACTGTCCCGAGCTTTCAGAATAATAAATAAACACTTCTGTTTGGAATAAAATAAATACAAATTAGGTTTGTGAATAAAATAAACTTTTAAATTATTGCAGTGTCCATATTGTAAACAAACAAACAAAATAATTATTATTAAATAAATAATCAATAGAATAATAATTGGCTCCCTAGTGGCCAATCTAAAAAAACTACAACAGAAATGACAAGCCACCCTCTGATTAATGAAATAAGTTGGTATCAGTTAACTTTTACGAGTATGAGTACACACACATTTTACAGTATTGGCCCCGATACCAGTATCGGTATCGGTGCATCCCTATAATTTATTAACCACACTGCAGCTTTCCATGAAACTTATCCAGATGTTTTAGGTTTCACTGTTTACTATTGTGTTCAGTAGTGTTTCTCACCCTGATTACAAGCGGATCAAAGAATTTGGCTGTTTAAACTTCTTTTACCTCACTGTGTAACATCATTTTGCATCACTTTTAGGTATCTTCAAGCCGGGGTTTGCTGTGAGTAGCTGATAATCCACCATGTGGAATAATTGGTAGTTAGACTGATGGAGACAGGGAATTGGTCCTGTATGGACAGGATCTGTTTGGTATTGGGCCCGATACCAAGATGGCAGATTTGAATGGTGCACCTCGCGCTGTATAATATAGCAGCATTTTGTAGCCTTCACAGTGATGGCAGGTACCCGCTAACTTGCCATTAAGCTTGATGCTTATCTATTGATGTATCTGTTCATCCATTTATCTGTCAAGGTCCGAGCACTGGTTAACGATCTTCAGCTTGATGAGTGCTTCCAGCTGTTCACATCTGCTGCCACAGCAGCAGTCTAATTAGAAACCTGGATGTCTCCACACATGGTGCAAAGTTATCATTGTATTCTCATCACCCGGTGTGGTGATACTAAACAGGCCGAAGCTTGACTATTAATGACCCCTTCCTCCCACCCTGAGTCATACTCACTTTGAAAGTTGTCATTTTGATGCATTGCGCTCCAGCCGGTTCTGCCAAGGACACTTAGCTGATGACACCGGCAGCTTTGAGACTTCTTTGGAAATATTTCATCCCCAGCAGGAAGTGGAGAGGAGAAAAACCTTACCAATAGATGGTGTCTGCCGGCTTGCATTTGGTTGTCTAAATAAGCTCATCTTTAGAGGGGAAAAAATGCATGGATATTGATTTGCTGTGGTTGTGGCAAGGTTAATGAAAAGGGTGCTAATAGAAAAAGCAGGGGGAGTACTTTGTCACAGGGCTTTTATGACTGTCCCTACATACTCTGTCCAAGGCCAAACCGCTTCATACTGCTTAAGATGAGACAAGCCGTCTGCAGCTGAGAGACTGGCGGCGTTTGTTTTTTCGTGAATAATCAAAGCATTCTTCCAATAAAGCGATTCATTGTGTGAGGTTCACCGGTGTCAGGAAAGGGAAGGGCGGTGGATTTGTTTACAGCAACATTACTTTGGCCGTACAGGTAGTTTGTCCTGGGAAGTTCTCTCTCTGTAGTTTGTGTGTATTCGTGAACTTTGAAGCATATGGGCGATGCCGGCCTCAAAGTGTTATCCAGATGTTCCTGCTTGATACCGTTCAGGATGCTGGCTGCATTATAATAAAGCAGGGGCAGAATGAATGTAAGAGTTACCGGTGTCCATAAACCAACAGCAGGAGAAGAAAACAATCTGTGAATCTGCTTCCAGCCCAGCCTCATTTGTCAGACACTGAGTGATTCTAATCACATTGTTTGGGTTGAGGATGTGGCTCTGATTTTTAAATCACCATGTCACCTCACTGGGCGAAGGTGATTAGTGTGGGTGTTTGTGTTCCAAGTGATTGTATTTGACTTTCATGTGATTGGAGAGGTGTTATATATTCTAAATGGATCAACTTTGAGTGTATATTGGGCACACATACATAAATGCACATACACGCGACTTTATTAATTTTCTCCCTTTTGCAAACAGGTCACCGTGAGCTAAACTGCTCGTGTCAGCCTCATGTCTGCTGTAGCATTTAGATTCCTGCTGCTGCAGCTTGATTCCAGTAAACTGATGAACGGGATTTACCTCAAATCAAAGATGCATTTGTAGCTTTTAATTTTGAGCAATTGTTACAGTTTTTTAAACAATTACACATTGTTTTGCAGCTAATGAAACAATAAATGCACACACTAGTGGCTCACGTGCAGTTAACTGTAACCTCAAACCCCGTCACATTTGTGATTTAATTGCAAACGAGTGGCTGTCTTTGAGGAATTTACAATTAAAAGCAATCCATTTCTTTTCTTTTAAACCACATTGTTATGCAGTGACAGACATAACAGTATCAAATATTTGACTTTCATTAGAGAGTGGAATAATAACAATAGATGGTGTAAACACATTTTTACATAGTTGCTGTTAAACTGTTTTCTCATGAGAGTACCTGAAATGTAAGATGGCAAACGCAGGAAGGCTCTTATAGGTTTGCTATTGAAACAGGTTTTCATGTGATAGAAAGTGTTCCAGCTATAACGCCAGTCACTGGTTGCAGTCATTATTTTTATTGCCTTTAGGGCTGCCACGATTAGTCGACTAGTCACGATTACGTCGACTATCAAAATCGTCAACGACTGATTTAATACTCGACGCGTCGTTTGAAGCTTTGTAAGATCACATAAGACGCAGGAATAAGTAGTAGGATTTAAGAGTGTAATAACGGACTGAAACAGAAGATGGCAGCACTGCATGTACAAGGATGCCAGCTGCCGTTAAACCCCGAAGAAGAAGAAGAAGCTCTGTCCCAGATTTCATAGCGCATGTCACTACCCGATCCGTACCGGAAACCCGATCGGTACCCCGCATGCGCAAATCTTACGTCACTTCCTCTCTTTGCCAACATTGCGACATTCAATATATTTGAATGATACGGTTAGCGCCCAGTTAGCTCCTAGCATTTCTCAACAGCTCTGCCTCCTTTTCGACTGCCCGGGACATTTAAACAATGGATAATCCATTTACAAACAAATTCATGCTTTTCTCCTCAACAGAGAGCGTTCCCCGATTGAACAACAGCGCCGTAAAATAAGAAGAATGGCGCCTAATTACAGACTTAATAATATTGACTTAGCAATGTGTCAGGTAAAGATTCATCAGCCAGATTAAGTGTTTACTGACAATTGACAGTGATAGCGGACATCATCATCACTATTCCAGTCAATCCTCTCCACACAGACAAGCATAAACACACTCGACTATCACTAAATCAAATTTAACACACGTTTGTAATGACGCCAATTCATTTTACAATGGGGTTCATTCGCTCGGTCAGCAGGTGGCAGTATGCTCTTATACTGGGGAGTACACTGCTATTAAACGAACAGAAGAAGAAGAAAACATCTGCACATGCGCGGTACGGATCGGGTAGACCCGATTTGTACGGTCCGACTTTGCACATGCGCAGTAAGGATCAGGGAGTCCCGATCCGTAACTATCTTTTTATTTTTCGTTTTTGTCTACATTGTACTGAAATGCTTCATTATTGCAAACATTTTAAGATATACTTATTACTCTAAACATTTTAACAGATACTCTGACCCATAACTATCGTAAAACGCTACGACCGGAAGTAGACACCTTTCGCGCATGCGGGTACCGATCGGGTTTCCGGTACGGATCGGGTAGTGACAGCGCAGCCCAGCTCAGTTTCTAACAATGGCGGCAGCTAGTTAGTTTTAATGTTACTCTTATTATTCTTTCTGGGTCACAAAATAAATGTTTAACATATTTTCAGGCGAGAATGTAGCTGTGTAAACCTCAAATATCTGCTCAGTTTATCAAGACACCACATATTTTCAAAAGCGCTCTGACGTTTTCGGAGACATCTGTTACCCACTAGCTCGATAGCTAGCCGGGGGCTAGGCTCACTAGAGCACGTGAGAACACCGGACTCCCGGTAAATCGTTGTCTTTCGATACTCAGGTTAAATATATATAAGTCACTTGGATAACTTCAAAATGTTATTGTTTGGCTTTTTGTAGTGTTTTATTTGTTCCTGAGTAAATCGGTTTGGCTGAGATTAAAGTTATAGTTTTTACACAGCTGAATAAACTTCAAGCAGACAGCTGATTATCAGAAGTGTGAGATGCTCGAGAATTTACTCCGGTGTCCTGTTATATTTTAGATAGCAAGGAGTTTATTAAACTCCACTGAAACAATCTGCAAATTTCATTAAAATTTAATAAACTATCATCTTGTCTTTATTTTTAGTTAGCACCTTAAACACTTAAAGCTGTAAGCTAATGATAGTTATATAAGAGCAGATGCTGCTGGTGCAATAAGCTGCAAGTTTTCCGTCCAATGGATGATGATCTGATTAGTCGACTAATCACAAAAATAATCGGTGACTAGTCGACTATCAAAATAATCGTTTGTGGCAGCCCTAATCGCCTTATGGACAAAATTTCTAATTGAGTCATTGAACGAGTACATGTCACACACTGTTAAGCTATACAGTGCAGTGCCAAGAATTCAGAGGATTCTGAGTGATCATTCAAATTCCTAATTCTGAGTTTTTGGTCCTTATTTTAGATCCTTTAGCTTAATGTCGGCAGCTTCCCACCAGTGTTCAGGTTGCTTCTTATCTCTCTGTCTCTGTGCTCTGGACAGGGATGGATTTTCTGTTGTGACAGGCACAGGGAGATGAGCCAAAGTGGTGTGCCTGTGTGTGCTGTGTATTATCCATGTTGTGAGGACAAAATCTGTTTGCGTAATCACATTGTGGGGGGTGGGGGGCGCGCTCACAACCGTTTAGTGGAATAGGAGCAAGTTGCAGTAATGTTGGTCAGTAAATCTGTGAGTGAAGATTGAGTAAGGTTGGCAAGTAGCTGGAGTAGTTTGTGCTAGTTGTCACTGTCTGGCACAATTTCGATGAAGCGCTGGGCGTTTACAGTTGGGGCTAGCATTAAGTTTAGTCTGGGACAAGTGTTGGAGGCAAGTATATAATGTTAGACACAGGATTTACAGAATGCATTAATGTCAGTGAGTACCCTGACAAAGATAGAAGCACTTGAGTGCGTGTGGCTGTGTGTGTCAGGTTGGATGACAGCTGATGGCAGACCTCCAGACATCAATGAGCAGCACAGGAAAGACACACCACGTTATGCTGCTTTCATTGTTTCATCTCGGGCCACTGCTGCTGGGATGTAGGCTGTAATTTGAGGCGGCATTATGCATTCATGCAATTAGTAACATTTAGTGCTTGGATTATAATTATGAACCCCTCAGTGATTCTGCAGAGGATATCCTTTCAATTGAATCAAGTGACCAAGCTCTCACATTTATATGCAGAAGTCTTTAGAGGTGCACGAATAAATATCAGGTAATCATCTGTTTTTGCTAAAGTAAGAGGAGTAATACACCAATACACAATTAATTAATATACTATTTATTTATTTTAGGACTGAAATAAACCCAGATGCTTTCAAGATATGAAAGATCTGGATAACTGCATGTTAAATTGTAGCATTTAGTGAGATACTGTATCTCTCATTAATTAGTACATCTCTTTCTTTTTCCCAAGATTACATTGATAGGTTCTACAAATGTGCTGAAATTTCTGTCTGGAGGCTGGATGATGTGTAGTATAATATAGTTTGTGTTTTTTCTTGTGATTGACATATTTAATGTCTCTTCCAGCAATCTGCGGTTCCTGATGATAGCACTGGCCTATGCAGTCCCCACAGGAGTGATTGCTGGCTGGGCGGGCGTCCTCGACATGGTTCTTACACCAGCCAAAGTCAGCCAGGTATGGCACAAACGCACACACAGGATAACATACCGCCTTTGCACCAGCTTCAGTAAAGTGAAGTACCTCAAAGCATTCAGTAAGAGGCTGTTTCTTCAGATTTCATTTTTTTTTCAAGTGCCCTTTTGAAAGAACAGGTCAGTACTGGTGTTTTGACTGCCTTTTGAGGAAAGTGTGGAGACGAGGTCAGCATTTTTCCTTCATAACAGACTAGTTTACATCTGGGTTGCCCTTTAGGTGGGTAAACTGCAAAAAAATATGTATGAATATTTGTATTTCTCTTATTTGACTAGTTAAGTAGTCAGTTTTTATCCACCTGTGTCTATAATTTGAAAAGCTTTTCACACACTGAGTGGAACAATGGGGCGAACAGTGGGGTCCTTTCTTGTTCTCATTGTTGCATCTTGAAATATATCTCAGACGTTCTTCCTGCCAGTAAACTGTAAGGTCTGTTATTATCAAGATGATGCACTGAAATGACATTACACACATAGAACACGTGAAGATATTCAGGACTGAGAAATATATTTTGATGTGGAAGGAATTCTGACGTTTGGATTCTAAAGAACCAGTTTGCAAGGGTGTATTAATCCACTCTTATGCAGGAATAAATACACACTGTCACTCCCCATGTGAAACCTAAAAATAACCAAATATGATCACATATTTTGATTTGGTGCTGTCTTTTTTCTGTTTTGCACTTATCGAGCCTACACATAGCTGCGTCTTTTGTGAAGGGCACAATCGATTGCAAATCGCTATCCGCATGCCTGCCAGCCGTCTTCAATTTGAGACAGAAAAACAGAGTAATGTTGAGCGGTGCAGCTTGGAGGAAGGAAAAAAGCTCTGGATGGTTTGCATCTTCCAGGTCTCAACACAGCAGCATGTCAAAAGGCAAAGGAAGCAGCTTTTCAAGGTTATCGCCAGACAGGTGCTGCTGGAGAGGAGATCACACGCAGCAGAGCGGGGGATGAAACACTTCTTGTCACACCCTCTACATTATACCTCTGTCAAGAGGAAGCAGAGCGTATACAGAATTGTTCTTAGATTTCATTTGTTCTAAAAAGATTTTTTTCTCTCAAGTTCTTTTTATCCATGACATTTGAAAACACAAAGAGTATGTTGCAGTGAGATGAGCTATCCCTTGGGTGTAAAAGTTGAGCTTAAAAATAAATGAAACGATGTGCGTGGTGGAGTACGAATGCAACTGAAGCTTTGTTCTTTGGGTGTGGAGACATTGAAGTCATGTTGAACTAAGGAAAAGCAAATACTGCATTTTATTTTGTTTTAGCTTAAGATGCACCCACAGATCCCAATCGCAGCTCTAGCTTATCTTGTTTTTCTGTCTGTTTTAAACTTTGACTGTCACATCCAGAGACGGTGCAGACAGACGCTGTGCTGGGAGTAAAATAGGCATTAAAAAAATGCAAGCTCTCATCTAATTAGATCTTTTTCTTCTTTCCCCAAGCACCAATGCATTTGCACTGGAATTTTTGTTTCAGTGCAAACTAGGGATGCACTGATACCGATACTGGTATCGGGTATCAGGGCCGATACTGTAAAATGTGTGTGTACTCATACTCGTAAAAGTTGACCGATACCATGAACCGATACCAACTTATTTCATTAGTCAGAGGGTGGCTTGTCATTTCTGTTGTAGTTTTTTAGATTGGCCACTAGGGGGACATCCCGCGCTAAACAGGCACAGGGTTAGGCGAGTGAGACTGGCGGCTCCAGATAAAAAAGAGAAACTGGAGGCTGCTGTAGCTAGGCTAAACAAAATGTCAGCAGTGTGGAACAGCCAACTTTAACTCAGGTTTTGGAAAAGCGATGAAAAATGTCAAGAGAAAATCCACGGGCAGTTAAAATAACAGAGGCTCTGACTCATTTTATCGCTCTGGATGACCAGCCAATGCCGGTCATGGAAAACATAGGATTGCACCGTCTTCTCAGCATACTCGAGCTGCGATATGAAATATAATAAATAAACAGAAGCTCAGGACAGTGCCAATAGTTCAGTGATATTTTGTTAAATTACAATGTGGAGACTCTGCAATAATTTAAGTGAAGTGCTTTTTTTTTTTTTCACTTGAATTTTTTGGGTGGTCATTTTAATTAAGATTTTATTTTTTATCGGCAGAGAATAAAATAAAACCTGTCTTCCAATTAATTGCATTTGTGTGTGTGTGTGTGGTAGAAGTATCGGTTTTTGTACTCTGTATCGGCAAGTACTCGGATCCAAGTATCGGTTTGAAAAAATTGGTATCGTTGCATCCCTAGTGCAAACTTTTCCCTTTGCATTTGCCTTCAGCTCTTACTGCCATTTTAAAATGAACAAAGCATTAATAGCAAAAGAGAAATTCCCAACTTCCTGTTAATTTCTTCTTGCTTTGCAATGATTTGCTCACAAACACACGTTTACACCTTTGCTTTACTGTGGAATCATTTTCTGAATCCACGCCTGGTTGAAATTGGATGTAACAGCTCATCAAACAAATGTTAATATTACACAAAGATGACCAGATGCAAAATGCATCATTCAGTTGATGATTTAATTTGAGTGAAAAAAGGTTTTCACAAACCGATGTGGAAGTAATTGCCCCCTAAACCTAGTAACTGGTTGTGCCAGCCTTGGCTGCAGAACAGCATTCAGCCATTTGCATTGCTGTGGAGGAAATTTTGCTCAGTCTTCTTTGCAGAATTCTTTTTATTCATCCACGCTGGAGGGGTTTCCAGCATAATATTTGTTTTTTAGCTGTTTCTTTAGATGATGGCTTGATGTGTTGCTTTTTAAATTTCTATCGTTTGGCCTACTTCACTTTGTCAGTCTGACAGATTCTATTTGATGGATGTCTTGATTCAGCAGGTCTGATATTAATCATGCCTGGGTGTGGCTGGTGAAATTTATTCAGTTAAGTCAGATGATTTATCATAGGTTTGGACATTAAAAAAATTATTTTTGTCTAAAATAAAAATGTATTTGATCTTTAACGTGTGACAAATATGTGAAAAAGAAATCAGGAAAGGGGCAAATCCTTTTTTCACTGCACCGTATATCAAATTCTATTTTCACTTCTTTTTCTTTTCTAGTGCACACATTTGGTAACTCAGTTCTGCTGCTGATTCATGCAGTCATTTATCCTTGGTGTGTTTCAAGACCTAACCTCATCTCTCCTCCTCCTCCCTCTCTCTGTCAGCATTTTTCTCACACATGCTTCTTCGGGGTCCTTTTCTGGAATAAAGATGCTTCTGTCATCTGTTTCCACAGCTAGCCACCGAGCCTGAGTGAGAGGTGACCATGAGTGCCGTGAGGCAGTAAGAGCAATCAGTTGTCACTGGATTAGACAAATGTTGATGTCTCCTTTTTCTTTTTTCTTTTTTCCCCCTCTCCCCCAGAGTCGATTGGAAATACAAACATGTCCTTGTCCCACAGCAGTGTCTGAAAAACTAATAAAGAAATAAAACATGAAGGCGAACAAAACATGCTCTGCAAGTGACAAAGACCGTTACAGCACCTAGCCAGCTCTCTGGTCTCAGTCGTCATGCTGTTTTTTTTTATGACTTAATGAAATACGACCTTGAAGTGATGTTTAACGACTTACAAGGATTGATTGAGTAAATGACTGGAAGAGGGGCCGAGGCACACGGGGATCTGTTGGCAGGGAAATGACACAGCATGTGGTGATTTGACTGGACTAGGAAACTCACGTTTTCATGTTTGTTTGGTTTATACGCGAGTCTTAAAAATATGCGTGAAATTACTGAAGCTCTTAGAACATAGTGTGCACATACAATCACCCCAGGAGGGAAGAAAATGACAAACTCCACCGAGGCCTCGTATCTTGCAGCGAGCAAATACAAGTCAGCAAGTCATGCCTCAATATATTTCCATAGTGACACGGTGTGTGCTGTGTGGCCACCCAGAAAAGAGATTGAGACAACAAAATTTGTGTTTTTTATTTTTTGTAAAAGACTCATGTCAGTGGTTGAATTGCCATTCTTTTCAATTTTCTACCTGCAAATGAGCGCTCTCTTCAAATGCAATCACACCGCAGTTTCTGTGCCTCTCCGCTGTGATTGTTTGTGGTAGGAAGTGGGAGTTGGGGTGAAACTAGGACAAGAGCCATCGAAACGCAAAAGGATGAGAAAAGTAAAAATGGTCACCTATTCTATTATAACAAGGGTAGGGATGGGTATCGTTTAGGTTTTATCCGATACCGGTGCCAAACCGGTACTTTTGAAACGGTGCCGGTGCTTAAAGAATGGAGAACACAAAATTGGTCCAAAAACCTCTCACGTTCAGCTGTTTTGTTTTTTTTTTTGTAAAAAGATAACAATGTGAGCCTTTTCTGCAGCTATGGGGCATATATGGTTTCACTCTTGGCTGGAAGCAGCTTAAACAATGGGAAAAACACAAACTTTGTCCAAAAACCTCTCATGTTTAACTGTTTTCCACTTTTTCTTTGGTCATTTTAGCCTTTTTGGCCAGAGTGAAGGGAGTATCTGCCATCAAACAAGAAGACAGCTGCATGTAGCTATGATGATATTTGCTAGTTCACCTTACATGCATTAATGTAATAACGTGGTTAGCCTACTCAACGTAAATTACACACGGACAACATTAAGCTACCGATGCTGCTAACTCCGGGTCTGATAACAGGCACCACACCTGCAGTAGATGTGCTCGGTGTGAGGTCTCGCAGCAAGCTATCAAATACGGTGCATTTCTCGGCTTTAAAAAAAAAACTGCTATGCGTCGCCAGGTGTTTCATCAGATTTGAGGTGTTACCTCCTTTGACAGTATCACAGTATCAGCTTAAAGCACTTGTTGCAGCTGCTGAGTTTGCATCTTTTGCTGTGAAGTACAGCCAGACTTTTGACCGCTTCGCCTTGGGCATTTTTAATTTGTAGCTCTGCTCTAAAAGAACGTACGTACCTGGACCCGCCTACTATCCTCGGAAACTAAAATGATTGGCTGGAATCCAAAGTGTATCATTCCATACCAGTTGGTGGCGGTAATGCACCTTTCAGTTGTTTGCCAACCGCCAATACAAATGTAAGGAAGAAGAAAGTGTATCACAGCTCAGGAAAAAAAAAGCACTGAAATGTGCGCTGCTTTTCAGTCTGGTTACTACCGTTTATGTCAGAACCGGTGCCATCATGGCACCGGATACCGGTACCCATCCCTAAACAAGGGTGTGTATTTCTGGAATTTGGATACTAGATGCACAGGGGAAGCGCCAAACGTCTGATGCTAAGGATGCCATTTGAGCTCTAGAGGGAAAATGTGCTAAACCTGCAGATACAAGTATCATCACAATCCATAGGTCTCGGGAAATGGGTGCTTTAGTGCTTCAGCTCATCAGTTTTTAATGGAGAGAATGCAGATTGTGTCTTGCTTCTTTTAGTAAGATTGGTTTACTTTTTTTAATACCAATACACAGCCACTGGGAGTTTTGAAGCACTTTTTAACATGTTCTGCCTTCACATAAAACAGTGGTTCCCAAACTTTTTTCGCTGGGCCCCCCTTTGTTTTACAGCAAAATGTTTGTGCCCCCCCCCCTCGCGTGTGCGCACTCACGCACGCGCGCACTAACACATCCTCCAACCACACACACCCATATTTTGCTCAATTGTTTATTTCACACCTCAAACATTTAGTAAACAATTAAGCAAATACAAGTAATCTGCAATAAACTACAGGTAGCAATAAAATAAACTACTAACTCTTCCGCACCTACACGGGTATTTTTGAAAACGCAGCTGTGTCGTCCACACGTAAACGGCGTTTCGAATCACCGAAAACTGAGATTTTTTTAAAACTCCTTTTTTGCGTTTACATGTGGACGAGGAATACAGAGTTCGTCACGCAATGTCAAAGGTATGTGCCTTTTTTCACGTCACGCTATACGCCACGTTATTGTTTACATGAGATGAATTGCAGAATGGCGGATAGTCAGATTAACAGTATTTTGTCTCTATCTTCAGGTTTTACACACTTACATATAAACACGTAGTTACTGTCCCTCTATTTACAAAGGCAGAGGCATCACGGTGTGATTATTTTACATGTAGTTGTTTTTTTCCTGTGTAATAATATTCAACATTGCTGTCAATATATTTGTCAAAAAAAATGCCTCTCTGTGCAAAATGGGTTTAAAAACATAAACAGCTGTGGGATACTGTTTGATGTTATTTGTATCCCGCTGTAACTTTACTGTATAAAGAGCAAACATCTCCAAAATGTCAGGAGTAGTTAGTCATTACAACAAGTGTTTGTGAACTAAAAATCAAGAATGTGGGATACTGTTAGTCCGTGATTTAAACAGCCCAGCGCTGCTCCCGACACAGGGTAAACCAATTCTGCAGGGAGACCTACCTCAGCACTTGTGCAGGTGAAACCAAAGGGAAGATTTGCTTCACCATATTTTCTAGTCTTTGGCTTAGAATGAAGTTGGTTTGGAAACATATTCAGCGATGCTTCATCTCCTGCTTTGCGTTTGTCTAGGCGCCCCATGCTAGGGCTCTGCGCCCCCCACACTTTGGGAAGGTCTGACATAAAACACTTCTCAGCATTAAACACCGCTTTGTGGATTTTTAGGATTACACGAAGAGATTCAGCATTAGCACAACACGCCACTTCTTCTCAGAGGATTTGTTTATGACATTGGCTCAAAATGGCTTATAACATGCGATTAAGAGAGAAAACGGAAACAAACACATTAACACGATATGGCTTTCTCCATCCTGACTGCAGCCATCGCCAGCTTATTGACACAGTCACAAAATAGCAGACATGATTAAGCTTCAGGCTTGGCCTTTTAAAGGATCCAAGCTCTGAGAACGCTGCAGTTAATTAACTCTCCACCCACACATGAAACATAGTAATTTGTATCTTTTGAATTGAAATGGCTTGGCATGCAATTTGTGTTTAGCTCCCCGAACTGGCGCGGAAACCGATGTGACATACACCATAGAAAATCCTAGCATCAGTGCTGCGCGGCCTACCTGGAAGATAAACAGCAATTATAGGTGCTACAGGGTTGTGGGTGTTTTGATTCATAATATATATTTTTAGATCTTTGTTATTTACTTGGGGAGTGCAGTTCACCTCTCTGTGCTGCTTCAGGCTATGCAAACATGAGATGAGTGCCTTTGCACTGAGCTTCACTGCTTCACAGAAGGCTGGCCCACACACAACTCTGATCAAATATAATGGCATTTTGGCATGCATCACTTGTAAGCTAGAATCAGTCTACATTTAATAACTTTGATAGTCCACTTTTCTTCATCGTGAACTTTCTTGACAGATTGGTGCAGAGTGTGATTAAGCAGAAAGCATCAGATCCTGCTTTAGATTCAGCTTCCTCACTGAGTGGTCTACCATCTGAATTTGACTTAATGAAAGTTATTGTCCGTAGAAGACTTATGAGAACCAAACGTATTTATTGGCACTTTGACTTTTGCTCTGAGTGTGAGAGAGAGAGAAAGGGAGGGTGCTGTATTTTACCTGTTATTGATTCTGTGGCAGTCCCTTGGTCAAAGCGTCCTTTCTTCTGACTTTAAGTGTGTGTGTGTGTGTGTGTGTGTGTGTGTGTGTGTGTGTGTGTGTGTGTGTGTGTGTGTGTGTTTTGACTTTCATCCTGGTAAATAAAAGGACGGCAAGCTTTGCACACATACACACATGCAACATTGCCAACCCTGGCAATTTACCGGACACGGTGATTGGCAGGCCTTCACAGTCTTCAGGCACTTAGAGCCTGCTCTCTGTCTAACTCTGTCCTCACAGTCATGGACTGCATGTTGAACAGGGTATATGCTTTTCTGTTTCTGTTCTTTTCTCTTGGCTTTTCTCTCCCAAACCACCACCTCATTTTCTTTTGTTTTCTTTCTTTCTCTCTCTTTTTTAAACACAGGTGGATGCAGGCTGGATTGGTTTCTGGTCGACCATTGGTGGATGTGTGTTCGGAGTGGCAATGGCCCGGTGAGTTATACCATCCTTTTTGTGTGTGTCTGTGCCACTCTGACTACTGAATGTGGATTGAAAGTGAAGCTGTACTTTAACACTGCATTATGCATTATGAGTGAAAAAGACCTGCCATGAAGTGTTGGTTTAAATGTGCTGTGAATGTGTGTATGCATGCAAGGATGAAAGAATGACGGTGGATGCTTCACTCCATCACTTAAGTGCTGAAAAACAGTTGAGAGCAGTGCAACTTTGACTATTTGTTTTTGTTATTGTCAAGCCCATCATGAGAGCGACAGTTGGTAGCTTCATATTACTGGCTTTCATTGCAAATGACTGATAACCATTGACTGATCACTGCGTAGTAGTAGTAATAATAATAATAATAAATGTTATTTATGAGCGCCTTTCAAGTCACCCAAGGACACTTTACAATAGGATAAAACACTTAGTAAAACAATGGCAGAATAAGAACAATAAAATAAAAGCACAAGATAAAATTAACAAACAGTGGATTCACAGTGAATATGCAGATTTGAACAGATGAGTTTTGAGTTGGGATTTAAACTGTGGGGGAGAACCAGTGTTTCTTATTTCTGGGCGCAGAGCAGCTGAAAGCTCTGCTCCCATGGTGGTGAGGCGGAAGGAAGGTACAGCAAGCTGGATAGAAGAAGAAGAACGAAGTGAACGGGCAGAACAGGTGGTGGTTAACAGGTCAGAAAGGTAAGGAGGAGCGAGGTTATGAATGGCCTTGAAGGTGAGCAGAAGAAGTTTGAATATTATCTGGAATTTCACAGGGAGCCAGTGAAGTTCCTGAAGAACACGTGATGTGCTGGTAGGAGGGGTTCTGGTGATAATGCGAGCAGCAGAGTTCTGAACCAGTTGAAGCTTATGGAGGGATTTTTGGGGGAGACCATGCAAAAGAGAATTGCAGTAGTCAATACGGGAGGTAACAAGACTGGACAAGAATGGACGTAGACTGGGTGGAAAGAGAAGGAAGCAATCTGTTAATGTTACGTAGATGGAAGTAGGCAGAACGGGTGAGATTATTGATGTGAGATTTACAGGATAGTGAACTGTCTAGGATGACACCAAGGCTCTTAACCTGAGGAGAAGGGAAAACACACGTTCAGACTGTAATGACCTGTCCATGTTTAGACCACTGATATGTAACACATGTCCCTGCTGCACCTGCTAATAAACCTCTCAAATAACCAAACTACATGGACCAAGCAACAATCTCACCCATGTTGTGTCACTTTTGTGTTGTGTAATAACTTAATTAACTTAAAGTGCGAGTCCGCTGATTCCAGAGCTGAACTAGTTTTAGCGTTTCTGATTTTAAATGGCGTTCAGTCTGTTTATCAAACTAAAACTCAATAGAATCAGTGAGGCGTCAAATTAGAAAATAAACATTTACCGTGACCCCTCATTTTACATCTGCACGCCTTCTTCACAGCTGAATCTGACACATTCATATATCTGAATACAGAGTTGCATATAGATGGATGGAGACACTCAGTCATTCCTAATCTGGGCGTCAGGTCCACCAAAGCAGAATAAGTTGTGGCATCAGGAGATGATCGGTGAATTTAAAAAAAAAAAAAAAAAACACACACATTTCTGTCTTGCAGATTTCATTCCTTAAACATAAAATTGAACATAAAGCTATACACACCTCACAGATTCATGGAATTTATGATGATTTGATCTCAAGAGAAAAGACAATGTTGTGTTTGCCGAAAGCCAAAGAGTAGGGAACGATTCTATGGCGATGAAGGTTAAGCAGATACACTGAACCCCACTTGAACATTATTTGCATATTTAAAAGAAAAGGTAAAATGGAGTGCACGTGTATTTTTATTTATTTGTTTAATGTAGTTCAATACTAGCTGGAGAGTTGGCAAATGGAATAACATAATGCAAAAAGACTTTGTGAACAAAGTGTTTCTTTATTCAGGAAGCAATGAAATAATCAAGTGTTCTTCGTGAGAACCTTGGTTGCACCTGTTCTATATAAAAGGCATATTTAAAAAGCGTTGCCTGTGAATGTTTTTCATTGTGTTAATCACTCTGTTCACTTATATGTTGATGTGTACACCTGCCACTTGCAGGGCTGTATTGTTTCTAACAATGTTAATAATTAATAAATATCATAAAGAACAGTGAAGGTTGATTTGAGGTAAAAATAGGAGCTGCTCTTGCTCCTCTCTCGTCTGCTCTCTTTTAATATACGATCTGAGTGCAGCGATGCTGCAATAGAGCGAGGGAAATTGATGCTAATGCAGCTACCACTTCACCTCCAGTGATGGATCGGGAGCCACGCTATGAAGACAAAGTGTGGACTCTGCAAAAGGAAGGGGCTCATTCGTGTCTGATAGATGTATGTTTGTTGTAGGCTGAGGTGCAATCAGCACTACCAAGCAGATCCAGTGTTTTCTTTAAGTTGTAATCAGGGAAATGAGCCTATAACTCGCGCTGTTAATCAATGAAGCTGTTTTGCTGCATTAGGTGAAAGTATATGTAAACAGAACTGTTGAATTATTGGTGTTGATTGCAATAGTCTTAGTCAGTGGATGCATGATTAGTCTTTCTTTGATGCAACAGTTGATGGGTAAATGAAATTCCTCCAACTGCTCCGGTGTCATTTGGGTTGGGGCTTGATTGTGTGAAAGTGACTGAATATAACTTAAGTTCATCCACTTAATGACGGTCTTGTGGTTGGTTGTGGTGAACAGAGATGGGCAACGCGTTACTGTAATCTGATTACTTTTTTCAAGTAACGAGTAAAGTAAGGGATTACTATTGCAAAAACGGTAATTAGATTACTGTTACTTTCCCGTAGGAACGCTGCGTTACTAAAACCGTGATTTTTTTTTATTTTTTATTTTTTTATTTATTTATTTATTTATTTTTTTTTGCGAGAATGTCTCATGACAGTGACGTAAGCGAGTGCGACATTCGTGGCAACAGCTGTGTGCAGATCAACAATGGATCATATACCGAGTGCGGGAGAGAGTATGAGCGTGCAGCGTTTAAAGCGTGGAAGTACTGACCTTACTTTGAGTTTGATTCCATAAAAAGTGACAAAAACATTAGTGTCCGTTGTGCGTGGGAAGAAAACTTCTTTATACAGCGAAAAAAAACCTAAACTTCCAAACAAGCACCGAGTAGCTACGACGTAATGGGAAACTCACAGAGAAACTCGCGGATTCTTCCACTGACCGCTGCACACCTGCACCAGGGTAAACCTCCGCCTGCTTTACAGGTGAAAATAGAGCAACAGGACCGCTAGTCTTTGACTTTATTTATTTTCTGCTGTGTTTTACTTGCATCTATTTGAAAGACTGAGTGTAAACACACAAAAAATATTTTATTTTATGTGCTGGAATGTGCAGAAAATAGGTTTAAATGTTAAACTAATTTCTTCCAGTCAGAGAATGGTGCATTTAATTAAATTTTTACTTGATGCATAAAGTTAAAAGATTAAAACTAATAAAACAAGTTTTAAAAAGAGACTTTTCCATTTGATTACATTTTGTATGATGATTATGCAGAAAAAGTAGAATTGGGCTGAAAGATCTATCACTTTATCACCTATTCAGGTTGTAAATCATGTTTTTAAAAAGTAACTAAGTAATTAATTACTTTTGAAAATAAGTAATCAGTAAAGTAACGGGATTACTTTTTGGGGGAAGTAATCAGTAATTAGTTACTGATTACTTTTTTCAAGTAACTTGACCAACACTGGTGGTGAACACTGGATATCTGTTCATCCATCCACGTTAAAGTTTGTTCATCTGTAGTTGGTAATGATGAATCTACCTGTTGAGCTGCTGCTGTAAATCCAGAAAATTCACATTGCTTGTTCCCTCAGTTAGTTTAAGCAGTACATCATATAATGTACACTGTATTGTTTGTATATATTTATTGCCTAGTTTTCCATGGCCACTCTAGAAATGTGAAACCAGACGTTGGAGACTGATCATGAAAAGCTTTTATGCGGGTGTGCTTTTATACATTTACAAATCAAACACTTATACGCTAACAGGGGACCTTACCAAGGAGTGAGCCACACTATACTTAAAAAAAAGTTTACTTTAATTACATGTATACAGCACTTGATTTGGCTTGCATCACTTTTCCTATTAATGACAGTACAGACCATAAGAATTTTGAAAACAGAAGAAACGCAGTAATTCTTTTATAGCTTTGTTTTCTCTGTGCTGGAGTGAGGTAAGTGGAAAGATAATTTTGTAGTCGCTGACAGATTATTAGACAAGGTCTCAATTTTTATTGGAAAGGTCTGAAACAATCAAGCCTGGAGAATGAGTGGAGTCTTTTGGTGAGCTCGGCCTTCCTCTGGCACCTGTCTATATTATATCAATCAAAACTGCTAAGCTACTGTACTTTTTATCTGAATGGAAAGATGATATGAATATTTGTCTGCAGCACATAAATGATCCTGGTTGGAGGACAGCTTTAGAACTGGGAAGATAATAGGACCTGTGCAAATGTGCAGTTGCCCTTGTTTGATGTAGGAAGTAAAAGCAGGAGACGATTGTTTAACTTGGGTGTCCTAAAGTTTCATTTCTACAACGAAGAAACGTCATCTAAAAAAAACAAAACAGCACAGCAGTGCCCTTCAGTGCTGCGGAAAGCCAGAAAATATGTTAGATCTCGCTTTGTTTACCAAATATGAGAAGGAAAAGCAAGTCCTTTTAAAAATGTTATGACTTCCCGTGTTACCAGTAAAATAATGCCCCATTCTTTTGACTTAAAGCGAGTCAGACGAACGATATTGCACCTTCAAGCTTTGATGATGATGCCAAGAATGGTATGCATGCTGCTATGTTTTATTAAAAGGAATTATTGATGAATTGTCCTCATGCGTGAATGATACATTATAGCCATAATTCTACATGTGCGCCATAATGATGAAGAAAAGTGTATTCTTTTTAAACTCCCCTGCAGTGTGCACCACGGTGTTGCATGACAGGAAGCTGCTATTCTCATGCAGTACTTCCAGTCAACAGGCTCACAGGATTTTAGCTCCTAGATACCATCTAGGAGCTAACCTCCATTTTTTGATTGGAAAAATGTTTCTCCAGAAGAAGAAATTACTTTTAAATGTATTAAATTCTTTTTCCATCTCCCCAAAACTCTCTATTCCCCCTTTCTGTTACTTTTTTTTTCATCAACTTGCTGTATCACAGCATCGTTAGATAAATTCCCAGGAAAGATTGCGCTAATGAACTGAACAGAACAATCTCTGTCCCTTGTCTCACCTGCTAGCAGCCCTTAAGTTGTTAATGTCAAGTTGTAGCTTATTATACGCCACTAGCCGTCCCTCTCCCTTTAGTCAGCACTGTGCGTGCCAGTCGCAAGCACATTTTGCCACAGGGAGCAGGAAATGTTCTTCTTTAAATGCTGTTTTGCTGCAGGTGTTGCAGTTTCACATTTAAAGCGCTACTGCTGCTTAGCTAAATTTATTTGGGTGTCAGCACAAGCCTTTTGCCAAAAAATAAATAAATATCATACACAGGCTCCCTGTGTCTTGGCTCAGTGGATGTTTAAATGGCAGGGACCTCGATCCAGCAGGTGTGGCCCCCGTCATGAAAACATTTGACAAACAATCTTGCATCTGTGTAATTGTCTGGCCCAGACAGATGCCGATTGGACGACAGCGGCACGACACTGCACACTATTTTTATTTATTTATTTTCCTCCAGATTGAGGAGAGTGGAAAGAATAACTAACAAGCTTCACTCATTATCTCCCCATTACAAGCTCTGGGGGAAAAAGGGGGGGCGAGGGGTGAATACGAAGAAGGTGGCAGAAAACAGAACCAGGTTATTCTCCTTCACATCACGGAGGCCGGAGCTGGAAAATACTCCAATAGAGCAAACGCAAATGAGTATCAGCTGCGGCCTAATTTGTTTTTCCTTCAAACAAGAACAGTCTGTGATTGCGTGTTGGTCATCATATTATATCGTTCTTTTTTTCTTTTTTCTTTTTTCTTTTGCAGGATGTCTGCTCCTCACTAAAAACGTAGACGGGCCTAAATTATACTAATGATGATATTTCATCATTCCCTGCAGGCACCGGGGAGCAGAAAATGGAATCTGATTCTACATGACTTAAATGATGCTATCTTTATGGCCAATAAATCCTGTTAGGGGAGTGTAAAAGATAGGCTTTTAATTCTAACTTTACCTCATGAGATGACATGACCCTCTTTACTCTGCGAGTAGTGGAACAGTTATATCTTAATCTTATTTAACAAATCCAATGGAAGTGGCTCTTTCATGCGTCATATGTGACAATCTCATTCCCATGAATGTGACGTATAGTTCCACTTATACAAGACGTTGTAGTGATTTTTTTCTTTTTTTGTTAATTTTAATTGAATTAAAGTTTTTAAATGCAGTTGTATATTTTTGGTTTTTAACAGCACGCTAAAATATTAGCAAAATGTTCAACTCAAAATATCTTTCAAGTTCTTTTGACTTCAAGAACGCAGTGTAATGTTTACTATTTATAATTGATTTTTGCATAATAATAAGTTCTGTGACGAAGATGAATAAATTACTGTATGTAGGTTTTAAACACAATTTTATCTGCTTGTAATTTTTGAAGAGTAAAGGAAGGAACAGCTCAGTGTTACTGGTCTTACTTCTAAACAAGGACCTCCTTATCTGTCATACTCATGGTGGCACGATCTGATATCCTCGTGTTGGTGTTGTTCCCAGATCATCATACTAAAGGTTGTTCCAGGATCAACATTGCAAGTGACCAATCAGAATGTTGTGATGTCATACTTTTGCGACTTCGGGAAAAACCGGCGTAAAACAAAAAACTGTACTTAAGCTGCGAGAAACCGCCTTTGTCCGCCGATCAACGGACCCTAACCCTGACCCTAACCCTGACCCTTTAATAAATGCTAAGCAGAATTGATATTGTCCTTGCAACATTGGAATTTCATAAATGCACGAATGGGTTGGTGCGCAAAAGAATAACGTCACAACAATGTGATTGGTCACTTGCAATGTTGAACCTGGAACAACATTTTCATGATGATCTGGGAACAACACCAACACGACGATATCAGATCATCCCTCATGGTGTGTGATGGATGCTCGTGTTAAATATGGCCAAAGTTTGATTTTTTTTTTCTTTTCATAATTTTATTTTCAGTTCCAACAGCATGTTAATAGAAAAACATACAGTACTTTTGCTGTTCAATATTTACAATATCCCAAAAAATAACAGAAAGAGAGCAGCAAACTAACAACGACAAAAAAACCCCCACAAATCTAAAAATGAAATGTATAAGGCAGCGGTCTCCAACCTTTTTTGCGCCACGGACCGGTTTATGCCCGACAATATTTTCACGGACCGGCCTTTAAGGTGTCGCGGATAAATACAACAAAATAAAACTAGTACTGGTACCAAAAAAAAGAAGATTTATTCATAACACACGTGAAAAGACCAAGGAAAACTGAGTTAACGATAAAAACAATAACAAAATAACGCTGAAAACCGATAAAAACCCTGAAAACTATACATTTCACACCTGAGCCTCAATTGTCACGGCCCGGTACCAAATGACTCACGGACTGGTACCGGTCCGAGGCCCGGGGGTTGGGGACCGCTGGTATAAGGGACTCAGTGTGAAGTTAACTATGATAGTGATATAGAGATCTGGTATCAGGTCTTGATAAGCTGGTCATTTTAAATGTTTCCATGTAGATTAGTGGCTGCCATGCCTTAAGAAATTTGGTGGTTGAACCTGATAGTATATATTTCATCATTTCATCAAGCCACTGTTCATGTGTGGGAGGAGCTTCCTGCTTCCTTAAGTATAAGGCGCCTTGCAGCGAGTGAAGCAAAAGCAATAGAATTCGAATAGTATTTTTAAGAGATTGACGTTTCGAGGTGTCTCTCCAAAGATAGCTGTTAGAGCAGAAGGATCAAATTTAACGTTATATATCTCTGTTTCGAATGAATGAATGAATCCCTGTGTGCTAAAACGTCAGACTGCTCTAAATAATAAATCATGCAATGCTACAGTAGTGGAGTCCAAAAAATGCAAATTTGATCGACTTTTAAAAAGAAAAACATGGTTTATGACGGGATATTTTTTATTACCGGTGGCTAACTGTGCACCTCAGTTAGCGACATTTAAACTGACATTCATGAGTCCAAATTTAAAACGTGTCACACGCACCATATTGTGCCAGTGAGTAACCAAGCTCTTTATCTAGTGGAGTGGGGATCCAGAGGTGTAGTATAGGAAATAAGCTATTTATGGCATTTTTTGTCTAAAGGATCAGATTGGATGTTGTACAGGGGAACGGTCTGTGATCCCTTCTGCAAAGAGATGAGCTCTTGGCTGGTTGCAGACTAAGGATTTCGTCCCCTATCTGGTAGCAGGAGTGGTTGAAGGGTTGTGGATGTGAGCCAGTCAGTGGCAGATGGGTGATGGAGATTTCAGGGGTGTAGCTGTGGGTAGAGAATTGAGATCCCCGTGTAGCACCAAGCGCTTGGCCCTCTTGTCTAGCCTGCCGTTGCTATCAGCTCATTCTTGTAAGCAGAAATATGAACCATTTAGTTGGATTTCTTTTCTGAAAAGGCCAACAGAAGGAACCAGGTTGTGCATCTTAGCCTCACACAGTGATTTAAAAGACCAAAGGTAAAAAGTGTAGCTGATTTTCTGTGAATATGGAGATGATATGTAGAGACGATGAGTGACGGCTCATAAAATCCAAAGAGACCATAATTTCATCTAAAAATGCCACCCCGGAACATTCTGAGTAGAGCTTCTCATTATCCTTCCAAAGGATGCTTTCCCGCGTCCCCTGGCCCTCGGCAGACTGACAGAACTTCAAAACCTAGTTGAACTAATCAACCATTTTCCAACATGGGTTTTTTTATTCTTGCGTTAAGTTCATTGTCAATTTCCGCCCTCCTTCTCTCTCAGCATCTTGTCTGTGAGCAACAAAACAAAAGTAATTAGTGTCTGTCATCGCTAAAGGCTTCTGTAGCTTCATCTACTTTCCCATGCATACATATGCATACCCAGAGGAGAAGAGAGGAACCTAATGAACTATGTGGGTTTAGAGAGGGCTACAAAGAGAAACCGCAGAGCTCGAGAGTTTGGGAATGGCCCGATGGCTTGTCTTCCACAATATAATACAATGTGCATCTCAAGTCGGCCTGCTTAGCTGGTGAGACAAATTGAATCTACTCTTGCAGTAGTGTCTCCTTGTGTAGTGACAAGTGCAACTGATGCACTCGGAAACAAGTGGGAGAAGGAAATGATCTAGCTCTTCTGTGAAACAATGCATGCCTCCAGTAATAGATTATGACACAAGTCGCGGAAGAAACAGACATTGAAAAATTGCATAGATGCTTGTTGTGTTTATGAAGGATGCTTCTTGTTTCTCAAGCAGCTGTCGGTACTCACTTCAGTAGTCTTGAGTGTTTTTTGTCCTTGACATGTTTTACTCATTGCTTTTATGTATTTATAGTCCGCCTTTCTCTCCTTTTCCTGATGCATGCGCTCAGATTTGCAGACTCTATCCGCGGGATGCTGAAGCTGATCCTGGTGCTGATGCTGGCAGGAGCCTCGCTGGCATCTACGTGGTTCACACTCACCTGTCTGAGCAGCTATACCCACCTGCCCTCCACTTCAGGTGAGTCCACAGCTGCATAAAATCTATGCATACATGTGTCACTCGATTTTTATCCAGTGTGGATGGAAACGTCTTCAGTACATGCAGGTCACAATGACAGGTCTCACAGGCTGTATATCTGCTACATATTCATCAAAACAGTTCATTCATTGATATCACTGTTTGGGCTGCCTTTTCCAAAGCCAAATCAAAAGGCAGAGCAGCATGTCACCCGAAGCCACTAATTTTAGTCATCATCATCCATCATCATTCTCCAAGCCCTGGAACTGCCACTTAGCCCAGACACTGGCAGTCTGCAGCTGCCAGGCTCCATCCACCTGGCATCTCATAGAAGAGGGTGGTATGACACTGCAACAAAATCCGCCAAAACCAGTTATTATCCTAGTGTGGGACGGTCACTAGCATTTAAACACCGATAAGCGTAATCTTTGGTTTCTGAGAACAAGCGAACAGGTTTTGGAGGGAAATGAAATCCTCTATCTGATTTATTACCCATGCAACACAAGTCTGTGGGCCAGAAACCCCAAATTCTAGTATAGTCCCTCAGGAAAATATGCTGTGTTCTTGGGTAGTTGTGATCAATCATGTCTCTTTCCTTCAAGGGATCTTCTTAAACCTGTTAGGAGCTGGTGGCATATAGGCTAATCTTATAACGCGAGGCGCGTGTGCAGCGGCTGCAGCATTTGATTTGAGCTCTTTGGTAGCACTGAATGAAAAGAATCAGCAGGGACAGCTGCCTTTGATGGCTACGCCGTGGCGGTTAGATTCCCAGTCACAGGCAGGCAAGTGGGCACGCTGGGCCCTCAGAGGCACTGTGATTAAAGGGACGTGCAGGCTAATGGGGAGCTCGTTTGGACCAATCTGCTGCGATAAGGGAGATTGAGGGTGCCGTGATGCTCCAGAGGTGACTGCTTAATCTCGCCGCGTATCCGCTCTAATACGAGTTTTACTTTAGGGCCAGCTGAGGTCTGCAGCTGGGACGAGAGTACGCAAGTGCCTAACTTACTGAAACATGGCCTGCAAAGAAGAACAAACACAAACAAACCTGAATTATATTTTCTTTTTCCCCACATAAATCAGCAGGTGTGTCCAGTGCACCCGATTCTCATCATGCACAAAGAGCAAATGAGACGAGCTGTTTATTATATGGACATCTGTGCATTTTGGAAGTAGGAAAAGGAATTTTATTTTTAATGTACTGTTGAAACTGTGAAGAGTTGCATTTTGATTCAGAATGGGAAGTTTTTTTTTTACATTTATGGAAATGCAAACCAAGCGCATTAAAAACACCACCCAGGTCTTAGTTTCAAGTACATGCACTATTATATTTGCACCCTCCACTGAGCACCTGCTACCTTTAAAGTGGGAATAGAATAACGACACAGTAAGGCAGAAAAACACATTTCAAATTGAAGAACTGCCACATTCAGCTAATCAGTGTGACACTTCAGACCAGGTGTAAGTGATGGTGGGCTTGGGGTAGATGTGACTTGTTGTTTGGGTTACAAACTGGCCATTTTCTGTCAATACACCCCCAGTATATTGCTTTTGTTTGTGCTAAATTGCCACCTGAAGGGCTGGCAAATGAAATGTTGTTTTTAGGATGAGGGTTCGTCATAAATCTCAGTGCTGCTGAAAGCAAATGGTCGAGTACGAAGCTGTGGAAGGTGGAATAAATCACTACCGCTGTTCCGTAAAGTTGACCAGTTTGCCATCTTTTTTAAAAAAAATTGCTCATTTGAGGTTTGAAACTCTCTTTCATCAAAGCTTCCAATTAAACTGTAGCTTATTCTGCCCCACTCTCTGTTTTCACAGCAATCCTGTACACTTCCTGCATCCTGGTCGGCATTTTTATTAACAGCAGCGTTCCGATATTCTTCGAGCTGTTCATTGAGACGGTGTACCCAGTCCCTGAAGGCATCACCTGTGGAGTCGTCACTTTCCTGGGTAACCTCGTCACGGGCCTGCTCCTCTTCTTCCTCACCTTTTACTGTAAAGGTATGCTCAAAACATGAATGTTCATTTGTTCATTTAATGCGCTCATTTTCACCCCTATTCTGCCCTCGTTTAGTGTCATGAGGTAAGAACAACACCAGTTAAAGCACTAATTCGTGTACTTTACGAGGCTCTATGAGCAAAAGTGTAATATTCAATTCAATTTTATTTATATAGCGCCAAATCACAACAAAAGTCGCCTCAAGGCGCTTCATAGATACAGAGAAAAACCCAACAATCATATGACCCCCTATGAGCAGCACTTTGGCGACAGTGGGAAGGAAAAACTCCCTTTTAACAGGAAGAAACCTCCAGCAGAACCAGGCTCAGGGAGGGGCGGGGCCAACTGCTGCGACCGGTTGGGGTGAGAGAAGGAAGACAGGATAAAGACATGCTGTGGAAGAGAGACAGAGGTTAATAACAGATATGATTCAATGCAGAGAGGTCTATTAATACATAGTGAGCGAGAAAGGTGACTGGAAAGGAAAAACTCAATGCATCATGGGAATCCCCCGGCAGCCTACGTCTATTGCAGCATAACTAAGGGAGGATTCAGGGTCTCCTGGTCCAGCCCTAACTATATGCTTTAGCAAAAAGGAAAGTTTGAAGCCTAATCTTAAAAGTAGAGATAGTGTCTGTCTCCTGAATCCAAACTGGAAGCTGGTTCCACAGAAGAGGGGCCTGAAAACTGAAGGCTCTGCCTCCCATTCTACTTTTAAATACTCTAGGAACAACAAGTAGGCCTGCAGAGCGAGAGCAAAGTGCTCTAATAGGGTGATATGGTACTACAAGGTCATTAAGATAAGATGGGGCCTGATTATTTAAGACCTTGTATGTGAGGAGCAGGATTTTGAATTCAATTCTGGATTTAACAGGAAGCCAATGAAGGGAAGCCAAAACAGGAGAAATCTGCTCTCTCTTTCTAGTCCCTGTCACCCTGTCAGGACTCTTGCTGCAGCATTTTGGATCAGCTGAAGGCTTTTCAGCGAGTTTTTTGGACATATAGTAGTCATAACAAACAGTTCTCATCTCTGAGAAAACAATACTATCTGTGTTACTGCTCAACAATCCCCTCATGCTTACTTTGAAAGTCCAGTCGTTGCTACACAGCTAGCCCTGCCTCCGTCTTGTCGACTGGGTGAGCATGTTGTTGTTGTTGTTGTTGTTGTTGTTGTTGTGGCAGTCCTTGACATCAGCTGCCTCTTTAGTAAGTTGTTCTGACAGAATGACTTCAACTCCACCATCTTGGACTGCATGTGGCAGCACTAGCCTTTGTTCTGTTCTGGAGCTCCACTGTGATCTCGAGGGTCGGCCTTAGGAGGCGGTAAACACTGGTTTCTGAGGAGAACAAGTACTTCTGCCATCAGCTGCAGGCCAATGCCAAGGAGTTGGAGTTCATTCAGCAGCCCGGATGCTCACTGGAGAGGCATCTGATTACACTGATTGCCTATTTGCTTATAATATATATACGTTACAAAATGATTACGATATTTGCTCGAGACAACTTTATGAACTCCTTAAACTTATTAGGAAATCACAAAGTGTGTGTGCGTGTGCCCCAGTGTGCATGCACATGCTCTTGCCCAGCATGAATAGCATGAAAATCTGATAATTATATCTTCATTAGTGTAGTGGCTTTCAAATGGTGGGGCATGAAGCCTCTGCAGGTGGGGTGCAGACAACCAGGTGAGAAAATGTGAAGTGAAATTAGTTTGCATTTTATTTTTATTTATAATATGTGGAGGGTATAAAAACAAAGAAGCGCTGCTGCTGTTGCACCGACCTTTATTCTATTTTGATTCAATTAAGATGAAGTTGAATCCTTTATTATTATTATTATTATTATTATTATTATTGATATTTGATGGAAAAACTCTGTAAAGAACCTTTTCAGCTTTTGAAGATGGGCATGCCAGAAAGTGTGAAAACTGCTGCATTGGTGTACCATCACTAAGAGCAGTTGTAATTTCTCATAATTAGATGCCAAGTTGGCTTTTGTTTTTGCTTGCTTTGCCCAGTTTCTACTGTAGCCGAACATTAGCTCTGGAGACGGTAGGGCTGCTCAATTAATCGAATTTTAATCTCGATTACGATCTGGGCTTTCAACGATCATTAAAAATGACTGAGCCGATTATTAGCCCCTCCCTCGTGCTTTACTCTCGCGCTGCTCCGTGTGGCAAATCGAGCGCACCTCTCTGCATTTCGAACACGCGTCACAACAATTAAGATCAGCGGTCTCCAACCTTTTTTGCGCCACGGACCGGTTTATGCCCGACAATATTTTCATGGACCGGCCTTTAAGGTGTGGCGGATAAATACAACAAAATAAAACTAGTACCGGTACCGAAAAAAATAAGATTTATTCATAACACACGTGAAAAGACCCAGGAAAACCGAGTAAACGATAAAAACGCTAACAAAATAACGCTGAAAACTGATAAAAACCCTGAAAACTATACATTTCACACCTGAGCCTCAACTCTCGCGGCCCGGTACCAAACAACTCACGGACCGGTCTGAGGCCCGGGGGTTGGGGACCGCTGATTAAGAGGACCCGAGGGAAGCTCGGAAAGCTAAGCAGAAGTTATTTGGAGAGGAGAGTGACTGCTGTTGGTTGAAAAGAGGTAAAAAAAACTTGAGTGGTGTGGAAACATTATGGGTTCGTGGAGTCAGACGTGGATCAAGTAGACACAGTGTGTAAACTTTGCTACAGTGTCGTAGCTGCACCACAGAGCAACACTGCAAAGTTCACTAAACATAGATGTTTACATTTTTCATTTATTTCTTATATTGCAAACATTTGCACTGTTATCAGTATTTGCACTATTTTATATTATTTTTTGACAATCTTTAAAGTCATTATTCAACACATTGTTATTGTTAAATAAATATCATCATATAATCGAGATCTCAATTTCAGTGAAAATAATCGAGATTATCATTTTTGCCATAATCGAGCAGCCCTAGGAGACGGTGTCATTTTTTGACAGCGAGGGGCGAAGAACGGTTTTCTGTTCCTGTAAAGGTTTCTCGCACTTCCCAAAATCTGGAGTTTTCATTGTTTACTAAAATCCATTATAGCCCTATAGACGCAGCAGATAAAAGAGGGGGGGGGGGGGGGGGGGGGGCAGCAGGAAAATTAGGTTTCTGTGCGATTGACGTGTTTAGAACAAAGAGAGAAACTTCCTGCTGAAATTTAGCCAAAGCCTCATCTTTTTGTTGCAGCGTGACAGTTTGATATAATAACCTGCTTCTCTTCGTGGCTTTCACAGGAGGAAGTGAAAGTAAAACAAACCCAAAAGTGTGTTTGCGCCCACATGCATGCATAGGTGCGTGTATTTACAACCACGTGAATGTGTGTTGGTGTGTACACGGGACCATGTTTTTCCCTGTGATCTTTGCCCACCTGCCTTCAGTTTCTCTGCAAGTTTTGTTGTTCAAAGCTCCAATTATCTGCTATTACACATCCATCACAGACAGGCACTTCTGTCACCCTGTTTGTTTGAATGAATACGATATTTTCAGACGCCTATAAATATTTATGGGCTTCTTTTTCAAAGTCTTTCTGATTGCTTCAAGGCTACTGACAGCGGCTGCCTGAAAACTGCATCTCAATCCTGCCTTCTGGGTTGTTTTGCCAGTGCAGAGGGAATACGAATGTTTGACCAGAGGCCCTCGGGATCCACTAACAAGTACAACAACCAGATCATGAAACCTGCTTGCCTTGCTGGGATGGAGGAAAAAAGGCTGTAACGTGATACAGATGGCATTATGGGACAATTTCAAGACTTCAGCTAACGGTTTTCATCCCGGGTTAATCTGTAGGTCGTATTTGAAAATGGTAAAATGTTGCTGTTTTTTTTACTTCTCTTTTCACATTTCCCAAGTGTCAGTAATTTGTTGTGGATTCTTGCTGTGCGGCTGTCATTTCAGGATATTCTTGTTATTTTTTGAGCTGAGATGGCCTCCAGCAATTTAAAATGTGTAACTGAAGCACTGCAGTGCACTTTCACTGACGTGCAAGTTCCTAGTCCATGTTTGAGCACCTCCTGTCTTCTGAGAAATGATTTTGTCAGTTTTAGTTCACAGAACTAAACGTACCTGCTGCTGTCACAACTTTCTTACCCAGATAGATGGTAGAAAAACTCTGAGCTCAGATTGTTTTACTTCCAAGATTACAGCAGCAAAGTAGACATTTGGGACTTCAGTCATCTGATGCAGAGGCCGTTTAAGATGGTCGGGTTTTAAATAAAATTTTACAATTCCAATTTATTTGCTATTAGAAGCAGGTTTTCAGTTGCACCAGTAATGCCGGGCTCACACTGTGCGATTTTGTCAGTCGCGCGATTCAGCTCCTGCTCAAACTGCACGATTGACTCGCAGGGGTTAGAAGTTCGTAGGTCACGATGCAGGTCTCACACTATACGGCCCGATGCTCTGATGCGACCCGAGTGCTCACACTGTGCGTCCATAAAATGAAGGTTATAACAGAAATTCTGTCGCTCGCTCTCCCTCTCTGTCTTTCACTCACACAGACACACCACCGCCATCAACTTTGCTAAATTGCTAATGAAAAACATGATCAGGCAGCTGTGATTGAGCAGCAATGTCCATCCAACTATTTTCACGGTTGTTGTGGTCGTGATAATTTTGTGAGGCCACATCGAAAAGGCTCGGATGAGCTTTCCAAAGTTCTACAAGTACCGCCATCACTTGTGTCCAGATCACACGCTGCACTGCCGTGCTGCGCCCAGTGTTGCCAACTCCTCAGTAAGGAAAATCGCTATTGGCTGTCCTAAAAGTCGCTAGAAGTCGCCAAATGACGTCATCACCTAATTTGCATAATTGGTCATGCTAATGTAATTGTAACCCATGTTGTTGGAGAGAGAAATAACATCGTGGACGAGACATAAAGTGAGTAAAAAACGTCCTAAATGCATTTAGAATTTATTTAGA
Source organism: Neolamprologus brichardi (assembly GCF_056152115.1). Classification (NCBI taxonomy): domain Eukaryota; kingdom Metazoa; phylum Chordata; class Actinopteri; order Cichliformes; family Cichlidae; genus Neolamprologus; species Neolamprologus brichardi. Next base: position 33,232,699 of record NC_142119.1, on the reverse strand, counting down.
ACTACAAATTAAATTTTTTTAGCAATAATTGTTTTTTGTAATGTCACAATTCCAACCCTGCTCCTTTATCCGGGCTTGGACCGGCAAAAGTGACCTGAAATAGGCACTCTGGTGGAGTAACTTTGTGTGTGTGTGTTTATAAGTAGTTTTAAACCTGATCCACAAAACAGTGTAACAGTAAAAGAAGAACTGACTGCGTTACAGTCAGTGCGGGAGCAGCGGCTTCGCTCATGCGTGATTCATTTGCAGTTCGGATGCACAGGTGTGAACGTCTCCTGCCCTGATAGCAGCTGGGGGAGGACTATCCTCCACCTGTGAGCGCTTTGGCACGGGTGAGGCGCCCATGGCAGCACCGCTGCTTATTGAGAGTAAGAGCGATACACGTTTTCACGTCAAAAAGTCGTCATAAATAAGTCTCCAATAACACCAGAAAAAGTCGCCAGATTTGTCGCTAGTCGCTTTTTTAGAAAAAAAAAAAGTCGCAAAGGGGTCTGAAAACTCGCTAAATATAGCGACAAAGTCGCTAAGTTGGCAACACTGGCTGCGCCGTCTTTTTCGCTGACATTTGTGTTTGCGCGTGCGCAGTGTGAGAAACTGCGGTGACACCCTCACGACCAAGCGATTGATGATCGGGAGCTGGTCGTGAGGTGTTAATCGCTTCTCGTTACCCCACGTATACTACACGATGCACGACGCACGATGAAGGCCAAAATCGGGCTGGTCGCCAAAACGGTCGCACGACTCAAAAATCAGCTCAAAATGGGCCAAAAATCGCACAGTGTGAGCCCGGCATTAGTCAGATGAAGTCTTTTCATAGAAGAAAATATGAATCTATTAGGGGTTTTTTTGTTGTTGTTGTTGTTTTAAATTAGGATAACCGGTGGAGTGTCTCTATATAAGCCAGTGATGAAGCGATGACCTGTCCAGTGTGGACTTTATCCACCCTGTGTCAGCTGTTATAGTCTTCAACCACTCTGCAACACCGAGTTGGATAACCAGTTAAAAAAGATGGATGGAACCGGAAAAGTGTCAGTACAGTAGTAAATCATAGATCACACAGAATTGCTTTGGGTAGAGCAGCTGCACACATGGACACACACACTGATCACAAGAGTAGGACTTATAAAGAATACATGCTGTACCCTCTGCTGATGGACTGCTTTGTCTGTGTGTGTGTGGTCCATTCTTTGCATCTTAATAAAATGCTGCATGTCTATGTGTATGCATAGACATGCATGAGGGAAGGTGTGTGTGTGTGTGTCTGTGTGTGGGTGGGTGAGCTAAAGGGTTTCTGTTGTGCTGAGATGAGTCCTGACAACTTCCTGTGACAGCTGGGGAGAAGATCAAGCTGAGATGATGGAGGCCTTTGCTGCTCTTTTTCTTCACTTCTCACCCTGAAGTTGGGAAGGATGTGTCGGAGTTCTCTTGTCAGTTCTCACTGCTGCAGGCATTTTAATTTGAGTTTGCAGAATCTGTGCCGATTGCCACCTACAGTCTGTTTTACCTGCCAAATTAGCATGAAATCAACCATTGTCTGAGGTCAGATATCATTAGTAAGATAAATTAGCGTGTTGTGCATATAATGATATAAATGGTGTAATTTGGTTGTCGGAAAGTTGGCTGTATAGACGAAGTGAAATATGAGCCTGTGGCCCAGCAATGAGGGGATCTGATGCATAGTTGTTCTTGGCGATTAGGGTTTACCTACAGAAACATTTCCTGATTGCAGTGGGGTCTTCCAGAATTACTGAATAGTTTGAAGTGATGCAAATTATGTTCTTAAACTAAAAGAACACATATATGACTTTTGAACCAATGTGAAGCACTTTACACAATCATTCTCACCATGTCAAATGATGGAGTGCCCTTTCCTTCCATACTTCCAGCAGTTTCAGAGACTTATCGGCTCAACTTTAAGGCACAGTGACACCAGTTTCAGCTTACCACAGATGGGTATCTGTCTGTCTCATCTGACCTAATTACCACATCAGTGCAGAACTGTTCTTTAAATAAAAAGTAATCCTTGCATACAGTACTGTGTCAAAGTCTTGAGGTACTCCTAATTTTTTATATTTTATTAGGTATATTTGTGCAGTGAGTTAAAACATGCATGACGTTACAGCACAGCCTGAACTCTTTGGCAGCTTTCTTGTCATTTCTTTAAGCAGTCTTCAGGAATAGTTCTCCAGGCTTCTTGAAGGACATTCAAAGCTCTTCTTTGGATTTTGGCTGCTTTTTGTTGCATTTTGTGTCATATGGATCCCACATTGCTTCAGTAATGAGATCCAGGATCCTGGGAGCCCAGTTCAATGCTGATAATGTCCCTTCGAGTGTTTTAAAATTCATATGAGTTTGCTGGCAGCACGCTGAGAAATGTTTTTGGCTAATACTTCTTTAGGAATCAGCTTGTTGGTGCAAAAATGCATTTTCATCTTTCCTGTTTCTTTAGCTGAATCTATGAAAAATGTGCTTTAATTGTTTGTTGCTAAGTTGTCTAGTATATGTAGACATAACTAAAGCTACGTTCACTCTGCAGGTCTTGATGCTCAGTTCTGATTTTTTTTTTTTGTCTGCTCGTTCACACTACAAATAAAATGTGACAGCAAACGCGCTCTAGTGTGAACGCTCAAAGCGGCCGCATGCGCAAAAGAAGACGTCACACACAACGCGCTCTGTTTAGACCCAGAGCAACAGTATTGTTTGACTGATTTGCCCTTAATATAAAGACTTCAGACTTCACGTTTCCCAATTTTTGCTTTAAGTTATTTTGTTATTGACATAATAATGTAAATAACCTAATAATGATCCTTATTGCTGTTTTAGAGGAGCGCTGCTTCAAAGGATAGTTGCAGATTTCTGTCAGAATCTGCAGATTATACAGAACAAATAAAATGTTCACGTTTCTCCAACGTTGTCTTCTAAACAGTTTCACTGACATCTACGCCGGATGGCCAGGAAGCGTTCGCGATGTCTTCTCCGGCGCTGATAATTGGCGTCTGTCTTGTGTCACTGACGTAAAAGATGGATTTAATGCGACATGACCATCACACAGCAGTCGCTTTCTGAAACATCAGATATGTATCGGATTCAGTTCTACATACGAAAGTGACCCAGATCTGATTTGAAAATATCGGATTTATGCCGTTCACACTGTCACACCATGATCAGATATGGGTCGCATAGGGTCAAAAAAATCGGATTTGATGCGCTTTCGCCGGCAGTGTGAACGCAGCCTAAGTTCACTATTTAAGTTAGGTGCCTTTTTTTATGCCTGAATGATTTATCGGTCACTGTAAGGTGGATTTAACTCACCTAACACACACACACACACCTCTGAAAATGATCAGGTATAAAGCAGCCAAGAAAAGTCCAATAGAAAACTTTGAAAGTCTTTCATCGGTGTAAATCTACTGTGGGAGAAGTGTCCGATTTGAGTGTGGATATTAAACTGTGACAGTAACCATTGATCTTTAAAATAACAAAAGGCAGGTGGCCGTGTCCTTCCTGGTCTATAAATTGGCAGCACTCTGTTCTGTTTGTTCTCTCGAGCATTATCACTCCTGCAAGAATAAATTTAGATTATTATGTAAATTCCCTTTAGAGTGTTTTAGCGGGCTGGCTAATTGCTCTAATGTCCTTTCTTTACTCTCATATTGTATTTAGCAAGTAATGTGCAAACTTCAAACCCGCTTCACCTTCTGATATTCATGAATATGGTAACTTTCGCCTTTAAAGATGTCCACCTATTCCCAGTTTATTGTTCATTTTAGGGTTTTCCTTTTGGCTGCCCACTGCCTCGTTACGCCTTCTGAATTATAGCTCCTTCTCCCTGAGAGCGAGGGGGCGTTTATGAATTTACCCTCTTGTCCGTTTTAATATCTGTGAGGAGCTGGTCTTGGATCAGTGAGCTCTAACTGGCCTCTTGACTGTCATGTTTTAAAAAATTCCCAAAAGTCTCTGAACCATGTGACTCAGAAACGTGAACGGAGCCTCTGGGCCGTAGATCTGTGCTTGTCCCTCTTTTCCGATTTCATCTGCTGCGCATTTGTGTCATTTTGTAGCGAGCGTGGAGGGGAATGCAAATCAGCAGAGAGGTATTGTGGAGGAAGAGCGTTAGGAGGTGGAGGATGAGTGGAACTTCTGTTGCATAGGAGGAAAACACAAATTATTCACTATTGAGAAATAATTGGCACACTTCTAAGGTCTCAGGGTTTCTTTTCTTTTTCTTTTGGCTAAACTTTATAGTCTCTGAAGTGAAAACGCCTTCGCTGCCTTTTTCAAGCCCCTGTAAAGATGGCGGAGAAGTTAAAAAGAAAAAGGCGAACAACCTTTCCTTGTGTAGGACTCAGTCGTTCCTGAGAGAATAAAAGTTTCATTTGCTGCTTTTCATTTTTGCAACAGTGCCGCACTCATTCTCAGTGATCTCCTTAAGTAAGTGTACTCGCCAACCTGTACGCAGACAGTTGTCATTTTGTGATGGATGGTCTTTACACCAAGCCGAGGTCGCTATCTTCATGCGTGACCCCAATCCTCTCAAACAAAGGCGACGGCCGTAAAGGAGAAGCGAGCTTCATTAATTATACCGCTGCATTGACCTCAATTAAGACTGATTAAGGCCATAAGATGCTTGTCGGCACACGTCGCAGTCTTCATCTGTAGCACCTTTCTGCTGACCGCGGCAGCCGTAGTAATCGGCTGTTATTATGATTAACTGTCCAGTGTTCACAGCGGTGTCCTCAGTGTAGTTCAGTGTAGTTCATGACATCAGCGATCAGTCGGATTGCCATTAATGTCCTGTGATGATGGTCAAGAATGCCATCGGTGCTCGAATCAAAACAATCTGAATAGGTAAGTATTAAAACTTTAGCAGAGTTGAATAACAAGAACATGAGTGTGACCTGTTTATTTATTTGTTTTTGTTTTTGATCCCTCCACAATAGGGCTGCTCAATTAATCGAATTTTAATCTCGATTACGATCTGGGCTTTCAACGATCATTAAAAATGACTGAGCCGATTATTAGCCCCTCCCTCGTGCTTTACTCACGTGCTGCTCCGTGTGGCAAATCGAGCGCACCTCTCTGCATTTCGAACACGTGTCACAACAATTAAGAGCAGCGGTCTCCAACCTTTTTTGTGTCACGGACCGGTTTATGCCCGACAATATTTTCATGGACCGGCCTTTAAGGTGTCGCGGAAAAATACAACAAAATAAAACTAGTACTGGTACCGAAAAAAAAGAAGATTTATTCATAACACACGTGAAAAGACCCAGGAAAACCGAGTAAACGATAAAAACGATAACAAAATAACGCTGAAAACCGATAAAAACCCTGAAAACTATACATTTCACACCTGAGCCTCAACTCTCGCGGCCCGGTACCAAACGACTCACGGACCGGTACCGGTCCGAGGCCCGGGGGTTGGGGACCGCTGATTAAGAGGACCCGAGGGAAGCTCGGAAAGCTAAGCAGAAGTTATTTGGAGAGGAGAGTGACTGCTGCTGGTTGAAAAGAGGTAAAAAAACTTCAGTGGTGTGGAAACATTATGGGTTTGCGGAGTCAGACGTGGATCAAGTAGACACAGTGTGTAAACTTTGCTACAGTGTCGTAGCTGCACCACAGAGCAACACTGCAAAGTTCACTAAACATAGATGTTTACATTTTTCATTTATTTTTTATATTGCAAACATTTGCACTGTTATCAGTATTTGCACTATTTTATATTATTTTTTGACAATCTTTAAAGTCATTATTCAACACATTGTTATTGTTAAATAAATATCGTCAAATAATCGAGATCTCAATTTCAGTGAAAATAATCGTGATTATCATTTTTGCCATAATCGAGCAGCCCTACTCCACAATTCACAAGAATCTCCTCTCACACTTCAGTGCTTAATCAACTTCCAATGAAATCAAAGCCACGTGTATCATTTTCCAACAAGAACTGTTATTCATACGAGCGCTGAGCTCGACTGTAATATTCGTGTGCCCCTCTGCTGCCCGTGCAGAAATGCTGTCGTTAGCATTATTTATGGAATAGTAATGTCTTAAACTGGGTTAGGTCTGGTCAAAAACAAGGTCTTTGGCAGTATTAACACAACTTACAAAATAGCAAATGATCCAGTGGCTTGAAATATAACTTTACCACCTGTTGCATGCTGCTTGTATCCTTGTATACAGGGATCGTGATCTTATTGGCATTTTAGACATGCTGACAGATGTTGTTCATTTACTGCTGCAGAATTTTACGTAGACATGTTGAGACATGTGCTTTTTTTCGATATTATTTCTAATATAATTCAGACTTCAGATCAAAGTGGGCTGTACGTGGCCCACAGCAGACGGGAACATTAGGCAGGAGTAGATTTTGATGTTAGATTGATAGTGTTTGATAGCACAGTACAATGAAAGTCTGTCTTTCACTTTTATTTCCCCCCTTTGCGCCGGAAAACACAAGTCTGTTATAGATAAATGGTTCATCTTTTTTTAAGACTTTCAGGTCTTCATCACTTGATTTTTGAACATTCAGGGCAGAACATCTAAAGATCGACCTCGGCCACTGACATGGATAAATGTCACGTTTTTTGGCGACGGCCATGATAATAAACACCCTCTGGATGTGATCTGAGTTCACAGATCTCTACAGGCCGACACAGTGATGCAATCGTATGACAGAAAATGTATTTATTTATTTTCAACTGATCACCACAATAATGCAACATGATTATTACTGCAGGTGCTGTAATGCTTCTTATCTATTCGTTGCTTCTGAGACTACAAAGATCGGATCAAATGTTTACTCTGCGGTGTCATGTAAACTGTCAGACAATGACACGGTATGTCAACGTGTCCTAATGAGCAGGCTGCATGCTCTGTGAACAGAGGGGCAGACGATGTCATGCTGCACATTTAGTTTTGCTCTGTCGTTGCAGTTACATTTCACCATAGCAGCTCGAATAAACCAGACAAGGTTTGGAAATAAAAAATAAACCCACTGCATTAAGTTTTACGTGTGTGTTTTTAAACTTGGAGCAGTTCGTTCATCCTCATAATGCCATAGCAGCACTGACAGGGACAATTAGTAGGGACCGGTCGAGATACGAGGACAAAAAAGGACGAGAGAGAAAACATTCTTTACAGAAATGGGTTTTACCAGCTCCTCGGCTTCTATTTCATAAAATATTCCCCATCATCACCACCTTCCTCTTAGACAACCTGTTTATCAGTAACTTAAAAACCCCACAAAGTGCTTCAGTGCTGAGTATAAAAGCCTAATAATCAAATGTGTAACAGCATGAGGAAAAGCAGAAGAGGGAATTTATAAAAAAAATCCAAAATACTGTAGAAAAATGATGAAAATGGGTCTCTCCAAGCTTTTTAAGTGTTTCAAAACCATTTCAATTTTATTTATATAGCGCCAAATCACAACAAAAGTCGCCTCAAGGCGCTTCATAGATACAGAGAAAAACCCAACAATCATATGACCCCCTATGAGCAGCACTTTGGCGACAGTGGGAAGGAAAAACTCCCTTTTAACAGGAAGAAACCTCCAGCAGAACCAGGCTCAGGGAGGGGCGGGGCCATCTGCTGTGATTGGTTGGGGTGAGAGAAGGAAGACAGGATAAAGACATGGACACAAACCAATCGTCCTGCAAGTGCTCAGCCTTGAGTTTAAGACAGAAATCAGCTGCTCGCTACGTTGAAGGAAAGTTTGCAGGAATGCAACGCATCTCGCGCCAGAGGAAGCGTTAAGATATTATAATGATCGTTAAAGCAAACAGGTGATCTTACTTTCACGTCTTTCTTTGCTGCTTCCTTTTACTCAATTTTAATCTTCTGCCTTCATCCTCTGCTCCTGAGTTCCCGTTTGCTCACTCAGACTTGAACTCTCCTCCATACTCGGCTTCACGTGCGTCTTTAGGAATCAGAGGAGTAATTGGCCGTTTTCACCACATCACTCGGTTGAATTACTCCGATTGCTAAACTCCACATTAGCATTCGTTTAGGGCCGTGGGCTCAGACCCACACGCTCGCACACTTTGTCTCTAACTTTAAACGGACACGTCTTTGTTGTGTGCACGTGAAGATAGGGAGACAGTTAGACAGAGACTGCAGGTCAGATAAACACAACTCCATTAACCTGCCTCCTTGCCAGGTCTCCTGCTGTCCGACTCGCACGGTTCTGATTAATGAGGCTGATTCAGGAGTCTTGACTTCTCTCTGCAAACACCTTTATCCAATCCCTCAACCCCCCTCTCCCCTCAAGCCCCTTCACCACCTTCCTTTTGCCCCAGTTTATCCTTTACTTTCATCTTCGCACTTCTGGCCGCACATTATTCCTCCTCACGAAAGCGGCAGATCAATCATGTGGATTTGTGTCGTACGGCCAGGACTCATAATTTACCACAAAGAGGCTGCGCCGTGCAGTCCGAGCAGCGAGCTCTTCAAGCATCGATCTGGTCAACTGATTAATGACTTTATGAAAAGGATGCCGACCGGACACGGAGTTGAGCCGGTGTGAGTTGTGACACATTGTCCTGGCGTGTATTCCTGGATTCTGCTGCCTGTTACAACCTGATTTTCTCTATTTACTCTGTCAGCTTCCTGCTTCCACTGCAGCCTGTATCCTGGCTGAGATATTGGCCTTCACCAAGCGGGAAAGATTCAGCCTAACATCTTTGTCAGGACAGAGTCTCAAACACCTGCAACTCGCAGCAGCTTCCCAGCGAGGGCTGCTTAACGCACGTGAAAGGAAGAGTTTATCGATTTGCGTTTTGTCCAGGCTTTAGACTCGCGTTTACGCGCGCGCACGTGCAAGCGTGCATGATGACAATCCGTGGCACGCATCACGGAGGCTGAACAAGCAGAGGTTATGTGTCTGAGTGCCGGTGAGTTAAGATGCCGACGGTTCAGCGGCGGTGCGAGGCTCCCATGTGCCCTCCAGATTCAGCATTATTGCAGACAGCCAGAGCACCTCTCCTGTGGTTAATGGAGCTTGAACAGAGCAGAGAAAATAGAACACCTCATTCTGCACCATGTTTAGGTTCAAGTGTAGGTCAATGATAATAGGGAACACTGCCAATATCATTGAATTATTGAGTGATTATGAAAGACAGCGCAGGCTGCTTCTGTTTTGTGTGGCATGTCAGAAATTCCTGTTGATTAGCCATTAGGGCTGTTAATGCTAATGAATCATTCAATGTCATTTCATGTGAACATCTCCTTTAGGTTTCTGTATATATGTGGAGTCATATTTTATTATAAAGTGTCATATGTAGCGGTTTGTTGCTGTGCACCAGGAGCTCGTCGTGTCCTTTTCAGATTCTTTTTATTTATTTTTTGACGTGACCACCAACACCACAGTCATTTAACCATGACGATAGTGTTAATTGGCCATGATGAGAGCCTAACCAAGATTTTGCTGCAGTTCAGATCAGCTGATATCAAAGCCGACCCTCAGTTTGATGCTCCTTTTGCACATTTAAAAAATCAAATCAAATCAAATCACTTTTATTGTCACATCACATGTGCAGGTACGCTGGTACAGTACATGTGTGCGAGCTTCACAAGCAACAGAGGTGTGCAAAAATACAATAACATAAGAACAAGCAAATATAAGAATGGCTAAATCTGAGAATTATATGAATAAATATATGTACAATATAAGAGTGTATGCATATTACTGTGTGTGTGTACATATTTTACAAATAGAGTAAAAATAAAATAAATAAAATATACAGAGGTTGGTAGTTGGATATTGTGCAAAACAGTGGCATTAATGTACAGTGTGGAGTGCATAATGTTGAAGTTCCAGTAGTGAAGCTGAGGTGTCTATGAAGTGTTCAGCAGTCTGATGGCCTGGTGGAAAAAGCTTCTCTCAGTCTGCTGGTTCGGGACCGGATGCTGCAGAACCTCCTTCCCGATGGAAGTAGTCTGAACAGTTCATGGCTGGGGTGACTGGAGTCCTTGATGATCCTCCCCGCTTTCCTCAGGCACCGCTTCCTGTAGATGTCCTGGAGGGAGGGAACCTCCAATTATTCTTTCAGCACACCGCACTACTCTCTGGAGAGCTTTACGGTTGTAAGCGGTGCTGTTGCCGTACCAGGTGGTGATGCATCCAGTGAGGATGCTCTCAATGGCACAGCGATAGAAGGTCCTGAGGATGCGGGGGCTCATGCCGAATCTTTTCAGTCTCCTGAGAAAGAAGAGGCGCTGCTGCGCCTTCTTCACTGTTTTGTTTATGTGTACTGACCACGTAAGATCCTCAGCCAGATGTACACCAAGGAAGCGGAAGCTGCTCACTCTCTCCACAGCAGCGCCGTTGATGGTGATGGGGGCGTGTACTTCTCTGAACCTCCGGAAGTCCACTATCAACTCTTTGTCTTTGCGACGTTGAGGGTGAGATGGTTGTCTTGACACCAGTGGGTCAGGGCGCTGACCACCTCCCTGTAGGCCGTCTCATCACCGTTGGTGATAAGACCCACCACTGTAGTGTCGTCCGCATGCTTTTTAGGTTGCTTCTTACTCAGCTTATGCTTTCCAGATATGTGCACAGAGGTGAATTGTGGGATCTCTTTTAAATATAGTGGTACTGACTGAAATTTATCAGGAAGCCAAGAGGGAAAAGGTTGAAGAGGCAAATGAGGAATGCACAGTTGTCCCAAACCATTTCGACAGGGGTCTGGTTTAATTAGGCTTAAAGCTCTTTGGTGATTGAACAGAAATCTAACTCGTGCTCGTTCCCTTTCTTGTCTTCATCTAGATGTGTCGTGGCTGAACTGGTGTCTAACTGGCTCCTGTCTCTTCAGCCTCGTCCTCATCCTCTTCTTCAGGGAGTCCTACGATCGCCTCTACCTGGACGTCTTCGTCTCCGTGTGACACTACGAGGATGCAAACGTGCAGCCGAATAATAAAGGACTAAATGATAACTCTCGCACAACGAAGATGAGAAAAGGGAGATGAAGGGCAAGTGAACCACCTGCGCTCTTTTAACACGTAATGTTTTAGGAATAAGCGTGATCTCAATGTTTACTCTTTATAGGTGATCGACTCAACGCCATATGACTATTTAACTCGTTATTACCTCCTTTTGTCTCAGTGTTTGTATGTAAACTAGCTTTTGTGACGGCTTGAGTTTTCTTTACCGGGTACAGCATGACGGACGGTTGTTTATTAACTGATGATGTAACATTTGAAGCTGTAATCAGTGTGCCCCCCCCCCCCCCCCCCCCCATTCCCGCCTTCCTGCCATGCGGCTGTTTGCATCCCTCCTCCTGATCATCATCCCTGCAGAAACTGGACACGCTCGAAATTACAAGCTGCACATCACGGCATCAGAGGTGTGCCCCTAACGAGGGTGGAAAGGGAACGTTTCCTCAGCCAATCAGCAGGCCTGGCTGTACCGGATCTCCTGGTGTTGTTGGCTGTTACAGATGTGCTCGTGGTGAGTTTGCCTGTCAGTGAGAGGCAGGGACTCGCACCCTGTTTTCAGCCTCTCGAGACGAATCTCATGGAAAAATCTCCCAGATTTCGAGACATGAGCCGGGACCAGACACACCTGGAGTCTTCTACCAATCTGCTGCACATGTGGAAGAAATAAATGCTCTGTGATCTGCCTGTTTATAGATAACTGTATCAATTTCTGGGAGGTTTGCTTTTTAATTTGACATTCGTTTGGGTTTTTTTTGTTTTGTTTTTGTTTGTTTTTTTGATCGTTTTTATTCATTTGTTTCCTCAGAAATCTGCCAGTATTTACTGGCAACATCTCAACACTAACAAAGCTAAAGAGTTAAAAAAGAAAAATCATAACAGGATGAAAAGTTCAACCCCTGCTGAGATCCACAAAGATGAGACAGGTTGTTTTATTATACAGACTGGATTACACAAGCTGCTGGTCTCCGAAGCACCAGCGGGTGTTTTGCACCAAACATCTGTCACTTACATTTCTAACTTGTTCATGTTTGTGTCTTTGCCTTGCACATCACTTATGACAGAAGTGTTTGTGTTTTCCTTTAGGTCCTCTAAACAGTTTCCTGGTGCTTTTTTGTCTTTTTCTTTCTTTCACTTTTTTTTTCTTGTACGGAAAAAAAAAAAGGGACGCGTTGCCTTAATTGCCCAGCGCAGTGCGTTCAGCCTCCCTCTCCTCTACACTGTGACTATTTTTTGTGTAAATTTTGTAAAAGGTCATGTTGTTCTGTTTTGTGGCACACGCTCCGGTCACACTGTGGTGTCCCGGGTTTTGGTGATAAATGTTCTGTGGAAAAGAACAAACATGACTGTCAGATATTTCCAGCACCTTATTAAAGAGCATTTTACAAATAATACTGCTGCTGTTCTCCTATTGTTATGCTAATAAAGGTTATTGAAAACGTACCTCTGGATAACTTGTAGCCACCCGACATCAATTTGTGCCAGAGTTAATCTTTGATTTTACTTTCTTTGGCCACTGACCTGTTCATTTGTTGCTTTTTTTTCCTTCACATCAGTCGTTCTCTGACCTTTCCCCAGAGGACACGTGCCTTTGTTCAGAAGCAGATGTTTCCTGTGTTGTGCGCTCACACAGCTTCTTCAAACACTGTGTCCCTCTCACTTTAACACACCCTGTTTAGGCTTTACATACGTTGCACTGTGATCCTGAGTCAAAATGCAGTCTTCAACATTTTGGATCATTACTTGTGCCCCATGCATACAAAACACGGACCATCGCTCATTGAAGTCTGTTTTGAAATCTCTTTTTTAGCATGTTCTTGGGTTGTTTACAACCGTTCTATCGGTTCACACGAACTGAGAGTAGTAGTTATCAACCCACTTTAGCAAGTATATTTGGCAAGGTGCAATTATAAATTGTATAAGCTGAGTCACAAAGATGCAGACCAGCTTGTTATTGTAAGAAACATGCAGGTGAAATGCAAAACTAAAGCTCACACTATGAAGTTGTTTATAGAAAGTAAGTCATGTTATTTTAAAATAACTGCATTAAACATCTCTTCTCTGAATGCAGAACTTATTATAGCTTGAAGCAGATTTCAGTTCAATTCGATTGAATTTTATTTATACACCACTAATTCACAACAGCAGTCACCTCAATCACTTCGGTTGCTTAAAATTTAAAAAATAAAGACCTTACAGCAACAAAAATCTCCAACAATCTAACAATTCCTTATGACCAAGCATTTGGCAGCAGCAGGAAGGAAAATCTCCCCTTTAACAGTGCATATTACTGCGACATTTGGATGGAAAACAACATGACAGCATGGATCTGTCCTGCTCTGCATCAACAGCTAGTGGTGCTGCTGGTGTGAGGGTATTGGGCCTCTTTTCTTGCAACACTTTGGGCCTCTTAGCACTAACCGAGCATCATAGAGAGCCACAGTCTGCCTGAATATTGTTGCTGACCATGTTCATTACTTGTGAGTACAGTGTTCCCATCTTCTGGTGGCTGCTTCTGATAGGATAGCGCACGACATCAATCACAAATACTTGACTTACACAGCTTGTCACACTGGAAAACATAAGATTGTGTTACAAATAAATATTTACTAACATAATAAAACATAAGTTTTTACGTGTTGAGTTGCGGAACTTTATGTGTTCACACTTGTATTGGCGACTGGGCCTTTAAGAAGCAGGTTACATCACACTCTGGTGGGACCTGGACTTGTTTTCTGTTATTCTGGCAGCACAGCAACCTCCATGCACATCATCCTGAGGCAGGAGGAGAGGAAGCTCCCAGGAGGACACCTGCATTCTAGGAAATCTTTCAGTTTTCCTGCTTTTGTCTCTCTTTGGATAAAAATCAGGAAGAAGATGCTTCACCCATTACCTCACTGTTTTTAGAGCCTTACATTACATCCATCCTGCCTGCACGGTCCCCTCCCTCTGGTGGACCAGCTGGGGATGAGCTCATGCTCTGTTGCTGGCGAGAAAAGGTCTCTGGGGCGAGTGTGTATGCTACAGTCATCAGTCTGGTTCCAATTACTATGAGTGGCTCTTCGTGTGAACTAAAAGATGCTGCGATTTATCCCTCTGTACAATATTATTGTACAGAGGGATTATTATTATTATTCTGTTGCGAACTTAAAGCTTTGAGCGATTACCATTGAGACTGGCAGGAGTTGTGACCTGGGCCAAGACCTTTATCAGGGGTCAGATTCACAAAGTGACATAAAAAATAAGTAAAATCAGATTTGATGGTTTTAGGATGGGTGTGCCGTAAAAAATTATTGCACGGCATTTGAAGCAAGCCTGCAGGGACATAAAATGAATCCACTTTACGTCCCTGCTGATCCACGATGATCTGTTCGGTTTTGAAGACACTACCACAGTTAAAATAAATGTACCTTCTTATGCCCGCCTCTCGCACAGCTGGGATAGGCTCCAGCAACCCTGAAAAGGATAAGCGGAAGCGAATGGATGGATGGATAACACAGAGATTTCTTTTTCAAATTAATCAACAACGCAGATTAAGAAAACTCTGAGGTTACTAATTGATACATTTTTTTTTGTCGTGGGTGTGTTTGTTTGTTTGCAGTATCAAAGTCCAAGAAATGGTTCCAAGGGACGGTCGATTACTCGTTACAAGTGGTTGTCCAGCCAAACTGCCGGAGCTGTTTATATAAAAGCAGCTGTTGTTCAGTAAAACGTTATCATGAAACTGGAACACAGAATCGATGTGTACATTGGGGACTTAATGATTCGGTCCCATGTGGAACTTGTGAGGTTGCTCACTTGCAAAGATATGCACAGTCTCTAATTTTGTTAGTTTCATTTTCATAGAGACGGAATAGCAACCAAAAATCTAGAAAAAAACGCATTAACATCTGTTCACAGAATCAACTTCCATTTCAGCCTCTCCTCCATTATGGGCAAGATCAAAGAGCTGCCAAAGGATGTCAAGGACAAGATTATACACCTGTACAAGGCCGGAAGGAGCTACGAGACCATCAGCAAGAAGCTTGGTTTGGAAAACAACCTTCTAGGACCTGACGTCCACATATGAGGACATCACATTTTGGGTTATTTAGACCAAAATACAGAATTTTGCTCTACAAGAGCCTGATATCCACTTACCAGGACATTATACTGCCACTGAAATTTAAAACTAATGTCCTCATATGCGGATTGTCACAGTACTGGGTCGTGTGACCCAGTGTTTGAGTTTTATGTATTTTTTGTATTCATTTTCAATGTAGTTAAATTCTAGGTTGCTGTTCAGACCTTATTTCTTAGTTATTTCTGTCATCTCCGCCTGTACTCAGTCTCCCTGGTTCCTGCGTCTACGTTTCATGTCTATGTGGTTATGTTAAGTTCATGTCATGTTTTATCTCCATGTCTCCGTGTTTCCTGTTTTATTTTGTAAGAGTCTGGTGTTCTTTGTTCATTGTAGTTAGTGTTACTCTCCCCTGTATTGTCATTCGCTGTGTCCCAATTCAGGGTCTGCACGCTTGAAGTACGCATTTCAAGTGCGATTACGTCACCGCCACGCTACGACGGCTGTCCCAATTCGAAGTGTACTTGAAATGCATACTCCAAATGCGCCGTCGATTTCCCCAAATATCAAGCGTGGTCCGGTGCACGCTTCATGGTCCCATATATCCCACAATTCATAGCGCGGCGCTGGGTGTGGATAATTTTGCCGCAAAATACGGCAGAAGGGAGCGGCCGAAGAGTGAACTGTCAAAAGTAAGTACTGAATATGACGTCACTTATTTATGTGCGAATGTTTAATAACAAAGAACATTAAAACATTGCTGTTGGCCACATGTGGCAAAGTTATGTGACACTAGTGATGTTCGTACTTTCAGCGTTAACTTGGCTTTAAAGCCTATATATATATATAGTCCCGTGGTCTCAGCCTCAGATACTCAACTAATCAAAGTGATGTCATGACAAAACATTTTTCTCCTTCATTTCTGTCAAACAAAGCTGTATGTAACGTTTCTCGCGGTTAGTATCATGGTTGCTAGGCAACCTGAACAGCGCGACGAAGGCTAGACCGTCCCATTTCACAAGCCTCTCACTTCCGCACTTCTCGTACTTATAGTACGCGCCGTACGTAGTATGCGTAGTGCACGTACTTCAAGCGTGCAGACCCTGAAATGGGACACAGCGATTGTGTTTCATTCGACTCAGCTGTGTTCTCATGTGTCTCCACTTCCCCTGATCACCTCATGTGTGTATTTAAGTCCTCAGTCTTCCTTTGTTCATCGTCGCGTCGTCTGTGTACCTCCCCGCTGGTCAAGTTAAGTGTTTTTCAGGATTCTGTGCAGTTCATGTTTGCCATTTGGTTTATGTTGTTTTTCATGCAGCCGCACGATGAGGTTCCGTGCAGGTCATGTTCATGTCTCTTTCATCACGCCATTTGGTTCACAGTTTCCATGCATCTGCACAGCATTCTGTTCACAGTGATCACAGTTATTCCTTTCAGTCAGGTTAGTTTTTCCAGTTTAGGTTTTTGGTTAGTTGCAGTCTCTGTCCCTGTTATGTTTTGTCTACTCCCTTCTGCATCAGCCCAAATAAAGGCTCGCTTTCAGTTTAAGTTCACTCCCGTCTCCTCACCTGTGTTCGCGCCTGGGTCCACCACACACACTCTCCACACGGTCTGCCCCCGCTGGCCGTGACAGCGGATCTCATTTTTCTCAGAAACAACAATCACATAAATAAAAATAAAAAAATCAGGTAATTCTTTGTTTTTGTACTCGGCCCTGAAAAGCTTAGAAATATGGTATCTAACCAGATTCTTACTCTGGATGGCATTACCTTGGCCTCCAGTAACACTGTGAGGAACCTTGGAGTCATTTTTGACCAGGACATGTCCTTCAACGCACATATTAAACAAATATGTAAGACTGCGTTCTTCCATTTGCGCAACATCTCTAAAATTAGAAATATCCTGTCTCAGAGTGACGCTGAAAAACTAGTTCATGCATTTATTACTTCCAGGCTGGACGACTGTAATTCATTATTATCAGGATGTCCAAAAAACTCACTGAAAAGCCTTCAGCTAATCCAAAATGCTGCAGCAAGAGTCCTGACAGGGACTAGAAAGAGAGAGCATATTTCTCCTGTTTTGGCTTCCTGTTAAATCCAGAATTGAATTCAAAATCCTGCTCCTCACATACAAGGTCTTAAATAATCAGGCCCCATCTTATCTTAATGACCTTGTAGTACCATATCACCCTATTAGAGCACTTCGCTCTCGCTCTGCAGGCCTACTTGTTGTTCCTAGAGTATTTAAAAGTAGAATGGGAGGGAGAGCCTTCAGTTTTCAGGCCCCTCTTCTGTGGAACCAGCTTCCAGTTTGGATTCAGGAGACAGACACTATCTCTACTTTTAAGATTAGGCTTCAAACTTTCCTTTTTGCTAAAGCATATAGTTAGGGCTGGACCAGGTGACCCTGAATCCTCCCTTAGTTATGCTGCAATAGACGTAGGCTGCCGGGGGATTCCCATGATGCATTGAGTTTTTCCTTTCCAGTCACCTTTCTCACTCACTATGTATTAATAGACTTCTCTTCTCTTCTTCACTTCATGTCTTTTATCCTGTCTTCCTTCTCTCACCCCAACCAATCACAGCAGATGGCCCCGCCCCTCCCTGAGCCTGGTTCTGCCGGAGGTTTCTTCCTGTTAAAAGGGAGTTTTTCCTTCCCACTGTCGCCAAAGTGCTGCTCATAGGGGGTCATATGATTGTTGGGTTTTTCTCTGTATCTATGAAGCGCCTTGAGGCGACTTTTGTTGTGATTTGGTGCTATATAAATAAAATTGAATTGAATTGAATTGTTTTTACATTCATCAGGTCCCAATCAGTCCAAATATAGCAAAGAGAAATTAAAAATGCATGCTATGAAAGAGTTTGGATCTTAGGAGGTTAACGACATATAATGACGTTAACCTCATTATAAGGGCAGGGATAGCTCAGTAGGTAGAGTGGTTGCCCCATGACCAGAAGGTTGGGGGTTCGACTCCACTGAACGGCTACCCTGAGGTACCCCTGAGCAAGGTACCGTCCCTACACACTGCTCCCCGGGCTGCATTGGTGGCTGCTTCACTGGGTGAATGGGTTAAATGCAGAGGAGTAATTTCCCTACGGGGACTAACACATACACATTACATTACATTGACCATAAGTCGCCATCAGTCTGCAGCTCCATGCCTAACATCATCTCATAGGGTGAGGATGATCATGAGAAAGGTGGTGGATCAGCCCAAACCTACAGCAGCTGATTAAGGCAGTTGGGACCAGAGCCACCAAAACCTGAGGTGGAAAAATATCCAATTCTGATTCTTGTGTGAAAACAAAAAAGAATCAGATGAGTTCAAACAAATCTTAACTTAGTGAAGTTTAAAATTCAAGTCAGATTCAAAGAGAAGCTCCTGCAGGCAGAACACCACTGTTGAATACTTTTATTAAATCGGGTTTTAGCTAATGCAGAAATTACTACCACAGGGAGCAGATGTTTTATTCACACAGAGGGATGTTATTAAGGAGAAACCACTTTTGTCTTTTACAGTAAGGCCCAGGTTTTAGCTAACTCCTCTAACAAACACCGGGGGAAAAAAAGCAGTGGCTGTGTTTTCTTGTCAGGGAGAGATTAGGTAATGATGCATACATTTCCCACTGTTCGCAAATGCAACACTAACTGTTTATTAACAGCCTTTCAGCAGGCGTTCAATTCCAATTTCTCCCCCTGGCTCGCTGTCAGTGTGGGACGTGGTGTCATGGCTCCGGGTCCTCTGGGAGCAGATGGGGGCCACACAAAGTGTAACAATAGTCGTCTTTTACCCACAAGCAATTTGGATATTTTGGCTTTTGTTGCTCAGCCTGTCAGAGGCTATGAAAGCAGCTGGCTGGCTGACAAAAACTGGTGTCACTGTTGCTGCGTCTGACATTTTTATACCCTGTCCTTTGTTTTCTCCTCTCACACTGCTGCTGGTTACATCTCCCTGTTGTCTCTCCACTGAGACTCTGCTTGTTTTTCTCTCTCTCGTGACTCAAAATCACTGGTGTCTTTTCCTATCGTCGCACCTCAATGTCTCCTTGGGCCTCCCCGAGCTTCAAAAGTCCCTTAATTGACTTCTCCAGTATTATGAAAAATGAGCCACACTTTCAAATGGCTCATTTAGCACAATTGCTATCACAGTGCTACTTTATCTTCAACATATTTAAAAAGGAGCTAGGTGCTCTTGATTAGGAGCGATGGGCTGCAAAAGCCAGCGCTGCCAGCGTTTGACAGCTGGCCACTAATTTCCCAATTCATCACAGGTGAATTTGAGGTATTTGGTTGCTCCTGTGGGGAAAACACAGCATATATTAAGTTATAAATATGACACGGGTATTTGTGAAAACCCTGAGACAGACTTGTAGGTGTTATAAAAGGCGCACGTGCCTTCAAGCGCACGTGTAGCAGGTTGATTTTTAGAGCGTGCAGGGCGTTTTGTTCGCGGGTTTATGAGCTCCAGCAGCTGCTGTGTGACAGCCATGTGTCCTGTGCAACATGTCAGACTCACACAGGCTTATTTAATTTCAGCGTACTGAACGAAAGCATCAGTTAAGTGCAAGCGCTCAATACTGCCTCCCATACACGACAACAGGTGTGAACTCATTTCAGTCCAAAGGATAAAATCTGTCAATGCAGACTTCATTTAATACGAAGCTTTAACAGAGGATATTTTCCTTTTTTGGACAAAATATTCTCTTTTGTGTACTTTTGCATAAAAGAGAGCCACTTTCAAACCTGATGGATTTTTTTAATTGAAAACATTCATACAAATTGAATCGAATAATTCACTAAAAATAAAATATATTAAAAATAACTGAATTAAAGGAGCATTTTAATCAGAGTATAGCATTAGTCAGTTAAGTACCAGAGGGGGTTGTTAATCAGTTTCAGCTGCTTTGATAGGCGCACTAGAGGGACAACAGTAACACAACCCCCAAAACAGGAAGGATTTTACAGGCCTCTCACATTTGATCCCTCCTTATCTTTTCTGACTGTTTCTTTACTATTTTTGCATTTGGTTTGGGCCGGTGTCACTGCTTACAGCATGAGGTGATACCCTGTCCCTACAGAGGTTGCACTGATAGCCCAACTCCTCCAAGATGGCACATAAATTTGTGCTACTGGCAAGAGGTTTGCTGTGTCTCCCAGCACACTCTTAGCATGGAGGAGATTCCAGGAGACAGGCAGTCACTGCAGGAGAGTTGGACAGGACCGTAGAAGGTCCTTAATCCATCAGCAGGACTGGTATCTGCTCTGGTCTTGCTGATGGGCAAGGACCAATAGGATGGACACTGTCAGAGCTGAGAGCAGGTTCACTTTGAGCACATGTAACAGACGTGAAAGGTTCTGGAGAAGCTGTGCTGCAACATCGTAACTGGTTTGGGTCTGTGATGGTGTGGTGAGGCATATCGATGGAGGGATACACAGACCTCTACAGGTTCGCCAACATTACCCTGACTGCCATTAATTCAATTCAATTCAATTTTATTTATATAGCGCCAAATCACAACAAAAGTCGCCTCAAGGCGCTTCATAGATACAGAGAAAAACCCAACAATCATATGACCCCCTATGAGCAGCACTTTGGCGACAGTGGGAAGGAAAAACTCCCTTTTAACAGGAAGAAACCTCCGGCAGAACCAGGCTCAGGGAGGGGCGGGGCCATCTGCTGTGATTGGTTGGGGTGAGAGAAGGAAGACAGGATAAAAGACATGCTGTGGAAGAGAGACAGAGGTTAATAACAGATATGATTCAATACAGAGAGGTCTGTTAATACATAGTGAGCGAGAAAGGTGACTGGAAAGGAAAAACTCAATGCATCATGGGAATCCCCCGGCAGCCTACGTCTATTGCAGCATAACTAAGGGAGGATTCAGGGTCACCTGGTCCAGCCCTAACTATATGCTTTAGCAAAAAGGAAAGTTTGAAGCCTAATCTTAAAAGTAGAGATAGTGTCTGTCTCCTGAATCCAAACTGGAAGCTGGTTCCACAGAAGAGCGGCCTGAAAACTGAAGGCTCTCCCTCCCATTCTACTTTTAAATACTCTAGGAACAACAAGTAGGCCTGCAGAGACAAGTAGGCCATTAGGCATCATGATGAAATCCTTTGGACCCATTATCAGACCCTATGTTGGTGCAGTGGGTCTTGAGTTCGTCCTGGTGCACAGCAACACCCGGCCTCATCTGGCGAGAGTATGCAGGCAGTTCTAGGAGGATGAATGAACCGACACCATTGCAGCTCCTGAACACGATGCTTCGACCCATCCTGCACCAGCAGGTTGCACCTCAGACTGTCCAGATCTGGGAGGAGACCTCCCAGGATCATAAGTCATCTCATTATACATACCCTAATGTTGTCAGGCATGCACGTACATTGGGGTCATGCAAACTACCGAGTACCATTTTGAGTTGCTCCAATGAAATTCATCCTGACACATTTTTTTCTCTTTGGTTTTCAGGATGTCTTTGAACTCAGCTCTCTGCAGGTTGATCGTTTTCATTTCCATCAAACAGCGTGGCATCGTTTCCTAACACATCATAGATACATTTTATAGGCACATTTTGCTTTGTACTGTAGCTTCCTAACTACCACGAGTCAAGCTGGCCAGAGCCAGGTGTTCTTCTTCTCACAAGTTTTGAACTTTTAAGTCTGCGGAGAGCAACTTGTATATTCAACAGAGTTTCGGAGGTGTTCTGAGGAAAAGGAGAAAAAGTATCTACCTGCACAGCCAGGTTCTGCTTGGCTGAGGCTCCTCAGCTCTAATGCAGGAGGACGTGGCCCTGACGGAAGCAGCATGTCCTCTGAGCAAGAGCAATTATGATAACCATGCAAGCGGAAAGGCTGTAGCCGGAAGAACAGGTAGGCAGGCTTTGATCCGGCAGGCTGTCTATTTAAATCACAGCTCACCTTTGCTACAGATGCAGTCCTCAGCTAATGTAGATGGGGTTGGTGAAAAAAAGAAGCTGTCTGCAGGATCCGTGAGCTCCTGTGTCATGATCCACAGCTGTTTCACCCCACGAAACATCACGTTTCACTTGCCCTCGCTCCTTGTTAAAGATGAGTGAAGGTGGGAGCGACAGACTGCTCCTCTCGTAGTGCAGGCAGAGGCTTTGAGGGAAGAAAACACTGTACTGCTACACTGATTGTTGATAAGTTGGTCAATAAAGCTGCTTTAAAGTTACATCCCACATGCAGCTCATGAAATCTGCAATGTTAGACTTTAATTATGTAGTACCAGCAGTTAGTGTAAAACCAAAAAGATTGTGTGCTTTAAAAATCTTTTTTGGACTCAGCTATTCTTAATGCAGCTGTTCACACCAACTGCATAATTCTGCTGGACGACTTGGTTTATTTATTTTTAACCAAGCGCAAGTTTTCAGATTTTTTGGACGTGAAATAACAGATCTGACCAATCAGACCGCTGCATTGGCAAGCAAGGCACTCTTAGCTCAAGACACACAGAATATCCAAATAGAAAACGAATACTATTGTACTCAGACACACAGTCAGACACTGCTATGGCTCAGTCAGCTGTCTGAAATCACCCCCTTCTCTGCCTCAGATGTGGTCCCAACTCTGGCAACAAGAGCTCATCCTGCCCCACTGACATCCTGAAATATGTACGAAAGCGGTCGTGATTCAGCTTCAACTCCTGGATCAAACCATGAAATTCTCCCTGCTGCTGCCTTCTTGTGAGAATTGGCTGAACCCAGAATCTCTGCTTCCTGTTTAGAAATCAGGACAAGCTCATCATTACTTGATGATGATGTCACTTCTTTCACAGTGCATCATTTTCAGAAGGAATTTTACACAATGTCTCAATTAGTGGAAATTCTTTAAAGACGAATAAGAACTGGTCCTTATGGAAAGAACTTATGGAGCGGCTACGAAGCTTTTAATGCACAATAGCACAAAAACATGCGTTAGTGTAGGGATGGGCACAGTGGTACAGTGATTAGAGACGTCACCTCAAAGCAATGCTCAAACTACAGCTGGGGGCCCTCCGTGTTGACTATAAGTTGGTTGTAGCTCAGAATGAGAGCAGTGAATAGTCATATGTCTCCAGTGTTGGGGAGTAACAGAGTACATGTACCGCCGTTACGTATTTAAAATACAAAATATGAGTAACTGTATTCCGTTACAGTTACCGTTTAAAAAGGTGGTATTTAGAATACAGTTACTTTGTTGAAATAAATGGATTACACGGCGGTACTTCCCTGTTTCATATTGTGGCGGGTCAGGACTGTTTGGGTTTTGTCTGACAGCTACGTTCTGTTGTTCCAGGCGGCAGCGTTACGGTTGCCATGGTTACAGGGTGACGCTCTCTCTGCGTGTTTCCTGGGTGAGAGAGCGCCTGTTGTTGTTGTGCTAAGCTAATAGGCAGAATGCTACAGGTATAGCTCTAAAGAATGTAGCATCATAGGCAGTGTAGTCCGTGCTGCAGGGAGAATGGACTGCCATACACGTTATGTGTCTGTGAGCGAGGGAGGGAGAAAAAGGAAAAGTACGAGCTGTCATCGAGCAGAAACGGGAGCTGGAAGCATGTAAATATAATAATAACCACTGCAGCCAAGAAGAGAGCCTGACGAGCCCAGTTGTAAGTAAGCTATTAAGACTCGACTGTACACCGTGTTCGTGTTTTCCTCCGAAACAATAAGTTCTGTTGGAGCAGCCTTTCAACGCCTCTCTCTGTCTCTGCTAGCAAAGTTGACCCAGACAACAAAGTAAAGCTAGTTTTCAGCTACGAGCCGACACAGAACCCACCGTATTAGCCAGAGGTCCCTTTACTACGGTTCAGAGCCGCGGACCTTCAGTAACAGTAATAAATCACATTCATGTAGTTGTAAACAGCATGATAATATATTAAGTAATCCAAAGTATTCAGAATACGTTACTCTCATTGAGTAACGTAACGGAATACGTTACAGAATACATTTTGGGGCATGTATTCTGTAATCTGTAATGGAATACATTTTAAAAGTAACCTTCCCAACACTGGATGTCTCTCTGTGTTGTCCATGTGATAGACTGGTGACCTGTCCAGAGTGTACCCCACCTCCTGCCCCATGACTGCAGGGATGGGCTCATCCCTCCCTTTTATACTTTACAGAAACTGAACACACATCTACATGCAAACTGTGTTAAAGAGGCGTATATCACAGCTTTTAAACACTTTCTTAGGAGGGACTTTCTTAATCTGACCTTTTTCTGTGAGCAGAAACTCTAGAAAGACGGTGTTTTAAACGTGCACGCTGTTAAAAAAGCAGCACACACCATGATGTATCTGTCATTTAGGGTCCGCAAGCAGAAATAAACATTTTATGTCACTATTAAACATATTGATTTTTACAAAATTACTTTGGTGGTTAAAAGAGGAAAGTGCTGCATGAGCAGTTCCAGTGTAATAGTGGCTGTTAATGAAGTTGTTGTTGGCGAGCGGGTAAACAGCTATCAATATAAACAGCTCTCTACTCTCAGTTTAAATGCACAGTATGCTTAAAATGCACATCTGCCAAAATGTGCTTCATTAATAATAAAAAAAAAAGCTATTTTCTTGTACCCATGAAGTTAAGAGTACAGCCACAAACAATAAAAGTAAATAAATAAAGCTGAACAGGACCAAAGCTCATTATGCCAGCTGATAAAATAATCGGGACGTCACTGCAACTGTTTTTTGCAAGAAAATATTGGCTTAGTGAGGCACTGTTTACTCTCCGAGGTAATCTGCTGCTACTGCTGCTGCTGCCAGGAAGTGTGCAATGTTTAGTTTTTGTTTAGAAGAAAAGAAGAAGTCTGCAGATGAAATACGTGCTGAAGGCTGTTGGAAGCACGCTTAATTTTGAGGTATGTTTTTTTTTTAAAGCGAGTTGGCGTGTTGACCTTTTTGCCCTGCACTGAAAGCACCCCCGTGGACAGTGTTTTGAAGTGAGCTGATTGGTTAAGTGTTCAGCCGAGTTGTTTTGTCGATCCCCCACTGTGTTCGTTTGCATACAGTCACTCACAGTTATATCGGAGTTATAGTGGGGCTCAGACTTTTGTTTGAGATCTTTTTCCTTTGACCTCGCTTATATTTGCTTTTCCCTTGACAACGTTTTAAAAATTAAATTACATGTTAAAATATTATTTGCTCTTTGCCAGATATCTGGGTATTTCTACATATTGAATCAAAACAGTGCCAGAAAATAGTGAAAGAAGAAAGAATTTTGGAGAAGCTGTTAAATTTTAAACTTAACTGCATTTTATACTTGAAGCTTGAACCAGATAATAATTAAATATAATTTTGCATATATGAGTTTGAATTTGTATTTTGCTATATGTTGCATTTTTGAGCTTTAATGTTTATTGTGCAATTTATTCAGATTTATTAAGCAAAAAAGAAAAATCACACTGATTATGCAGAGGTTTCAAAAACTCATGTATCAAATATAATACAGTTGGCGTTACAGCATTACTTCCAGTAAGAAATGGTTTGAAAATCCTGCACATATATCAGAACAAGTATTGCTTCTAAGCCCTAAAAAAATGTAATTTTCACTCTGTGTACACTACATGGTTGTCACCATGCTCTCATTCTTGTGAGGATCAATACTTGGCCCATGTGTGAGCTCACCGAGAGAATTAATATTCCCTGTCTGTGCCCAAAGGACAATCCCATCACACACAAAAGTCACAACAGTGCACCGTAGGACTCTTTGTGGTTCTCTTAAAAACTTGTGGGCTTTGCCTTTGGGATCCTATTGGGCAGAAAATTAGAGGTGCAACATGTCAGTAAGTGTCTGGGCTGGGTCAGCGCTTTCATTAACCCGTCGCTGTTCCTGCAGTGAGGAGAAAGAGCAGCAGATTTCACAGTTTGACTTAATTTTGAGGTCAAAGAGCTGCAGGAGGGTGCCATGCAGTCACCTGAGACAGAGCCACTGGATGTGTCGGGTGTTGGTGAGAAAAAAACGTGTGAATGCAGGAAATGAAGTTTCAATTCAGAGCCAAAATGATTCACAGAGAAACACTGTGCAGTTGTTCCTTTGGTGTCAACACTGAAAGACGGATTCCACTGCACACCGCATGCTCCGTCAAAATAAAGACGAGTGATCAAAACACTCAGAAAATGTCTAAAGCATCATTAGATGTTAGATAACTGGCTTCCCTGTGCCTCTCTGTGGGGTCGTAGAACCACACGGATTTCTCCCATCGCAAAGATCATCTACATGACAGTGACATAGGTGCATCTGACCAATCAGCAGTTGCCTCGTCTATTTCAAACTTCAGCATTCTTCCAGAATTTGGGAAATATGTATTGTTGCTCCTACTTCTCTTATTGGATGATGTGAGCATGTATAAGTATATAAGTATATATGTATATATACATATGATTGTATGATAAAGTTGGCTTGACTTGACTACTATGGTCATAATACTGAAAATAAAAGTGGTAAGTTGATGAAATTCACACATTATGTGCTTGAAATGTTGCTCTAAATGTTGAGATACGTGTTGATTGCATAGGATTTCTAAATATTATTGAAATTGGACTCAGACTGACACAAGTGATGCAGTTTCATTTTTAGACATAGACCAGATGCATCTAGTAGGCCATAGTCAGGGTATTATCAGGATGTCCAAAAAAACTCACTGAAAAGCCTTCAGTTAATCCAAAATGCTGCAGCAAGAGTCCTGACAGGGACTAGAAAGAGAGAGCATATTTCTCCTGTTTTGGCTTCCCTTCATTGGCTTCCTGTTAAATCCAGGATTGAATTCAAAATCCTGCTCCTCACATACAAGGTCTTAAATAATCAGGCCCCATCTTATCTTAATGACCTTGTAGTACCATATCACCCTATTAGAGCACTTCGCTCTCGCTCTGCAGAACTACTTGTTGTTCCTAGAGTATTTAAAAGTAGAATGGGAGGCAGAGCCTTCAGTTTTCAGGCCCCTCTTCTGTGGAACCAGCTCCCAGTTTGGATTCAGGAGACAGACACTATCTCTACTTTTAAGATTAGGCTTCAAACTTTCCTTTTTTCTAAAGCATATAGTTAGGGCTGGACCAGGTGACCCTGAATCCTCCCTTAGTTATGCTGCAATAGATGTAGGCTGCCGGGGGATTCCCATGATGCATTGAGTTTTTCCTTTCCAGTCACCTTTCTCACTCACTATGTATTAACAGACCTCTCTGTGTTGAATCATATCTGTTATTAACCTCTGTCTCTCTTCCACAGCATGTCTTTATCCTGTCTTCCTTCTCTCACCCCAACCAATCACAGCAGATGGCCCCGCCCCTCCCTGAGCCTGGTTCTGCCGGAGGTTTCTTCCTGTTAAAAGGGAGTTTTTCCTTCCCACTGTCGCCAAAGTGCTGCTCATAGGGGGTCATATGATTGTTGGGTTTTTCTCTGTATCTATGAAGCGCCTTGAGGCGACTTTTGTTGTGATTTGGCGCTATATAAATAAAATTGAATTGAATTGAATTATATTATTATTTTCATTATTATTTATAATGTAGAGCATTGACAGACAGTAATAATCTGGATCTTGTGACAGGTTTGAGTAACATTGTTGGTTTCAAGCTGTAAATAGTCAAATATGTCTGATTTTGCTCCTTTTATGAATTTCTAAAAATATATTTTTATTCTACTTAAATTGTATATATTGGTGTTTACGTTTCCTGTGAGTCTACTGTCCTATAAGGGGTTAATGATCCGCTTTAACTTGACGTTGATGTCTCTAATTATGCACGTTGTTCACTTTAAAAAAGAAGGGTTTAATTAAAACAACATCACAACCAGAGTGGTAGACTTGATGCTTGACCTGCACTTGACTTATTCTTCCAGTGAGCGCCGACTGACTATTTGCCCGAGGACATTCAAAGAAACAATATTTTTCATAGTCTTTCCTTTTGAATCTTTGCCACTCTGTCTTACATAACACTGAGATCTGTGCAAAGCTCCCATAACCTATGTACTCCTCCATGTTTCCCCTTTTACAACCCTGATTTTCTGTGTTTATTTAATCTATTTAGAGGTCATTTTCACCGTGTTGCTGATTTACCACGAGAGAAGAAGAAGAGAAAAACCCTCAATAACAAATCGAATACTTGACTTTGTCTAAAAGACTTTACGCTCGTCTGGCTAAAGTGTTTCGGCTGCTAAAATTGCATCGTCCTCTAAGACTAAGAACATTATTATGTGGACAAATTCACTGTTTCCATGCAGTGTCTGCATTATTTAGCACTTCCCTGCAGCACGCTCCGATTCAATATAATGATCACATACTCTGTTTACCTTTTCAATGAAGGCATTAGAGTTAACAACAATTCAATATGTTGAGCTACAGGATCAATTTCACGTTGATGTAAAACACGACTCGCCGCGCACAGACAACTGTACCGAGTCCTCACTCCTATAAAATATTATAGAGCAGACGGGTTGTTTCTAACCGCACACAAAACAAATATGGAAATATTTCAATGAGTGATCATTCGCAACTTCAAAAAAATGAATGATACAATACGTTTTGATACATGATCGCAACTGTACATCTCGGGAGCAGACAAACTGAAAACTGTCTGGAAGTGTTTTAACGACACTTTATCACTTTGTCAAATTAGTAATATAAACTAGATTAAAAGCATAATCCTCAAATTGAGGCTTAAGCCTCAAAAAGCTTTGCTGGACTAGTTACAACTTGAAGGAACGTCCTCCTGTTTCAAAACCTCAGCGTGGAAAATACAAGAGGCCATGTTAAAGTGCCAGAATCTGCAGGTGACCACACGGTAACACTGCCGTACGTCTACCTGTGGATTTTTACACTTTTCTGCATCTTTTAATTGGTTCAAACTGAGAAAGGGAGCTGGTCTTTCCACTTATGTTCACATTACACTGCCGTCAAAGTGTGTGAACCATAATTTGGTGCTATGTGTTATTTTCTCTTCATGCTAGAAGTGGAAATTAAACTCTCCTGATGTCTCTTTTCTCTCATCAGCAGCATGAAAGTAGTGAGTACTGCACCTGTGCTGTTACACCGATCTGTCTCCGCCTCACATGATGCAGTATAGCAGGTGGATAATGCTACACCCACCCACCGCTCAGGCACGTCCCAGACCTTCCAGTCCTGTCCCTTTTTATTTTCATCCCCGGTGCAGTGACTTCGCCACAGTCTGTTCCTGTGAAGTCACTGATCTTACTTACTGATCTCCTCTCCAACAGGCAATAACAGAGGAACAGAAACACGGCAAGAGACCTTGAACCTGTTTGTCATGTTTGGGGTAAATACACTAGAGCCCCAGTTTGTCTCTACTGCGAGCACCACGGGCTCAGGGAGGGCTTTACCTGGGATGGAAACTGGGGGTAGGGGAGCAGAGATGAAAGTTGCAGCCAAATCTTCCTGTTCATGCTCAAAGCCCAAAAGCTTGCAGCTATTTTCTGGATTGACTGATTTCACTACTGGGTTGCAGAGCAAAACTGTGCACAGCCAGACTGTAATTCTACACATTCCTGGCTTCGGCGCCCACACACGGCTCTGATCTCACAGGAGCGCTCATGAGCAAAAGGATTTATTTTTTTTACACCTAAAACAGGCCCAATTTGCACTGCTGGAGGTACATGGATGCGCCATGACTCATTTCTGCTGATTACTCTACAAAACATTTGAGCGATTGGTTTGGAGACGCAGTGGAAGAGCGAAGCTAAATTAGTAAAGCAAGTAATAATGGCCGCAGGGCTGAAAGAAAGGGTTAAGTGGAAGAACGACCTAGCAGTCCATTCATTACACATTGTATTTCTGCAGCGGTGTTTAGCATTGAAACAATCCACGAGGGGTGAAAACAAGTGCGGCTTTTGGTATAAACACATTGCTATGAATGAAATGCTTAATTCCTTTATGCCCTTTCAGACTAACGTGTGCCTTTAATCTGTTATTGTGCAGTCTGAGTTTTCAGGGCGAGAGAGGGGAGAAAACTTTCCCAACCTTCATGTGGCAGCTTTCATTTGAGATAAATTGTCACTTAATGGAACACAGCGCTTTTGATGCACACGCATGTGGGCTTGTGTTTTAAATGACATTGGAGGAAATGGCATCAAACAAGCACAAGGACAGGGAAATTGCTTAAAAGCCTGTCGCAGCATGTGGTGAATGCCTAGCCCTAAAACCAATTTGCAATTACTTTGTCAACTTTTTTGTTTTTTCCCTAAACTATAATACCCATGTTCCTCTTTTTGTTGTTTAAGCACTTTTAAATTGTCAAGCTTCAGGTGAAAGCTTGTCTGCTGGCATAAACACAAACTGAAAAAAACCCCCATGAAATTCTGGGCTGTACAAATGATTCATGCTAAACAACCTGTTACTGCCTAAGAGCTGCGAAGCAAAGGTGTGTGTGTGAATGGCTGTGATTCTTTGATGCATTAACGCAGTCAAGGAAAGTGGGGGCTGATGTCCCTGCTGCTAATGCTAATCTGCCATTGTACTTGGCCCAGTATAAATCATAGAACAGCTACCATACCATAGTTTGTCATGTCAAATGATGTTCAGTGAGCTCTAAGCCTTGTCAGCATATATGACAAGGCTGCAGGCCTACTTGTTGTTCCTAGAGTATTTAAAAGTAGAATGGGAGGCAGAGCCTTCAGTTTTCAGGCCCCTCTTCTGTGGAACCAGCTTCCAGTTTGGATTCAGGAGACAGACACTATCTCTACTTTTAAGATTAGGCTTCAAACTTTCCTTTTTGCTAAAGCATATAGTTAGGGCTGGACCAGGTGACCCTGAATCCCCCCTTAGTTATGCTGCAGTAGGTGGAGGCTGCTGGGTTGATTCCCATGATGCACTGGGTATTTCTTCTTCAGTCACCTGTGTTAACAGACCTCTCTGCATTGAATCATATCTGTTATTAACCTCTGTCTCTCTTCCACAGCATGTCTTTATCCTGTCTTCCTTCTCTCACCCCAACCGGTCGCAGCAGATGGCCCCGCCCCTCCCTGAGCCTGGTTCTGCCGGAGGTTTCTTCCTGTTAAAAGGGAGTTTTTCCTTCCCACTGTCGCCAAAGTGCTTGCTCATAGGGGGTCATATGCTTGTTGGGTTTTTCTCTGTATGTATTATTTTAGGGTCTACCTACAATATAAAGCGCTTTGAGTTATTGTGATTTGGCGCTGTATAATTCAATACAATTCAATTCAATTTTATTTATATAGCGCCAAATCACAACAAAAGTCGCCTCAAGGCGCTTCATAGATACAGAGAAAAACCCAACAATCATATGACCCCCTATGAGCAAGCACTTTGGCGACAGTGGGAAGGAAAAACTCCCTTTTGACAGGAAGGGGTGAGAGAAGGAAGACAGGATAAAGACATGCTGTGGAAGAGAGACAGAGGTTAATAACAGATATGATTCAATGCAGAGAGGTCTGTTAACACATAGTGAGTGAGAAAGGTGACTGGAAAGGAAAAACTCAATGCATCACGGGAATCCCCCGGCAGCCTACATCTATTGCAGCATAACTAAGGGAGGATTCAGGGTCACCTGGTCCAGCCCTAACTATGTGCTTTAGCAAAAAGGAAAGTTTGAAGCCTAATCTTGAAAGTAGAGATAGTGTCTGTCTCCTGAATCCAAACTGGAAGCTGGTTCCACAGAAGAGGGGCCTGAAAACTGAAGGCTCTGCCTCCCATTCTACTTTTAAATACTCTAGGAACAACAAGTAGGCCTGCAGAGCGAGAGCGAAGTGCTCTAATAGGGTGATATGGTACTACAAGGTCATTAAGATAAGATGGGGCCTGATTATTTAAGACCTTGTATGTGAGGAGCAGGATTTTGAATTCAATTCTGGATAAATAAAACTGAAATGAACTGAATATGAGCAAGCACAGTGTAAATTTAATGAACTGGTCTAAAGATAAAGGGAAGGCAGTCTACTTCTTTAGAACAGAATAACTTTGTTGTCCACATTAGTGGAAAATTATCATTAGTTGACCAATTCACAAAGCAATTCAGAAGTTCAGTTTTCAGTTATTCTGTTTTACTTATATAGAACCAAACCATAATAACAGTTGCCTTAATGCACTTGATATTGGTAGGTAAAGACCCTACAATAGTACAGAGAAAACCCCAACAATCAGATGGTCCCCCTAAGAACAAGCATGAAATCAACGTTATTAATAAAATTAATCTTGTCATCGATAAATGTTCCCATATACCATCAACAACTTCCACAGACCGACTGGAAAGTAGCAGATCTTTTAAAGACAAGCGCTTTCATTTTGTCAGCATTAAATAACAAATAACGAGATTTGCACCAACCCCTCAAACCTGCGTAGCCCAGCATATCATCTGCATATTTTAACATTTGCACATTCCTGTCCTGTAGCTGTGTGTCATTTAAATAAACAAAAAAATAACAATGGTGATAAAACACCATACTAATCATGATTTAATCATATAAAACATGATTAATGCATACTTTCAGTGGATGATCAGTTAGAATATCCAGTCCTGGAGTTACTGCCATATTATTAGCTGTTGCAATAAAACGAGAGTCCTGAAGTCAGATCGACAATCCTCTCCTGAGCACGTGTTTGTGCAATTGTCGTGCAACTGTATTAGCTAGAATCAGTGTTGCAGCTTCTGTGCCCCTTTGTGGCTTGTATGCATACTGCGTAGGGTCCAGCTCAGCGGTCTCCAACCTTTTTTGCGCCACGGACCGGTTTATGCCTGACAATATTTTCATGGACCGGCCTTTAAGGTGTCGTGGATAAATACAACAAAATAAAACTAGTACCGGTACCGAAAAAAAGAAAATTTATTCATAACACACGTGAAAAGACCCAGGAAAACTGAGTAAACGATAAAAACGATAACAAAATAACGCTGAAAACCGATAAAAACCCTGAAAACAAACATCTGACAATTCGTTGGGAAGGTTGAACGCCTGGAAAAATGATTTAAAGAAGGACATATCCATGGAACAATGGGCATTGGTTTGCGCCAAAGCTCATAAACAAACTATTAATTCTAGACTAAGGTTGTTGCAATACAAATGGTTAATGCAAATATATGTTACTCCGGAAAAATTGTACAACTCTAATATTCCAGACACTTGTAATAAATGTAATGAAGATAGGGGTAACTTTTGGCATTGTATTTGGGATTGCAGGAAGATTGGCTCCTTTTGGGTTGCAGTAACACAAACTATGATAGGCCCGGGGGTTGGGGACCGCTGGTCCAGCTGATACACTACAGCTGAGGTGGCATGTTTCATACCCACTCAGTCCATGCATTTAACCAGTACAGAGGTCAAAGCCACTGGACATAAACCCACTGAGGGCTTTGCAGCCTGGCCTTTTGGGAAGTGGTTTCATTACAGAAGTGTTTCATGCATGTGCAACCGTACATGCATTTAATAAAAAGTGAAACAGTCTACTCAGGACACCCTTCAACTGTGCTCAACACCCTTTCAGAATGCATCCATGCGGAGAGTCCCACCCAGGTGCTTTAGGTGGTTTAATCCTCCACAAACAGTTCCCAAACACTTAGGGTTTATACGACGCCCTCGGTAAGAGTGAAGGAGGAGCAGTGTGAGGTGGCGTTGCCTTGCTTCACATTCAGAGGTGCCCGTGTCCCCATAAATATTTCGTGTCATCAGCAGTTTTATTTACAACACTGTCATCAATATTGCTTCCACTCAATGTGGCTGCCAGCCTTTACAACCTCCATCAGCTGGTTAAGTAGATTGAGTAAAACGCAAATGGCTCACTCAAGCTCTGCACAGCGCAACTACCATAAACCCCAATGTTTGTTAAATGAGCTTCTTGGAAACAGGCCCCCTGCTCCGCTGTGGCCACTTTAACGACCGCATGCGAAGGCTTGGCTCTGAGTGAGAGGCAGGCGTTGGAGGTGATTTAACATCGTTTGGTCTTCCCTCTCTGCTTTATTAGGAGGAGGAGAATGCCCTCCATCACTGCCGGCTTCGTCTCTCCCACTCATCTCTCACTGTCAGCCAGAGTTAACTGCTGCTATCCTTAAACCGTTCTGTCCTTTTACAAGTAAATGCAAGGAGGCTTCTAACTTTTCCTACAACTACATGACCCTATAACCTGTGAGTGCTGATTTCACAGAGAGCCAGCAAGTTGGTTTTACTCTTAGTTGAATCTAAGAGTGTGTCCTTGCTTTATGAAGGCAGATTTGATGTCTTTGGCAGCAAACAGCATCATGAATCCTGGATCACAATGAATGGATTTATTATAATCAAATTTCATACAACAC
Organism: Neolamprologus brichardi; assembly: GCF_056152115.1. Lineage (NCBI taxonomy): Eukaryota > Metazoa > Chordata > Actinopteri > Cichliformes > Cichlidae > Neolamprologus > Neolamprologus brichardi. The sequence goes on along the minus strand of NC_142119.1, from coordinate 33,198,467 downwards.
ATTTAAGCATCATACAGTCATCTGGGCGATTGTGGCTCAAGAGTTGGGAAGTGTCTTGCCCAAGGACACAACGACCAAGACTGCCCAAGCCGGGGCTTGGGCAGTCTTGGTCGTTGTGTCCTTGGGCAAGACACTTCACCCGTTGCCTACTGGTGGTGGTCAGAGGGCCCGGTGGCGCCAGTGTCTGGCAGCCTCGCCTCTGTCAGTGCACCCCAGGGTGGCTGTGGCTACAATGTAGCTGCCATCACCAGTGTGTGAATGGGTGGATGACTGGATGTGTAAAGCGCTTTGGGGTCCTTAGGGACTAGTAAAAGCGCTATATAAATACAGGCCATTTACCATCTAAGGAGTTTGGAAAGAAAAGCGTCTGGACTTCTTTAAATTGCTCAAAGATGTTTCACCTCTTATCCGAGAAGCTTCTTCAGTTCGAAGCGCAAATAGTGGAGAGTCCCAATTTTAAGCCCTATTGGAGTGTCCCCAAGAGGGTCATGGCTCAGGATGTGAGTGGGCGGTAAGGCGTCTGGGAAGGGATCTCAAAACTGGATTACAAATGGCAGACAGTTGGTGTCGTAAGCCACAGCCAATGCTCAAAGATGGTCGTTCACATTGGACATAGATGCTTCTTTCACTCCTCTTTCCAACCGTCTGTCTCCTCTGTCCAAAATGTGAACATTGGCGTCCTCGAAAGAGTGACCTTTGTCCTTTAGATGCAGATGGTCAGCCGAGTCTTGTCCTGTCAAGGTGGCTCTTCTATGTTGTGCCGTGTGTTTATGAAGTGGCTGTTTGGTCTCTCCAATGTAGAGGTCTGAGCGTTCCTTGCTACACTGTACAGCGTACACTACGTTTTTAAGTTTGTGTTTAGGAGTTCTGTCAGGCCATTTGAACTCAATAGATCACATGATAGGTTCACGCTAGGTTTCACTATGGGTTCACCCAAAACCTTGGCTCATTGTAACCCACACCCGTTTTCACACCTTGGCCCGTGTGATTAGGTAGAGGATCAATACGGGGTCCATGACCCTCTTGGGGACACTCCCATAGGGCTTAAAATCTGTGACTCTCCACCACTGTTCCCTCTAAGCTGAGCTGAGCAATCGTGCACTGCTGACACAGTCTCCGCGCACTGAAAATCAGTGAAATAAAATAAATACATGTATTTACTTTAATTCCAATTCAAGCTGGGTTTTTTTCTGTGCGCAGCGCAGATTTTCTATGTGGGGAGACCGTGTCAGCAGTGCGCGATTGCTCACGTGCTCAGCTTAGAGGGAACATTGCTCTCCACCAAATACGCTCAGAACTGAAGAAACTTCTCGCATGAGCGGTGAGACGTCTTCAAGAAACTTCAAGAAGTCCAGACACTTTTCTTTCCAAACTCCTTAGTCTACGATGACCTGGATGACTGAGAACCTTCACAAACACATCATACAGTCAATGCATTCTGGACATGGGACACAGTGAAAATTCGTTCTTAAAGTAGCAAAAATGTACTTATTAGGAATGATGTAGGAATTGTGGCTTTGAACGATGGTTAGCATGTGCAAAAAGTGCATGAAAGGCTCTGTTTTTGTGAACCCCGATTGGGTTTGTCTGCCCAGTTTGTTCCAAGTATGTCAAACCTTTTGTACTTGGTACCTGGTGCATTAGAGGAGCACTTGGATACAACATAAGAGTAGAAAGATCATATATTACAAATGGGTATGTGGCGCACAGCTCACCAAAAGACTTCTTTAAATGCAGTGTTAGCTATGCAGTTATGAAAGCCCGTTTCCGCCACTGAAAAAAAAACAACAAGTATCCATAACTCGAAATTTCGAGTTATTTTCTTGAAATTTCGACTTATTAACTCAAAATTTGGAGAAACATAACTCGAAATTTCGAGTTAGCTCTGCCAATCAGTAATCTACGTGAATGAGGTCACTTTCTTGTTACCCGGAAGCATATGGTGCAGAGTAACGTGCACTCAAAACCGGATTGCAACAAATTGGCGCTTTCGCGAGTACGTTTGCTGATAGTAACGCCATGTGATTCAGCTAATAACACAAGGATTTCATCATTTTTGAAGCCACGCTGAAAATACTCAGCAATCTGTGCATTCTTGACTGGATGTAATACCGGTAGCTTAGCTGTAGCATTTGTAACTGGGGGCTTTAGCTTCCAGGTAACAAGGAAATTACGTCATTCGCGTAGATTACTGTTTGACAGTGGTAACTCGAAATTTCGAGTTATTTTTCTCGAATTTTTGAGTTAATAAGTCGAAATTTCGAGAAAATAACTCAATTTCAAGTAATGGATCCTTTTTTTGTGGCAGAAATGGACTTCCATATGCAGTAGAGAGATCAGAGGGGAAATACAAATGGGTCTTAGTACTGTCTGTGACCTGCAGAATTGTACATTTATTTATTTTTGTTTAGTTTTGCAGTTTACAATGCTAGGTACAGGCACTGGTTAATACACTTTGCAGTCTTCGGCTGATATGATCTACTCCACACCAAACCACCTCAAAAAACACACCTTACTTCCGGCAGCAATAAAATACTTTTCTGGAGCTGAAATATATGCATCTCACCATTATTTGAGACCCTGAACTTCGTAGATATTCATAGGATAATCTGGGATGGATAGAAACAAAATCATTTCAGGGAAAAAGTTCATCTTTCCAAAAATGTGCTCAACCAGTCAAAAAAACTAGGTTGATTATCTTTTTATCATTTTCTCCTGACCATACATTGATGAGTATGATGAAATTATTTTGATGAACAGCCGTTCAAAAGGTGATTCATTTGTAACATAATTGTGCAGTTCAGCGCAGAGCGACTCACACCCCAACATTGAAACCGTTTATTTATATATTCAATGGCAAGGTGATTTAAAGTGCTTTACAGAGGCATTAAAAAACAAACAAATAAAAGCATGATTTAAAATGAAAAAAAGGAACATTAGATAAAATCAGTAGTTAAAATGTACATTTTGAAATTTAAGCTTAAAAGTAAAAGTGTGGATTTGGTGTTTTATTCAAATGCAGCTGAGAACAGGTGAGTCTTCAACCTGGATTTAAATAAACTGAGTGTTTCAGCTGATCTGAGGCTTTCTGGGAGTTTGTTCCAGATATAAGGAGCATAAAAGCTGAATGCGGCTTCTCCGTGTCTGGTTCTGACTCTGAGAACTGATAAAAGACCGGATCCAGATGACCTGAGGGATCTGGAAGGTTCATACTGGGTCAGGAGGTCGCTGATGTATTTTGGTCCTAAACCATTCAGAGCTTTATAGACCAGCATCAGAACTTTAAAGTCTATCCTCCGACGGACAGGCAGCCAGTGAAAAGACCTCAGAGCTGGACTGATGTGGTCCACTTTTTTGGTCTTAGTGAGGACTCGAGCAGCAGAGTTCTGAATGAGCTGCAGTTGTCTGACCTGTAAAGATGCTGTTACAATAGTCAAGCCTACTAAAGATGAATGCATGGACTCGTTTTTCCAGGTCCTGTTGAGACAGCAGATCTTTTATCCTTAAAATATTCTTGAGGTGATAGTAAGCTGACTTTGTTATTGTCTTAATGTGTTTTTCTAAGTTTAGGCCTGCGTCCAAAAACAAACAAAAGAAAAACAACGAACAATTGGGAGTGACCAGTTACCAAAGTAATTAAATTAAATTCAGCTTATGTATATCACCCACTTTTCCCAGCATGACAAAAAACAACTTTCAGAATTGTACATTTTAATACTGCGGTTTAAATATACTGACCGTTACAGTTTTCTGTGGTTAACAGTGAGCAGCTTTATTTGTCCTGCAGTTAAATATCACTGTGTACAGTTAAAAGTTTAAATAAAAGAACTAATTTCTAACATCTTCTTCTGTTGTGTAATTCCATGACTGCTGCTGTCTATGATTTCATATTGTATCATCAACACGATCCTCATTGTGAATCACAAAATGCATTTGAAAGGAAACTTGCTGATACTCGCCCAGTGCCGAGACCCACCTCCTCTTGCTCAAGGACACAGCTGAGCCTTGCCAAGACTTGACCACTGGCCAGAGAGTCACAGATGGCAGAAATTCGATAATGAGTCGAGGACTTGGAGGCCTTCGGAAAAAGAAACTTCCTACAATCCGAGGGTTTCCCTGAATACTCACAGGGTAGAGATGTTGCAGCGTTTCTGGAGATCTTGAGAGCTTATTTTCAGGGAGGAATTACTGGAAGTGCACAATGCGTTCTTTCTACAGATGTTTCAGCATTAAGCAAGGACAAAAGTGTTTTTTGATTATAGCCATGTGGCTGAGATAACAGGGGAATGCATAAACAGAAAAAAATGTACTCGCCACTAAACTCACTCTTTGTTTGTCTGGCCATCCTCAGGATTTTTACTCACTCTTTCTCTTTCTTAAGGTTTACGATTCATTGCGTTTTGATTATTCAAAGCTTGAACATCCATATTCCAACCCAGGTTATTTTTATATATTTTTTTGTTTCAATGGACTGTTTTTTTTTCACAGCCACATAGAGTGTTTTTGAACTCAGTATACTGATGTTTTTGATGTTTAATTCAAAAACATCAAAAACATCTGGTCTCTGTTTTCTGATTGATTTTAAAATGAGCGTTTTTCTGTTTTTGGCTCTGGTGTGGTCAGATAATGACTGGTTATGTACTCACAGTATATTGGGATGTCGTCCTGTTGAAGATTTACAGAGTGAACAGTTTGCATAAAGACCACCTTGAAAATTAGGCGGCGTGTCTTGTTGGGAATTGAAGCAACCCCCTTACTTTTGCATCTGATGGTGGGCAATGTTGTGATTTCATAAAGATTGATTTTCTCTCTCTTTTAGTTAAAAGAAAGGAAAAAAGTTAAATTTATTTTGCAAACAACTGGTCACAAAGCTTTGTACCAACCCAGTCTCATAGCACTCCATGACATGGTCACGATCTGCGATCTGTTGTGTTTCGGGACACAAATTTTCCCCCTTTACGTGTTCCTTAAAGCACCTTGAGGCGACTGCTGTTGTGATTTGGTGCTGTATGAATAGAACTGAGCAGAATTTCACTGAATAGATATCTCAACATTATCAGGTTGGAGGATTAAGTCTGCAGCCTTACTGGTCACAGTTTTTCAGATGTCATTTTCAATATGCTGTCAGTTAGTAATGTGTTGTTTGCCGGGCTACATTACAGTAAAATAAATAAGAAAAGGATTTGTCACTGATTCTGTTCGTATATTTTAAGGACAGAACTTGTGGCGAAGGGCTTTCACTTGGGTGGTCTCAGAATTTCATCTCTGCTTCATCGGGTGGGGGCCTCCAGCTCGCTTTGGAACGGTTCACAGAGTGGGAAGCGGTGGGCATGAGAATCAGCACCTCCAAATCTGAGGCCGTGATCCTTCTTGCCCCAAGTGGAGGAGTTTAAGTATCTCGGGGTCTTGTTCACGAGTGATGGGAGCGGGAGATTGACAGACACATTGGTAACGCTGTATCGGTCTTTTGTGGTGAAGAGAGAGCTGAGTATAAAAGCGAAGCTCTCAATTTACCGGTCGATCTACGTCCCTACCCTCACCTATGGTCACGAGCTGTGGGTAGTGACCGAAAGAACGAGATCGCGGATACAGGCGGCAGAAATGAGCTTCCTCCGAAGGGTGGCCGGCCTCTCTCCCTTAGAGATAGGGTGAGAAGTCCATTTGGGAGGGGCTCAGAGTAGAGCCGCTGCTGCTCCACATCGAAAGGAGCCAGCTGAGCTGACAAGGATGCTTCCTGGGCGCCTCCTGGGTGAGGTGTTCTGGGCATGTCCCACCGGGAGGAGGCCCCGGGGCAGACCCAGGACACGCTGGAGAGATTATATCTCTCGGCTGGTCTGGGAACGCCTTGGTGTTCCCCCGGATAAGCTGGAGGTGGTGGATGGAGAGAGGGAGGTCTGGGCTTCTCTGCTTGGGCTGCTGCCCCTGCGACCCGGCCCTGGATAAGTAGAAGAAAATGGATGGGTGGATGATTTGCCATAAAAAAACAAAAAAACAAAAAGGAGTTAAAATTGGTAAAAGCACCAAAAAGGCTGGTTAAACAATTTAAAAAAATATCCAATAATTATTGAATAAATAAAAACTTAATATGAACAAGTTTTATTGGTATTACCGGTGCTGATGGGTGATGACAGCACCATCTTATCTCTGTGGTCGAGTAACATCCCACTGCTCTGCTTGTGTGCATGGTGCTTCTCATTCTAGCTTCCCGCTGTTTTCTCATCTACTTTTAGCTCTTTTTATGTGTACATGATGTTAACTCACTGTGTGACAGAGTGACATATGTACATCTGTCCATCTCGTTCCAGTGATTGCCAGTGAACAACTAAATTGCAGCTTGTGGCAGTGAAATAATGCTGCAAGGTGGTAATTCAGTTAAACACAGCTGTTGCATTTCTGACATGAGGTGAGAAGTAACTGAAGTGTTTTTGTCAGTAAGTCAGTGGCTAAAACACTAATGCTGTCAGACTAGATTGGACTCCCTCAAAGATTTGATTGGGTTCTTCAACCGTGCGGTCTCCTTCCCTGCCTCCTTTATACTCCTAGTACAGTCCATTCCCCCTGAGTTCCTCCCAGGCAGGCTTTGCTCATACCACACTTCAACACAGAAGAACTGGCCAGTGGATTAATGCTAAGCTGGTAATTCTTATCAAACAATTACCTTGTTTTCCCCATGGAGAGAGGATGCGGAGCCGCCGGCGGTAGCGACAAAAGTCTCGGTCCCGGCAGACGATAACAGTGTTTTCTGGCTGAAACTTCAGACGTTGTGGGATCTGCCCATCCAAGGCCGTCTGCCGGATGTCTCCTGGGATACTGCAAAACACATCAAACACAACCGGCTGTTCGCTCGGTAAATATAAAACAGAATAAATATTAGATGGTCACATGATGCAGCTGTCGTGATTTGTTGAAAGTGCTTGTAGTGTTTGAGGTGGCCACTGTGGCTGTATACCTTATGGTGTCATTTATAATAATAATTGAATACATAATATATTAACGCTTAGAAATCCACCAGAACTCCCACCCCTCCCCCTTTTAAAGGAGTTACTGCATTTAAATTGGGAATCAACTTTTAAGGGTCTTTCCGTCTTTACTTCCTTCCAGAATATGAATGGTTGAATGAGACCCTAGAGCTGAAATGACTGCCACAAACTGCCCTCCAAAAATTGCTAAAAGTATTGAATGTTGGCAAACTGGTTGGGAAGACTCCCCCAGCTCTTTTGCACCTCAAGCACTCAAACGCCACCGATGGGTCAAAGTTAAGAGTCGGTTACTCAAATAACCACAAGTTTAAAAATTAAGTCTAATTCCTTGATTCTTGCTTATGATGTCATTTTTCTGTCCACTAGTGGATTTTATATTAACGTTTTTTAAACTTTTGGGGACATTTAAAAAAAAAAATTTCAAAATTCAAAATTAGTCCTTTATTTATCCAGGTAAAAAAATCTCATTGAGATTAAAAATCTCATTTTCAAGAGAGACCTGGCGTCATGGCAACAAAAGTCACATACCACACAGGTATATAACATTTAAAACAAAACAAAAAAACAAACCACACTACACATGAGCTCCATCTTCCTGTAAACTGATTTCTCGGTTCTTGGAAGGCAGACTTGATCTGTGCTGGTCAACCCACATTCATCAAGCTCAGGCACAACACCGTTTTTGTTCAGCGGGGAGTGGTTCTGCCTGTAGGCAAACAGAGTGCCAGGCTGAGACTTGAACTGGGTGGGCTTGTGAGGAATGTAGACCTCTCTGCATCGAATCATATCTGTTATTAATCTCTGTCTCTCTTCCACAGCATGTCTTTATCCTGTCTTCCTTCTCTCACCCCAACCAATCACAGCAGATGGCCGCCCCCTCCCTGAGCCTGGTTCTGCCGGAGGTTTCTTCCTGTTAAAAGGGAGTTTTTCCTTCCCACTGTCGCCAAAGTGCTTGCTCATAGGGGGTCATATGATTGTTGGGTTTTTCTCTGTATCTATGAAGCGCCTTGAGGTGACTTTTGTTGTGATTTGGCGCTATATAAATAAAATTGAATTGAATTGAATACAATATCCCATACCAACATGTGTAAAATATACAATAACAGATCAAATTAAGAGTACATTAAAAACAATCACACTGAGTAAAAGAGCTGTTCTCTCGTTCCTTTAAGACAGACTTAAACTCTCCCAAGGTAACCAATTCTGATCATTTCAGTTCCTTCTGCAGATTATTCCAGGAAGCAGGGGCAGCGTAATTGACACAAATTGCCACAGATGATCTTCAAACTGGTAGCAAGTTCCAGAGCAGTGGAATCTGACAGGCTCTACCTCACATTTTACTGTAAAAACTCGGTGAACTGCCACTAAGCCTGCACTCTATGAGCTATAGCTGGTGCTGAGCTATAGCTCTGGTGCTATGATGTATCTGTTTGAGCTTGGTCAAGTGGAGCAATTTTCATTTTGTATTTTTCAGGAAACCACCAAAAGAAGGTAATATTTTAGGAGCATGACGCATCTTTCTTCTTCTTGCTTGTACTTATGATGCAGCATTTTGGATCAACTAACAGCCTTTCTAGGACAGTCTCTTATCAAGGAATTGTAGTAGCCCAGCCTGTAGGTAGCAGCACTTACAGGTGTGTTGGTTAATAACAGGAGTCCTGGAGTGTTGTTCTGTGTGTGAGACAATATATCATGGTCAAAGCTAACTCCACACTGCCTCACAGTAGCTCTGCAGGACCAAGGTAATGACATCCAGAGCAGCATCTCCAGGATCCGATGGACTGACTCACAAATATAAGCTTGTATTTATGTTGTGTTATGTCTGCTCGGTGTAACATGGGAAATTGGTTGGCATTGCTGGCATGTTTGCAATATTCAGGTGACACAGTTGTCTATACAGAAAAATCGATCAAATCCACAAACACACACACACACACTGAACATTATATAACAACCTATTAAACTGTGTGAAAGCTGTGCAGTTGAGCATCGCTACAACAGCTGCAGCTGTCTCAGTTTGCAAGTCATAACAGCAACATTTCAGGATATGAACACCGTGATGGAATATTAATACGAAGGTAAGAAATAAAACTCTGTCACCTTGAGTTACGTCTACGCATCAGACTGTCTGTCTTCCATGTGCTGTAAAAACACGATTGTCTGACTCGAGCGCAAAATAATTTTTCCTTCGCCCAGAAGTCACAGTGAAACTTTCTAACAACATAACAAACGAATACATTTGTTATTTTTAAATACGTGAATGACTAACACTCGTATATTCACTCACTTTGAGCTATTTCCTCGACTTATATTAACACATTTGTAAACAACAGCCTTCAGGTACCAAATCGTTCCGATAATAAATGCCACTCTAAGCACTCCTTTGTTGAAGATGACGACTCATTTTTCACGTTCTGCTTTCTCCTCATTAATATCGGCGATCGTCACAGAGGCGAAGCTGCTGTTTTCCTTCTCTTGAGCGTTATTCTCATTTCTCAGTGTCGTAGCATCTCCCCTCGCCGACTCCTTTACCATCTTATCGAGGCGGCCTCCTCCAGCCCACGGCCTCCTCCTGGCCGCCCTCCAGGATGCCGATCACTGGATCTGTCTGTCAGCAGAATACAGACTGATTAATGCTTTCACTGCGACCATTAATAAAACTGCAGAGAGGTTGCTCAAATTGAGAGGTACAGCTCGGGCTGCACTGAACCAAATGAGGACATGCAGAGGAGGGAAATGTGGAATTATTTGTGTGTGTTTAGAGTTTGAAAAGTGGTCTCTCTCTCAGTTGACAATCAATGATGTAGCTTGCTTCAGTGTAAAATGCAAACAGTACTCTCAGTTATTTATGTTAGAGGTGGAGACTCCTGTGCAGCCACAATAATTCAGATTATATTTAATGCTCTTACCTGACTTGTGTGACAGTTGCTGTTCTCGTGCTTTGATCTTGATTTTCTGCACAGCAACAGAATCATTGTGGTGTGGTGATAAAGTGCCGGTGTCTAGGCCACTGGCACCCGCAGTGATCCACAGGCACTCTGCTGGACACACCCTGACTACTCCGCTGGTTTGTCTCATCCATCTCTCCTCCTCTCATACAGCAACAGATTCCAACACTGCAATCGTTTCTTCTGGGAGTCAAGAGAAGAGGATGCACTCCTGTGAAGCATTTCTGACTCATAATGTGGCTCCACTGCTCTGGTGTGTAGTAGGCTACACACAGTTTCGGGTGGGTTTGCATCTTGATGAAAAGTGGGCTACTAAGTGATAAAACTGGTGTTAATTCTACTTGCAGATTTTTTTTGTCTGCTGTGAAATGTCACAGTGTGGCTGTGTAATGCATTACTTGCATTTAACTCTCTTAGGCTACGTTCACACTGCAGGTCTTGATGCTCAATTCTGATTTTTTGATCAAATCCGATTTTTTTGTCTGCTCGTTCACACTACAGATAAAATGTGACAGCAAACGCGCTCTAGTGTGAACGCTCAAAGCGGCCTGAATGAGCAAAAGAAGACGTCACACACGACGCACTCTGTTTAGACCCAGACCAAACTATATTGTTTGACTGATGGCCTTAATATAAAGACTTCGGACTTCACGTTTCCCAATTTTTGCTTTAAGTTATTTTGTTATTTACATAATAATGTAAATAACCTAATAATGATCCTTATTGCTGTTTTAGAGGAGTGGTGCTTTTTTTTTTTTTTTAATCTTTCATGTTTTAATTTTTTTTCATTCCTTTCTCATTCCTGGTGAATTTAACTGTTGGATTCACTTGATGCACAGTGTCACGCACATCATCCAATGTGCAGCTTTTGGTGATTTCTGGAGGTTGGAGAGCAGTATACTTTATTCCTTAGACATTGATTATTTGGCATTCTGAACTAATCCTGTTCACATTAACTTCACTTTTCAAACTTGGAGTTCAGCGGTTGGTTTTAATTGAAGGTTGCTGATGAGTTTGTAAGCCTACAGCAAGAAGGACAAGATCACAAACTGTCTGCTTACTCATTCATGTGTATTTTACAAAAGACACAATCAAGGTTGGATTGCTGCATAGGAGTAAAAATTGTTATGCCTGTGCACCATTATTACTATTGTCCCTGAAGAGGCTAGATAATCCTCTAAATCCTTGAAAATTACTGTCACTACATAGACTGTGCACTATAAATCCACAGTCTGATATGTCATTCAGTATATTTGTTTTATTGTTGGACCAAAATTGGTATTACGGGACAGAAAAATGAGCATTATGCGAGCCCTTCAGTCTTTGGCAACGCTGATACATTTTAGCCAAATAAATTGTAGTGTTAGTTTCATTTTCTTCGCTTGTGTTGATACAGCTTTACCCATTGATGCTCAAATAGTTTTGGTCCATATTGCTGCCATCCAGGAGAAAGTGTTGCAATGTAGGTCCCCACGTTTGTGAGTTCAATTCAATTTTCAGTTCAGTTTTATTTATATAATGGCAAATCACAACAACAGCTGCCTCGAGGCACTGGATATTGTAAGGTTAAGGCCCAACAAAAATACAAAGAAAACAGAAAACCCATATCACATATCTTATATATGATGGGCAGCACAGTGGCGAGGTGATAAGCACTGTTTCCTCACAGCAAGAAGGTCCTGAGTTTGATTCCACCACCTGACCGTGGCCTTTCGTCTCCCTGTGTGGGTTCTCTCCACGAACTCCAGCTTCCTCCCACAGACATGCAGTTAGTGGGGTTAGGTTAACTGGAAAATCTAAATTGCCCATAGGTGTGAATATGAGTGTGAATGGTTGTCTCTCTCCATGTTAGCACTGCAACAGGCTGCAGTACCCATCCAGCGTGTACCCTGCCTCTCACCATATGGTAGCTGGGATAGGCTCCAGCCCCCCTATGACCTTGACAAGGACAAGCAACAAAGAATAGATATATTTATATGATATGACCTGCTTTGGCGACAGTGGGAAGGAAAAACTCCCTTTTAACAGGAAGAAACCTCCGGCAGAACCAGGCTCAGGGGCGGCCATCTGGCATGACCGGTTGGGGGTGAGGGGAGGAAGGCAGGTCAAAAACACGCTGTGGAAAAGAGCCAGAGATTAAAAATGAATATTGATTAAATGCAGAGCGGTGTATAAACACATAGTGAGTGAAAAAGAAACAGTGTTATGGGCAGCCCCCGCAACCTAGACCTATTGCAGCGTAACTAAGCGAGGTCACCTGATGCAGCAATAACAATGTGCTTTATCAAAAAGGAACGTTTTAAGCCTAATCTTAAAAGTAGAAAGGGTTTCTGTCTCCTGAATCCAAACTGGGAGCTGGTTAACAGAAGAGGGGCCTGAAAGCTGAAGGCTCTGCATTTCAAACTGTGAACCTTGGGCAGCTCAAGAGCAAAGCACACATACAGGGAGCTGGGTCGGGTGTGTGGAATAAAGAAAACAGCAACAGGGTGAAACTTCCTAACAGTAGGATAGACTTCATTCCTGCTCTCATTTTCTTTAAGGTTTTGGTTTATAGGCTACTGTCAAAACAGGACAAATTACTGCTGAAGGGACTGAAAGCCTCACAACACACCTTTTTTTACAGTAGTATTTTTACATGGAGTGATAGGTTTACAGAGGTGTTACTTAGCACAATAATTATGACGTCCTAATTGACCTTTACTCATGTCAATTACTTCATCCAAACAGTTGCTCTAAAAAAGGTCTTTTAATTCTTATTTCCACTCAGTTTTTATGAGGTAAACAATGTGTTTTATCCTCACTTTCAACAAATGGCCATCCAACAGATCACTACTGCTCTCCTTTAAAATCATTTGAACGTTTTGTAATCTATTGTCAATAAAGATGTATGAAAGCTTACATACCGAAAGCTTACATACTGAATAACTATGCCTTATGGACACATCATAATGCAAATATATTGTAATGCATACAGCTCTTATGTGTCATTTAGAATTATATACAGACAGTGGTGGAAATAATTATTTCACCCCTGGTGAATTTCTAAGTTTTTTCGCTTACAAGAAATGTCTTTATTTTTATGCTAGTTTCATTTTAATGGAGAGAGTGACAGACTGTCAACCAAAAATCCAGAACCCCCCCACACATTATATAAAAATTAGAAATGGATCTGCATGCCATCGAGTGAGATAAGTACTTGGTGGAGAAGTCCTTGCTTCAAACACTAAAACAGGGGTCTCCAACTCCAGGACTCGAGGGCCGGTGTCCTGCAGGTTTTAGATCTTACTCTGGGTCAACACACCTGAATCAAAGGATTAGTTCATCACCAGGCCTCTGGAGAACTTCAAGACAGGTTGAGGAGGTAATTTAGCCATTGAAATCAGCTGTGTTGGATCAAGGACACATCTAAAACCTGCAGGACACCGGTCCTCGAGTCCTGGTGTTCGACACAGCTGTTTTAATCTCTGTTCTTAACTGTGAGGATTGAATTCTTTGGGTCACAGCCAGGATTACTCTTCCTCCAAACATGGCAGGTCGAGTTAATGTCAAAGAGGTCGATTCTGGTGTCATCTGACCACATCACTTTCTCCCAAGCCTTCTCTATCTTTTAGATGATCGATGGCAAACTTAAGACAGGCTGATCCACAACTTTTCTCATGATCCTCCTGAACCCATGAGGCAAGGTTTTGCATGGAGCTCTACACCAATGACAACTGTTGGTTATTTTATATTTCTTCCATTTTCAAATAGTCATCGCATTCTCACCAAGCTTCTCCCATTCCAGCCTCGTACAGGTCTACAATCTTGCCCCTGACATTCTTAACAGCTCTTTGCTGGTGGAGAGGTCAGAATGAGAGAAGCTGATTCTGTGGACAGCTACGCTTTACACATAATTCAATTCAATTTCTTTATTGTCCCACAAGGGGAAATTAGTTTAGCAGCAGGATAAAAATAAACAGAACAATAAAATAATGATAACAATAATAATGATGGAAAGTTCAAGGACAATTATTTGCCATTAAGGAGACAAGATGCAGTAGGGATAAAATAGACCTGGAGTCTTTTAGTCCTCCTCAGAGGTACTCTAAAACGGCAGCCGGAAGGCAACAACTCAAACTCACTGTGAAGTGGATGGTTCACACAGTTAATAGAATGAGCCTTTCTAAGCACATTTCTATTGTAAATGGCCAAAAGTCCAAATTTTACTAGCAGTTTTTACCAGAAGTCCCAACCAATTCTTATTCTTCACCGTCAGGTTACCAAACCACGCAGCGATACAAAAAGACATCACAGATTCAATAAAACTTCTATAAAACAAGGACAACATCTCAGATGAGACATTAAAAGATCTCATTTTCCTTAAAAAGAACAGTCTTTGTTGAACTTTTTTAGTAGTGGCATCAGCATGAGATTCAAAACACAGTTTATGGTCGAGTACCACACCTAGATATTTATAACTCTCAACGATCCCAATATCGGCAGTTTTAATGATAGTAGGTGATGAGCTATAAGAGGACTTCCTAAAATCAATAATCATGTCTTTAGTTTTTGACACATTAAGTGAAAGGAAGGACTCATCACACCAATTCACAAAATCATCTACAACCTGTCCATGGCCTGACTCGTCCCCCACTAGAAGACTGACGATCACTGTGTCGTCAGCAAACTTCAGGAAATTGTGAAATTGCTGCGACACTCATTTGTGTACAGAATGAACAGAAGGGGAGAGAGGCAACAACCCTGGGGTGATCCAGTAGAGGAGGAGAGCACATCAGAAAATACATGATTCACCCTCACACATTGTGACCTATTGATCTGAGATTGGGCTGCGATTGGGAATATCTCTAATTGAGTGACTGATTTATTCTGTGTGCAACCAGAATTGTGTCTTTGGGAGCCACAATTCTGGCTGTGTTGTAGGGGAACAAATACATACAAATTCCTTTAGTAAGTTTTATGTAATTATATTAGCTTTTTCTTTGATATTCTGGCTTTGCCATAAAAATAGAGACTGTCACTTTTGTTGTCAATGAGCAAACATATTGCATGGGAGTGTGAATGTTAGATTGAAAGCACTTTGTTAGAAAAAGCAGAGAGAAAAATGTTTGAGCGCTCAAGTAAAGTAGAAACGTGCTATATTGGAACCATTTTTTTTACCATTCGAGTACATGTTCATAAAACCAGCGTGAGAGGATTTAAACCTTGTGACATGGTGTGTTATCCTGCTGGAAGCCGCCATCAGAAGATGGTACACTGTGGTCATAAAAGGATGGACATGGTCGGTAACAAAACATCAGTATTTTCAAGTTGGTTCCACCAAATTCTGATCGAGACTCATCAGACCAGGGACCAGTTTTCTGATTTTCTCTTGCCCAGTTTTGGTGACCCGCTTGGGAATTGTAGCCTCAGTCTCCAGTTCTTAGGTGACAGGAACAGCACCAAGTGTGGTCTTCTGCTTGTGCAGCTCATCTGCTTCATGTTTGGTATTTAGAGATGCTCTTCTGCATACCTATCAGCTCAAAGCAGTTTGACCGTTCTCCTCTCACATCAACAAGGCAGTTTGCTCAGTGACCTGCCAATCAATCACTTGATATTCTATTTTTCTGACCATATTCTGTAAACCCAAGAGAAAATCCAAGCACATCAACAGTTTCTGATATACTGCTGCTAACAATGCCCCTTTCAAAGCTGCTTAAATAACCTTCTTCCCTATGTTGACGCTCACTTTGAACTTCAGCAGGTCATAAATGCTTTGAGTTGCTGTCCAATGTTTCTTTTCCTGTTTGGTATAATTATTATAGTCTAACTAAAGCATCATTAGGACTTTGCATCAGGTTTTCCTACTTACAGAGCAGAATCTGGAAGTTCTTGTTTCATCTTTGACTATTTGATAATATGAATTTCAGCTACTGGCAAGTAAAAAACCCCCCAAAAAACAAAAACCTATTAACTTTTTATGTTGGCATCAAGGTTTATTGTCCTTTGATAATGTACAATATACAAAAATATAGGGTACCAAAAATTCACAGTGTCTAAAAGGCAGTGATTACTATACATTTGTCTACATGACAGGTCTAACAGTACACCTGGTAAGTTGCATAGAAGGACACAGAGCCTCACATCGCAGGGGACAGAGCTCGAGATCGACCAGTCGGTTGAACGCCCGTCTGACCACAAGCTTAGTTTACATCAAAATGACATCTTTTTAAATTTCATATCGCCGCTATAAATGATCATTGGTGGGTTATTTTCACTCCGGGTTCATGTGACTCTGGAGATTTTGTGTTTGAGCAGCTGGGAAAGGTCACAGGTCACGTTGTGGAGCTCTGTCCCCAAACAAACCTCATGGTTGGTGTGTACTTAGCTGCTGTACTTATTTTTCTCTTTAAACAACTATAAGGCTTTTTTTTTTAAACAAACAGTGTTAGCTATACAATATACAGATACATATACACAACTGTCTTCGAGGACATTAAATGGGTAGAAGGCTGTCGCTCCTATATACAGATAGAGCTCTCATCTCGTGCATGTACATTAGCTGAACTGAAAAGCATTGCTGGGTTAGCATTCATCGATCAGGCAATAATAATAAAATATAGCTGTGAGAATGCCCTTTATAAACCAAGCTTTGACTATAAATAACGTCCATTCCACCTCCGCACGGACCAGAGGTGTGATGCTTTAACTTACAATGATTAACATCTCAGACATGAAACAGGAAAAGGAAACAGTAGAATGCCTGCAACACAATGTGGAGAAGTGCACACACACACGCACACATGCACACTCATTCACACGCTTTACAGACGTCATAGTCATATGTATGAAAGCATTTACATTGTACAAAATACAGTAGGCTCCCTTTGCTCATTCAAGCACTTACATTCAGACACGCATGCATCCCTTTTGATGTTCACTGGTAAACTTAGGCAAGCGTAATTCAGCAATTTTCTTTTCTCTTCAAGAGGGCCCAGATGGATATTTTTTGACATTCTTTGCAAAAACAACATAATTGAAATCCTTTTATTTATTTTGTGTGTTAACATTTCATGTATCGAAGACGCAATGGTCACAAAGCAGAACAATCAAAAACAAAAGGAGTGTGTTCATTCGGTGAAATGGAAATTAGAGAAACAAGAAATAATTAGTTATCTTATTTAACAAAATATTTCTTCCTATGCTACAGCTCGTCTGAGCATAAAACAATTATCATCTTAGAAAAACAAACATTTAAAAAAAAAAAAAAATGAACAAGTGACTACTAGCTTATTCTACCATCATAGAAAACCCAATCCACTTGTTCAGCACACTGGCCATATTTGATATGACCACCGGGCTATTTAGCACTCAGCAGAATCGATGCATCCATTGGAGAATCAATTGGAGAATCAATCAATTCCTTTCCAGAAGTCTGTATTGTTCTTGAAAACAAAAAATAGAGGGAAAAAAAGTAGAAATAAAACAAATCTCGCCCCTGCCTTCTATTGCATACAGGCACCCACGGAATTCCCAAAGCTTTTACAGTTCAGAACGCTTCCAACGCTCCGTGCTTCGACTGTAGGAGTCGATATCCCTGCCCACTAAAGACAAGGGACTCGAATCATGAGCGGTATATTTCTCCTTCGACTGAGGATGATGTGAAGCGTAGTCAAACCCTAACCAACCCCAAACTTCTTATCTTTTCTGTCGTGTGAAATAGCAACAATGAAGGGCGTGGATCCCTCCCCCAAACAACCGAGCTGATATTGATCTCTAATTTACTCCAGCATTGACTTCATTGAGCTTTCTCTTTTTTACTGTTGTTCTCTTGCTTTGTGCTGTGTGGCAAGGACGTGCTTTTTGTTCTCTGTAACTGCTTTTGCTGTCGAGGGACTCGAAGTTCATTACAAGCTGAAAATGTGGTTTGTGATGGAGAGGCATAAAACGGTGACCCAGATCCACAGAAATGTTTCTTCTTTTTAAATTTATTGTGTTCGTGTTAGCCTCTGGAAGTGCGGATGCTTGACCGACCCGGCATCTGCACTGAAGTGCGCGGTAATAACAGTCTGTCTAAAGCCGTTACTCGTCCTCGTAGAGTTTTCCACTAGTTCTCTGCATGAAGCTGAGAGTTGACACTGCTTTATCCAGTCGGGCCTTTACAACAACACAGCCCCAGCTGCTTGCACAAGTTCCTGACTATAATAGGACAGCGGCATTCCTCTCCAATCCAGATCTCCTGATGGAAAGTTCCAAAAAGACCCTTAAAAACAAACGAGAAGAGGCTAGAAAGCAAAGACAGGGGGCGATGGTGATCAGAGGAACTTGGCCTTAGTTCATGTCGGTTCAGTTATGTCACCATGGCATTGGGGGGTGGCGTCCGTTTGGGGCAGCGGGGTGGAGAGCCGGATTTGGGGCGGGTCTCAGCTATTGTTAGTGTGGTTGTAGGTCCTGCACGGTGACGGGGATGAGTTGGGCTGGTAGTCAAATTTGCCGAGCGCTGTGGGATAGTAGGTGGTGGTGTAGACGTTCGTCTGCTGGAGCGGTGTTGGGTAGAAATTGGATCTTTCGTCGGGCAGCAGGTTGTTTTTATTCAGTGTCTGAAATAACACAGAAGGGAAGAAAGTCACATTAAAATCATATGCACACTATGAAACAATATGCCAGCAGACAATATTTTATAAACATTAAACAGCCAAGTAAGCCATCCCCTTTATTTGCCATCTTCATGCTAAGCTAAGCCAACTGTCTTTTTCTTTAGCCTCATAATTATTATACCCACACGAGTGATCTTATCTTCTAACTTGGTGAGGAAGTGAATGTGAATAGATCCTCGAGTTGTTTGGCTGCCAAAGCAATAAAAATACTTCAGCATGTTTCCAATGCAAATGAGCTTGTCGAGTATATTTTCCAAAATAAATGTTATTTTACTGAAGTACACTTGACTCTCATGCAGCTCAATCTGCTTCGTTACAGAGACAGGCATCCACTTCTGGAAAAGCCCTCACACATGTAGATCTGGAAAATAACGCAACACTGGAATATATTTTCAGTCACTTTCAGACCAAGTTTTGAGGATTCAATTATAGATGGAATTCTTGAGACCGAGATTTGGTTTTCGACGTGGACCGTTTTGTTTTGCATTCCTCTGAGGTGCAGACAATATAGAAGTTAATCTTCCCTGCAGGTAAATAAAATACCTCCAGTAGCTTTGAGGTTATTATGTGAGCGAAAGTGTATTCATAACCAAAGCAAACCAATTTAACAAATTTAATTTGGATCTTGTCAAGCATACTCAATACTCTTAATATAGGAGATGGCGGGAATTCATTGGAGCTCTCAAATAAAAACAAGTCTAAAACCCACATTTTATTCGAATGCATTTGCTGAGTCTCTGGTAAAAGCCGACCATAAGGTGAAACACTTTCCAGGGGAAGCATTAGACTAATGTAATCCATCTGAACAGCTCTGGGGAGCAGGGCAGGAAGATAATCAGGTTAGAGTCAGTGAAATACACAACAGTGGGCAACACAAATTGGCCTGGAGGAGAGGGAAGCCACTGCATAAACAGTGCCGTAGTGCTACATGGTGACATCGGATGCACATCCAGCAGAGTCTGGCTATCCCCTCTGGTCATTAGAGCTAATGAGTTCGGGCTCTCAACACCACGATGGCTGTCAGCAACACATCCACACAACCGCCAACAATAACAGTGAAGACAACAAGTATCGAGAGGCGGACACGATCAAAAAACACTGGGATGAGAAATAGTTATTTGGCACCACGTTTGTTGATGATGAATGATGAATCTGCGCTTGGAAACACTGGCTGGCAAAAAAATACGTTTTGTACAGACTTAAAATAGCCTATAATACTTCTATTTTAATATTACAGGCTTTTACTAAGAAGATAGTGAGCAAAGTGACAATCTTTACATATGCCATGATGCTTGTGAGGTGGACAGCCTAACCAAATTGTGGTCTGATGTGCACAGTAACCTCTAGAAACAGACAACATACTGTACGAATATATAGAATCAGTTGCAAAAGGAATTTTGTGTGTTATTTGCAGTCAGTTTGCAGTCTGGCAGGTAAACAGTCTGTGTGGAAAGGAGAAAAAAAGGGCTCTATTTGTCCAAATGTAACCCTGAAACACGAATTTAGCTTCTTCTTTTTTTTAAATTAGTTTTTAACATGCATCTTTAAGCAAAGACCAGCACATTCACAGCTAAAACGAAGTTTTTTCTCAGCGCTGTTGCCAAGTGCTTCGTCATAGGGGTCGTCTGATTGTTGGGGTCTTAACCGTAAAGTGCTGAGGCAACTGTCGTTAAACTGACGCTATATAATTAAAGTTGAGTTGAAATGAAATGTTCTTAAAAAAGATATTTAGTGACAAACACCAACAGACTGCAAACACGAGGTTAATGTTGAAGTCGAAAAGCATGGCCCAGTTTGAACCTCATCCCAAAGGCCTTAAACTCAAAACTCTCACAGACTTAATTGACATCATCTGGTGAGTAAAAAAAAATAGTAAAATGTGAATGGCCCAGTCCTTTGTGAGAGATATCATGACGTAACATAGATTTTCTCCTATGTGGGGGATTTTTTTTTATGGCTGAATCACTCGGGACCAAATCCCTTCCAGCCTCTTTCCTTAAGGTGTCTACACTGCAAGATTTTAACAAGCTTACAAGTTCATTACAGTCCACACTGTGTGGATCTAATCAACCTGGCTAGGACATCAAGTTTGATGCATGGAGACAGTATGATGAAAATACCTACTGAGGCGGTGCCAAGATGCATGGCTGTTACTCCTCCGTTATTTGTCTCCATGCTACGTCCCCCTTGGCGCAGTCATGATAACAGCTGAAGGACACATCACACAAACAAGCTTCTGCTGCCACAAGTCAACTGGATTTTATTCTTTGTTTGAATTACAAACATTTTATTTGGAACATTTTACTTCCATTACTCCATTTGCATTTTTTTTCCACTAAAGGGCCAGCGTCAAAATGATTAGCGCGACATCGCCATGCTGCATTCCTGTTTGTAGGGTAGTAGTCCACATATCTCACTTATCTTAACTGCACTACTGTATAGCTCTGTGTAAATAATCATTCTGTACATATGATAATTTTTAATCCTACAACTGTTTATAACTTGCATAGTTCACATTTCTGTATAACTGTATATCTCAGATTTCTGTATAGTTTTTTATTTCATATTTATATCCTGTTCATAGCCTGTACATACTTATAGTTATAGAATATTCATAACATACTTCATACCGTGTACATTGTAACATACCATAATAGACCCATTTCTGTAATATATTTACATATCTACATTATTGCTAATATATATTGTAATATATCTATATCACTAAAGCACTTCTGGATGGATGCAAACTGCATTTCGTTGCCCTGTACCTGTGCATGTGCAATGACAATAAAGTTGAATTCTATTCTATTCTAGTTGTAAGTTTGTCCGTGACAGCCCAAAACTGCATATTATACAGCCGCCTTCACAAGAAGGAGGAGGTGCAGATGCAATTGTTAAATGATCATTGTAGTATTTTTTTTTTTAAATATAAATGAATCCTCTATGGTCATTCAGAGAGGCAGGAGGGAAGGACACCTAACCAGAATGTTTATGACAGATACAATTTCTGATTTTGGAGTGAAAAATCGAACCTCCTAGTTTTCCTCAAGAAGAGTTTAAGATCATTTTTTCAGCTGTTTCTCAAAAGCATCTTTCAGAAACAGGAACAAGAAATGCAATAACAATATCCCAACTCAATCGGAGAGTAAAACAATTGAGGGACGCAAAATGTCACTAAAAGTCTACAGGCTTCTAAGGAAAGCAGCTTCTTGACTTGCTGTAAATGTGAATGCACAGTAGACCGATAGCAGTGGGAGGTCGCAGGCTGACTAATGCTTTAGAAAGCTAATGAGCCCCGTTCATAAGGGCTTGGTGCAGGTAGTAAAGCCATACAGACTCTGTATAGGAGCGAGAAGGAAGAGAAATTAACAGTAATTCATCTTCTGCGCATACTGCACCATTGAGATAAATGAATGAATGAAAGCTCTAAATAAAACATGAATCAGACCCACTGCCCTTGAATCCTTAATATTTACATTGTGTGCGTGTTTGTGTATTTGAATAACACCAAGTAAACAGCACTTTCATTTGTATTTCTGCATAATATTGTGTGCTTCACTTACCTTAAACTCCATTGGTGTGTACTTCTCATTCTTTGGCGTGGTATTGCCCTTGTAGTTGAGGTGGTTTGGGGTGGTGGGATGAATGATGGCGGACTCTTGAGAAGGCTTGTGGAAACGTTGACAGTACACATAGATCAGGAAAGATAGCAGCCCCGCCCCAAGGAAACAGGAAACACCAGTGGCAATTAGGTGGATGGAGGTAAATGCTGCAAAATAAAGATGACACACGGTGTTAGCAAAGCTTGAGTATATATTATTAGCTTGAAAAAGGACATTTTTCAACACCCATATTTACCATGTGTAATCCATTAAATTAACCCGTAAACTCTAAAATACCATGAAATAATTGCTCAGAAATTCACATTTTTTCAAACTAGAGTGTTCATTTACCTTGTTAAAAACTTCCCAAACTCATAAAACCATGCTTGGCTGCCATGGAAGGATCATCAGCTAATCCAGATAACCTGTGTCGTGCAGGCCATAAAAGCTGGCCCAGGCAAACTGCTCAGGTGCTCTCTTGCACTCCACCTGACTTTAACCTACTGGTGATCTGTTTCTTGGTTAGGTTATGTTTAATATATATTTTCTAAATATTTAAGTAAACCTCTTGTGTGAAGGTGTGTGTCACCTACTTTGAACCAGTTTGTGGCAAATGGGGGCTCGTCCGGGATCTTTAGACCCATTGGTAAGATTGAACTTTGAGTCAGTGCTGACTTACTAACTTAGCTTTAGGTTTGCTAAATGCTTATGCAAGTTGAACTAAGTTATGAGTACAGCTTAAAGTAGTAATGGTATTTAGCATTGTGAGGAGTATCTTAGGGAGTTCCACACAAGATAGAATTCTTTGGATTGGTTACAATAATTTAGGTATTCTGTGGTTGATGTTGGAAGAGAGTAGCAATAGTATAGTGCTTGGGTGTTAAACCCATGAATTTACAGTTTCATTGTGCTTTTGGTGAGTATAGCCACATGAGTCTCTGAGCCATGCATCTCCTTTTGTAGTGGTTGATCTCAACAGGAGACCAACCACGCTTTCTCTTTAGTGTGACAGAAAAGTTTGTTGAAGACAATGTCTTGGGAGCATTTCCCTGGTTTCCAGAAACTTGCTAGTTTGCTCTTTGGCACCGTTGTTTTTGGTGCATATGTATCTGTCTGAAGACTAGGGTTAAGATCAACTTGTATTAAAAAAAACTAGGACTAGGGAGCATAAACTCTGTGTCTAGTTCTTCACCAACATATTTGTCGTGTTGATTTGTGGCCTTACTGGACACATGGCTGGACCAGCCTTCTGTAACTATCTGACAAAGTGTAACTGGTAAAATGTGTGAAGGGTAAGAGTTCCAAAGTTGAACTTGAATAGTGCTGTGAAATATTTAAACTTGGTAGTTTGGTCTGGTAGCGTTGTTGTAGACCCATTATTTGCTTTGCTTTGAGCTTTGTTGTAGCTTTGTTCCCCCTTTGTTGCCGTCTTGGCCATTTTGGTTAGTATTGACGTTTTTGCTTGGAGGAACCTTTTGGTGTGCTACTGTGGTTGACGCTCGTACTTTAAATCCAGTATTGTGTGGGGGTGTATAGCTGCAGACTATATGGCAGCACTTGTGATGAGATCTGGTGCTCATTTAGGTACCAATGAGTAGACTTTCACTTGCTGTTAGGTTAATTGTTTCTTTTTCGTGTTGAACCTATTTGCAAAGATTTGCTTTCTGGGGCAGATACTGCTTTCCCCTTTCTGTAAACCAGTTACACTATTAGAAATCTCCTGTAATTAGAACCCATTTTGCCTCGTATTCCTATAACCGCCAACATTCACTTTTACTTCCCACCACTTAATTTGTTCCTGTGGTAGGAAAATTGGATTTAGTAAGGGGGTGGATGTCAGCTCATTTGTGGGCCAGGTTGTGTGGTAGCTATTTTAATGTTGCCTTCTGGTGTTGCTTTTTTGTTTTCTCGTTTCAGAATAATAACGCGGACTCGTGATTTTTAAGGAGGGTGATGTTAAGCCCCTCCCACACTTATTAAAGCCACGGTCTGCTGTTTTGCTGGCGTGGGAGGATCGTCAGGTAACATAGGCCACCTGGGTCTTGCAGGATATAAAAGTTGGCCCAGGTGAACGAGTTAGTTGTGCAGGGAAATACTCAGACCATCCATCAGCAACCAAATCACTTAAATCACTGTTTTCCCAAATACTTCACAAGGTCATCTTTGCTATGTCTTCATGCCTAAATGCACTGAGCTCCTGCCATGTGGTTGGTTGATTAGATATTTAAGTTAATGACCAGTTGAGGTGTACCCACTAAAGTTGCTCATAAGAATATAAAGCAAGACTGAAATACGACTGTCCAGAGTTCTTTTCCTGATGTATTTTGTTTATCAGTGCAGTTAAAACATCTGTAGGACTTTTCTATCAGTAGGTATGAGGTCATTAAAAACATGAAACAAAAGAGTTGTCCTTCCTCCTCCTGACGGGCTGTTAGGAATTTTAACTGACTATAATAACACATATGAAATGAACATATAAATACATACAAATATAATGTATGAAAACACACATCATGGACAGACATCTGTGGAAACATACAGGGGGAAAGAAAAACCCTGAACATGCTCAGGGAGATGAAGCGGAGGCAGCTGTTAATCCACTTACCTCCACAGTGTTGGTCCTTATCAAAACCAGATGCAGGGAGAATGACTGCAGAGAGGAGAGGAACACACAGTCAGACACACACATGCATGCACACACACACACACACACGCATTCCCTGGTGTAACAGCCTTCAGAACACAACAACAACTGGTTGCAACATCAGGGGAGTTGACACATGCTGAAAAAAAATGGTAAATGAAAAATTTTAATGTCTCCTCAATGATGCACAAACGGTCCATGGAGATTTTTTTTGCTTTTAAAAATCAGGGTATTTCAAGAATTTCTAGAGGAAAATTGACTGTTGAGCGAGAACTGAACCTGTCTAGCTGCTGTGATAGAAACTAAGAGGCAGGACAAACATTTACAGGTACAACACGACCTTTCTACCAGCTCCACTCATTCAGATTCTTCAGAAAAAGAGGAGGTTTCAGTTGTTAAATATTGCAGTTCCTCATTGGACTGAATTTCTTTTAAATTTTCCAACTTCTTCACAGCTGCCTTCCTTATGCAAGTGACCTTAACAAATCCATCCTTCGCCTCATTGAAATCTGCAATAAAATTAGATGTGATTTGCTGTTGTGACAACCCATTAATATTAATCGCCTTCGTCTGGACTCATTAGGGATTCTTAGCCTGGAGAGGCCTATGCTGGCAGGCCATGAAAGATCATTTCAGGAGAAACTTTCTGAAATCGGCATCAGCAAAACGAGGTGCGCCGAGGCCAGTTGGATCAGCTGCTAACTTATTGCATTCACATGGACTTAATTATGGTTAATCAACATGAGCAAATGAGTTTTGTGCACAAAGAGGATGTCGACTACAAAGACACAAACAATATGTGCTTTTATGGATATCCGATTTAGGATGAAGACTGTGATGCTGATTCTGCGTACGTACAACCTGGACAAACAAACAAGTTATGGCTTTTGGAGCGAGCTGCCAGTGAAGATTTGGCAAATCAAAAATCTTGGCAAAATAAAATCCTGAAGTTGTGCCTTATATTAAGCTTGATGTCAAAGCAATAACATGATGATGATACTGAAGGTTGTTAGCCCTGGTTTTGGTTTGTGTAGTGGAGCATTGTTAGATAATAAACTGATCAGTTGCCGGGCAGAGTGCCAATATTATCATTTATCTAAAAGGGGGACATGGTATGCTTTTTCTTATTTTATCTCATAAATGTGTATACTGTTGCTATAGTAGATCACCAAAGTATACATAGGAAATATCAGCATGACTGTAAACCATGCAAAGGTATTCTAATAACAGTCCAAGAATAAAAGTATGTAGTTGGAAATGAGCATAACAATTTTGAGACTTTCAGTCATGTCTAAGCAAAAGCTTTTGGCTGTAACACAGTTAGCATGCAAACACTACACATCTTGGAGAGGTAACTCATTTTATCAACAGAAGAAAGCATGTCAGATGAATAACAGCAGCGCACTTAACAAAACCCCGAAAATAACATCAAAGCAGTGGAGAAACTTTAGAGATAAAGTCAAACGCAAAACAGGATGGAGAGCGATATCTGTGAGAGGAGCCTTCCTTCTGCTCGAGAGACACTGGCTGTGTCCCAAGTCAGGGTCTGCACGCTTGAAGTACGCATTTTAAGTGTGATTACGTCACCGCCACGCGACGACAACTGTCCCAATTCGAAGTGTACTCCAAATGCGCCGTCGATTTCCCCAAATATCAAGCGTGGTCCGGTGCACGCTTCGTGGTCCCATATATCCCACAATTCATAGCGCGGCGGTGGGTGTGGATAATTTTGCTGCAAAATACGGCAGAAGGGAGCGGCCAAGAGTGAACTGTCAAAAGTAAGTACTGAATATGACGTCACTTATTTATGTGCGAATGTTTAATAACGAAGAACATTAAAACATTGCCGTTGGCCACATGTCTGCAAAGTTGTGTGACATTAGTGATGTTCGTACTTTCAGCGTTAACTTGGTTGTAAAGCCTTTACATATATATATCATAATAATCTGACAATAACTATAATATTGGCCATATTATATTTACATTACCACAGTGAGATGATTTTAGTCTCATGAACAACAAGAGCTAATTGTTATTTACTAACTAATCTTGAAATAACTGTTCAGTACAGAAAAGAAGCCCAACAATCATGTTTTACAGTCCCGTGGTCTCAGCCTCAGATACTCAACTAATCAAAGTGATGTCATGACAAAAATGAATGACCAACAAAACATTTTTTCTCCTTCATTTCTGTCAAACAAAGCTGTATGTAACGTTTCTCGCACTAAGTATCATGGTTGCTAGGCAACCTGAACAGCGCGACGAAGGCTAGACCGTCCCATTTCACAAGCCTCTCACTTCCGCACTTCTCGTACTTAGTACGCACCGTACGTAGTACACGTAGTGCGCGTACTTCAAGCGTGCGGTCTCTTAATTGGGACACAGCCACTATTTGCAACCACACACAACTGATCAACTTCCACAGCATGTCTTTATCCTGTCTTCCTTCTCTCACCCCAACCAATCACAGCAGATGGCCCCGCCCCTCCCTGAGCCTGGTTCTGCTGGAGGTTTCTTCCTGTTAAAAGGGAGTTTTTCCTTCCCACTGTCACCAAAGTGCTGCTCATAGGGGGTCATATGATTGTTGGGTTTTTCTCTGTATCTATGAAGCGCCTTGAGGCGACTTTTGTTGTGATTTGGCGCTATATAAATAAAATTGAATTGAATTGAATTGAATCAACTTTAACTAATTACACGACTTCCATTCCATCGGCTCAGTTTGTAAATTATGACTTTTGTCTTCTCTAAAAAACATTAATAACTGCATAGACATGAGTAAGAGTAGTCCATATTACCAGTTGTTTCACACGCCTGTTGGTACCAGTAGATCAAGCTGCAGTAGAAGACCTTTCAGGTTTGAGTGTGGGGTGGGCATTGTATTGATACAGGGACACCAAATATTGATATTCTGTTAAATGATTACCTTATTTAACAGAAGGGTTTGTCACAATGGGTCCAGTCATGTTTCACAAATCCCAGCACAGCTTAAAAACGACTTCCTACAACAGGTTCATTTTTAAGTACAAGCATGAGCCACTTAGATATTTTGTCACTGAATACAAATAAGTAAATTTTTCCCCCACACTGACGCTTTCAGAGCATGTCAAAATGCTCCGAGTGTCTGAAAATATTGTCAGCCTCCTGGGGGTAACTATTAGTTGAGTTGTCAGTCAGTTTTGTTGCCATTAAAATGACACAAAATGTACAAAATCTGAAAAAACAACAAAAAACAGACAAGGCTGAGCCACTAGAACAGCTAGCTGTTTGTGTACCCTCGCTTTGCACAACAAAAATGCGTGCTTACAACTTCCCATAAAACAGCATCATGGAGTTTTTGTGACAAAGGCAAGCTAGAGCCATGATGGAATAAGTGAAAAGCAGCGTGTTTGGTGACATTCAAGGACACAAAATAAAATACAGGCTGCCCCTCAAAAATCAGAGAAAAAGGAAGGATGCTCGCAAGGAGCTCTTGAGAGGCCAACAACTCTGATGAGAATGTCGAAGGACGCTTCACGGTTACAGTATGCATCTGAGAGCCGAACAACTCACCGGGTATTTCATTGCAGTCTCTACGCTGAGTGCTGTTCCCCACACAGGGGGTGTTGCCCTGAGCGCCACACACACGACTCCTCATCTGCAGGCCTGAGTCATCACAGGCCGACCACAGCGACCAGGCCATCCAGCCACCTAAACACAGGAAAAAACAGCAATAAATAAAAACCCCAGCAACCACAAGGCTACATCAAGCTCACACTCAGTCCTGGAAAGCAATGGGCCCACCCAAGCTGTCACCACCTGCGGGAACCTTTCACATTTCTGCACAGCCAAAAAAAGAAGAAAAAGAAAAAGACCCCAAACACACCAAAAGTGTTTGTGATGTAAACGCAATTGGAAGAGCAAACCAGAAGAGTTTGTTTAGTGCATAGCTGAGATGTTTGTCTCCCGAGCCAAGCTTTCGTGCTGTATCCCCGCAGCAGGCGACCGAGCAGTAAACAAAAGGCTCCCACCAAAGAGGAAAGAGAAAATGCCCAACTTTCAGCGCCTCCCTTTGAACCGTGCACTTGCTGCACTCTTTCGCTCCCCGTATTTAAAAGCACCAGAGTGGAGGGAGCACAGGCTACCACAAATGAAACCTGATGAAAAGCTGGTTTGTTATTCAGCGTGCTCTCAAGTGTGCAGTTTTGGCAGAGAGAGCCTCAGTGGAGGCAGAAGGACGGGCCTTCTTTTACCTTTCCTATCAGGCGGACGCTCACCAACAAGCTGCTCCGCTCTCCGCTCCATTCGTTCTGCACAACCACCTAGACACATGAAACAAACTGACCAGCTCAAATGTGTGCAATAACCGTGCATCACTACAACCGGCGTTAATTGCTTCATTTATTCCCATTTATTTTTGTCACCCAGACGACCTGCGTGATCGCACTGTAGAGTCGGAGAGAACAGCATCAGGCCTGCGGGCTGCTCGTTAGTATTCTGTCCTGACAGTCCTACCTGCTGTCCTCCATTACCGGTGGAGACTTTAATCAAATGACCTGCAGCAGAGGCATCAAATATCCCCGTGACTGACAGCCAGCTTGCCTCTAATTACACATGCGGCGAGGTCGGCAGCACCAGGAAGACCCCAATAGATGACTGATGTTCGCCTGTCAATAAGCGAACAGATGAGGAGACAGATAGGGATCGAGAGAGACTGCCGGCAGCCTACTGGTGCGGGGTTAACAGAGATTGTTGGTCCGCGTCAAACAGGAAAACATTAACCTGATAAAGGAGGCTGATTAGCATCTTGGCAAAGAGGGGAAAAGACAGAAAGTCATTTACCTTTCTTTGTCTGTAATTACCGAGGAGGCTGACTGTAAGCGTTACCCTCCGCGTGAATGACAGTCGGACTGATTTAAAAGGAAAAGCATCTGAAGAACTGTTAAGAAGAAACGGCTGTTGAAATCTGACAGAAGTCATCCGTCTACACTCACACAAACACGTGAGCATCCCAGACAATGAATATTTGTCTGGGCCTGTTTTTGTTTGCTGCCAGACTAAAGAAACATGAAAAATCACACGTTAGCGACAAAACAAAGCTGTTTGAAATGAAAGCTTAGAATCAGAATCGGGATGAAACCTTATGAGTTCGGCAGGTGGACTTTTCCCCCCCACCTTCTGGATTAGCAGGCAGATCTCTCATGAATATTTCAATGTCCTTGTGGGAGCAGAGTAGAAGTAGACGGGGGGAGGGGGTGGCTTGTTTTTATACATCTCACATATCATCACATGTGGGGAAAGCAAGGCTAACCTTCAAAGTAAAAGGGAAAAGAAGAATACTCAAACTTCCCTTGTGTTTCTGTTATTTTAACTTTTAAGGTATAGACATGTTCTTAAACTAAATACATAAAACTTACCTGTAGTCATAGCTAGATTGTTTTATTTGTCCAGGTATTTAGGATGCCCGCCTCTTAGATGTTTTAACCTTAGCAATGAAAATGGACATAAATCTGCGTAGGTTTGGCAGAACATCTGAATTTTACACGAGGCCACAGATCTGAAACAAAGGTGTGGCATGAACTGTTTTATATTCCACTTTCTTTTTGCTCTGTAAGGTCAGTTTAAAGTTAAGAGACTTAACATAGTGCACCAATTGTTGTCTGGAAGCTATACCATACTCCCCATCTTAGTCATGAATGCTAGATGGGCTGCACGATTAATCGTTAGAAAATCGCGATCTCGATTCATACTTATGTGCGATCTCATTTCCAAATGACAACGATTTAAAAAAAAAAAAAAAAAAAAAAAAAAAAAAAAAAAGATGACGATTTGATCCGGGACATAATGTGCATGAAAACAAGCGCTCACGCTTCCTGCTCAACAAACGACAAGGGCGGAGCCTTATACCACGTGATACAGAAGCCATCTGGCAGGGAAAAAAGAACGGAGAGCACGTGAAACCAGTGTTGCCAACTTAGCGACTTTGTCGCTATATGTAGCGAGTTTTCAGACCCCCTAGCGACTTTTTTTCTAAAAAAAAGTCGCTAAAAAAGACATGAAAGCGCATATCGCTTTTACTCTCAACAAGCAGCGGGTGCTGTAACGCAGTCAGTTCTTCTTTTACTCTTATGCTGTTTTGTGGACCAGGTTTAAAACTACTTATAAACCCACACAAAGTAACTCCACCAGAGTGCCTATTTCGG
Source organism: Neolamprologus brichardi (assembly GCF_056152115.1). Classification (NCBI taxonomy): domain Eukaryota; kingdom Metazoa; phylum Chordata; class Actinopteri; order Cichliformes; family Cichlidae; genus Neolamprologus; species Neolamprologus brichardi. The sequence goes on along the minus strand of NC_142119.1, from coordinate 33,167,478 downwards.
GTCACTTTTGCCGGTCCAAGCCCGGATAAAGGAGCAGGGTTGGAATTGTGACATTACAAAAAACAATAATTGCTAAAATAAATTTAATTCGTAGTTCTAAATAAATTCTAAATGCATTTAGGACGTTTTTTACTCACTTTATGTCTTGTCCACGATGTTATTTCTCTCTCCAGCAGCGTAGGTTACAATTTCATTAGCATGACCAATTATGCAAATTATGTGATGACGTCATTTAGCGACTAATAGCGACTTTTAGGACAACCAATAGCGATTTTCCTTACTGAGGAGTTGGCAACACTGCGTGAAACCGCCCGAGGGGAGAAAACACAATGAGCGCAGAGGAAACGTTTCCTGATGGCGGTGAGAATGACAACCCCACTGTAAAATTACTTCCAAGAAAAGGTTCTCGTTCCTCCGTGTGGAAGTTTTTTGGCTTCAAAGAAGACGATGAGAGTCAAAAAAATATCATTTGCAAGCTGTGTTTTGCTATAGTAGCAGCACCGCAAGCTAACACTACAAATCTGTATAACCACCTCAAACGTCACCATAAAGTGCAATATGACGAAGCTGTAAAGGCCAAGAATGTGACAGGAGAAAATCCGTCCCGGTCAACCACCCAAACTTCAATAACGGGAACCTTATACAGCGCTTCCCTATACCCGTCGACCTCCCGCAGGCACAAAGAAATTACGGAGGCTATTACTTATCACCTGACCAAAGATATGGCTCCATCAACACTGTGCAAAACGAGGGATTTAGGGAAATGATCAACACCCTAGACAAACGCTACACAGTGCCGTCCCGCAACTATTTTAAAAATGTTGCACTACCTGCACTATTTTTTTGTTTTTATGTTTATTTATTGTTTTTATGTTCAGTCTCAACTGTTACGAAGTTGATGTGCAGTTAATAAGTGCAATAAATATTTATACTGGAAAAGAAAATCGTGAGAGAATCGTGATCTCAATTCTAAGCAAAAAAATAATGATTCTCATTTTATGCAAAATCGTGCAGCCCTAATAAACACTGTATCACTTTTATTAAATACATTGAGAGAAGTAATTATTTGATCTCCTGTTGACTTTGTGAGTTTGCTCATGAAATGAACAATCATTTTAAAAAGAGAAATAACATAAACCAAACATCCAGAAAAAGCACATTACATAAAAGTTAGAAATTGAATGCAATTGTGTGTCATTAAGTGGCTTAGTGCTCGCAGGAAAGCACAGCGGTAAGTCATTTCTTGTAGCTTGTCATCAGGTTTGCACACATCTCCTTTATATTTCTTGGTTACTGTTGGCAACTCGAAACTTCAGCTCTTAATTGTTATCAATCAATCAGTTATAACCTGTGGAAGCCAGAATGGGTGAGTTGTACTTATTTCACTGTGACACGCAAATCAATTTTCAATTGTTTGATTTTTTTATGTAATGTAGCTTTTCTTCATTTTGGTTGATCTTCTATCTCTCCATTAAAATGAATGTGTTATCTAATACTAAGTGCTTTAAGAGGCCTTTCTGCAGCTACTGTATTCATTCTCTGCTCACAATCTGCAGGTTCATTGATAAGCTGCTACTATGTGTGGTGCCGAGCCCCTGGTATGTTTTGTCCACCTAATATTTTTTTTTGTCTTCAGTCTTGATAAAGAAACAGAAAGTACTTGCTACAGTATTTAAAGATGGAGTGCTCCAGTCTAGAAAAAGTTAATTGATATTTGAACTCAGCAGCCAAAATCAAAGGTTTCATTGCTCCTGCAGAAAAAACAAACAACCTCTGTGAAGCCGAAATAAAGTGCCAGGTCCTCCAACGGCCACTAAGACTTTGTTAAAGGTTAAGTAAGGGGCATGGCTGCAACTTACTCAACCTTTATTAGCAGGTGAAACAAAGCAAGCAGCTGTAGCTGGCAACTCTGCAGCTCACACCACCACTAATTAAATTCACTGAACTGCAAATATTTAACATGTTTTTTGCAACAAAAGAAAAAAAGACTTAGCACAAGGCAGCAGATGCCTGTATCTGTGCATTGTAAGGATACAGTTTATGGATGCAGCTTGCTAAGGAAACTTGCCAGCCTCAGATGATCACTTAGCAATCCACCTGCTGGTCTAAATAAGACAACTAACTTTGAAAACAACATGGCCAAAATGCTAATGTTCAACATGCAAAGTCCGCTAACTAATGGATGATGCTGCGATGGCTATATCTACCTACACCCCACATTGACAAATTCACGATAGAGTGTTATCTATTCACAACTGGCTTATCTTATCAAAAGGTAACAAAGCACACATTAAAACATAAGACCTTATCAGACAAACAACATTAAAGAAGATGAACTCAGCAACTCTCCAAAACAAATGACCCTCCTCCTGCAGCTCTCCCTTTCCTGCTCTAACCCCGTTCTATCAGATTCATATTTAGTATTTTGCTCTCTGGAGAAGGACCGACGTGTAATCTTTCAGCTGGAAGCAGCACAAACATAATTCCATTCATCTCCACAGTGAGCAGAAGCAATGCTCTTTTCTAATGCACTGCTTGTGTTCAGGTGTGTGGCAAAGTGAAGCTGTGTGAAAGAAAAGCCAGGAGAGGTGCACGGGCCTTTGTCAGGCATGCTTGAGGATGGTTTATGATCGAAACGAGACCAGTGGCAGCACAACTATCAATAATGAGCCTCCTGAAATCTGGCCAAGTAATACAACATGGCTAAAATCCACAGAGAATAGCGAAGAAAATATGTTGGTTCTGTAAAATCCATCTCATAAAGCTTTTTAAGTAATATTACACACATACTGTCTACACCTGGGCATTCAAAACCTCAGATTCATTAAATAAGATATCCATATGTACCACAACATCAGTGGATCTCTTTTCAAAGCTTTCTGGAGGGGTTGCCATGGTGCTGCGAGTTCCAGCAGCACAGCAGGAAATGGCACGGTGGGAGGATGGGTTGTTTTCTGTTTATCTTCTCACATATCTAAGACCTGGTTTATTCATTAGGAAAAGATGAAAGAAGCAATTTAGCAAAGGGGACGGCACAGAAATTACATGGTGTGGGAGACGATTGCCTGCCCGAAGGTGTGATAAAAGCACCTGAAGCAGTGGTGACACGGCAGAACAAGATTTTGAATTTCTATGCGACCTTACCATCGCAAGGGTGCGTGTTGCAGAGGGCTTCCTCGGTGTGTAGTCCTATGCAAATGTCTCCACCATTGGAAGGCGCGGGGCTGTTACAGGAGCGTGTCCGCTGGTAGTGCCCACCACCGCAACCCACTGAGCACTGAGACCAGGACGACCAGCAGGACCAGGCACCGTTCACTGCAAGGCACATAAAGGAACGTGTCACGTAATCACATACCGCTCTGACTGATATGATAATGTGCTGGCTGTAGTTTAAGAGGGAGATGCACACTGCACCAGTAATGACATTTTCTGAAGGCATACTGGGATTAATTTAGCTCAGTCTGAACACCACGGACATCTAATTAAAGACGCCAAGAAGGGATCAGATATCACATCCTCCTACAGCGATAGTTAGGACTGCGACGCACGACCAGCTGACATTGAATCCTTTACAAGAGACAAAGAGGTTCATATGCAACTTTGCAAATGAATATTAAATTTAGCATTTTCCCCATCGTATATTACTCTGGTTAGCGTTGATTGATGTTTTTAAAGTGACATTAGTGTGTGTTAGGGATGCACCGATACCGATACTGGTATCGGGGCCGATACTGTAAAATGTGTGTGTACTCATACTCGTAAAAGTTAACCGATACCATGAACCGATACTAACTTATTTCATTAATCAGAGGGTGGCTTGTCATTTCTGTTGTAGTTTTTTAGATTGGCCACTAGGGGGACATCCTGCGCTAAACAGGCACAGGGTTAGACGAGTGAGACTGGCGGCTCCAGATAAAAAAGAGAAACTGGAGGCTGCTGTAGCTAGGCTAAGCAAAATGTCAGCAGTGTGGAACAGCCAACTTTAACTCAGGTTTTGGAAAAGCGATGAAAAATGTCAAGAGAAAATCCACGGGCAGTTAAAATAACAGAGGCTCTGACTCATTTTATCGCTCTGGATGACCAGCCAATGCCGGTCGTGGAAAACATAGGATTGCATCGTCTCCTCAGCATACTCCAGCTGCGATATGAAATATAATAAATGAACAGAAGTGTTTATTTATTATTCTGAAAGCTCGAGACAGCGCCAATAGTTCAGTGATATTTTGTTAAATTACAATGTGGAGACTCTGCAATAATTTAACAGAAGTGCTTATTTTTCACTTGAAATTTTTTTGTGGTCATTTTTATTAAGATTTTATTTTTTATCGGCAGAGAATAAAATAAAACCTGTCTTCCAATTCATTGCATTTGTGTGTGTGTGGTAGAAGTATCGGTTTTGTACTCTGTATCGGCAAGTACTCAGATCCAAGTATCGGTATCGTATCGGTTTGAAAAAATTGGTATTGTTGCATCCCTAGTGTGTGTACTTTCAACAGCTATGGGCTTGAGACTTAAAAACAGAATTCAGTTACAAGTTATCTGATTTTAAAAGCTGGTGTTTAAAGTGTTGCAGTGCGGTTTTGATGACTCAGAATGATCTGGGCTTTTTGTCAGAGGCCATGTTCAGCTGCTCCCTTGTTCACAAGGGGTTGTCACAGCAGGTAGGTCCACATATTTGATTTGGCAGCTTTTTTCCCTCTACCAGATGCCCTTTCTGACGCAACACCAAAGGGATTTGTGTCTTCTCCTAGGATTATACTAGGGATGTATCACTTGCTGCTTTAAATTGCACCTGCCTGATGTAACCCCAGGATATATGAAAAAACAAAATGTTTTAACCCCGATGTAAAGTTGCTTGTTGCACCGACTGCATATTCTTTTTGGACATTTAAACCTTGTGCAAATGTTATTGCTAAATATCGCAAAGCCAAACAGAGCATTTACCCTACCTATTAGAGCCCAGCTGGTGGAGATGGGCTCAGGAAGACTAACAAATAGAGAAAAAAGAAAAAGAAATGGTGCTCCAACAAACACAATTTGTCCATGATGGCTTATTTTTGTGTTTCTTTTTCATATTACAGGCATCTATCATGCATTTCTGTCTTACTTTGAACGACTCTTGCACACACAGTCTGTGCCTGTGCTCTGCTGCCTTCCTGATCACATCATAGCCTACTTTGTCATTACTGTGTCCTGCATTATATTGATTTATTCTCCCCATAGGTGCCGTTAATGTTTCATTTGATCTAATCAGAAGAGGGTGACTGACTAACTGAACGGCTGGTTGACTGGCTGATGTCTGTCTGGCTGACTGATGGGGAAGAGCAGTGTTGCCAGGTAACATCACAGTGCTGCAGAAAATTCCATTAGCTGAGTGGATTACTGTGACACGAGTAAGGCAGGCTGTGAGCACTTAACTCTGACTAACTCTCACAGCCAGTCACTGCTCTGCCTGACTAACTGGCTCTTTACCCGGCTGACTGGTTGAGCGTCTGACTCAGTGAGTTAGTGAACAACTCACTGACTTCCTGACGGGCAGTTTACACTTTTTCTGACTCGTCCCACCTGTCTGCCCGTGCCCCTGCGTGGTTGACTTGCTGTGTTCATTTACATTCAGACATATGAAGTCAACCATGTGTTTGCCCGGCTCCCAAGACAAGACGCTGACGTGAGTCAGGGTGAAAACTTTGAAACAAACAAACGAAATAATTATGCCACGTCTGGTCACTCTGTTAATCAAAGACTTGATTACAAAAGTTGAGATCAAGCTGATGTGTCAATTTTAAACACTTAAGACTTGCTTTGATGACTGACTTTTTCCATTTGATCTAATCAGTGTGTGATTTAAAACTTTGATGGGATGAGTATGGAATGCCAATTAACCCGGAAACGTCAGGTGAAAGACCAAACAGGGCGTCAGTCGCCTTTAAAATGCAAATTTCAAAATTACAGGTGACTTTCTTCTTGAGTGTGAGTTATTACATTCAAAATATTTTCAGAAAACTTGACCTCTAACCTCTGACCTTGAGTTCAAGGTCACAGACATTCAAACTCATCCGATATTTTTATTAGCTCATCGTCAGATGCATAGAGGTATTCATTTGAAAATCCTACGTCAGCCCATTCTTGAGTTATCACAGCAGCAGTGTCTACTAGGGATGCACCGATACCACTTTTTTGGAAACGAGTACGAGTACTTGCATTTCAGTACTCGCCGATACCGATACCGGTATCGGTATCGGTGCATCCCTAGTGTCTACTAATGTCCAAACATCAGCTACAAAACAAATCACTTTAAATGCGATGAGGGCTTAAGACTTGTTCTGGATTTTTAAATGGCTTAGACATGATCTTCCTTTTTTAAAATTTGGTAAGGAATGGATGAGAGATGGATGAAAGGGCAAGCTGTCCAGGGTGGACTCCACCTCTCGCCCTATGACGGCTAGCTCCAACCCCCACCCTGAGCCTGAATTGGCTAATTGGTTACAAAAATGTTGATTTCCCACTGACATGAGCAATACTTAAGACTCAGCTTATAACAGCTGACTTTGGAGGTGATGTTTATATACAATCAATGGTGGAGGCTCATATTAAATATGGCTAAACCTTCATATAATGAGGTCAGCATATGTGAAAGTAATTCCTATGAGCCAAAAACTCTAAACAGACATTTTTTTTCCCATTACTGGATCTTTTTGATGTCACTTAAAAGAGATACCCCTATTAAAGTCTTCTAAAAACTACGGAGTCCTGCAGGGGACATGGGAGAAAAAAAAATTAAGACGGACTTTTGCGAGATCTCGCAAAACAAACTCGGGATCTCGCAAAAGTTTTAGCCACATTCTTCGGAGGCCGCCAGCTCGAAGCCGACCGGGAGGTCAAGGCACGATGTGCCGGGAAAGCGGTGTTCCTCCCGGCTGTAGTAGGTCTCGACCTCCCGTTAGCTTCGAGCTAGTGGGTGTCAGATCTCCGAAAACGTCGGAGCACTCGGAGTAAACCGAGCAGGTATCTGACGTTTACACAACTACATTCACGCCTCAAAATATCTTAAAAGTGTATTTTGTGACCCAGAAAGAGTAATATTACAACTAAGTAGCTGCCGCCATTGTTGGAATTCAACTTTTGCGAGATGTCGCAAAAGTTTTGCGAGATCCCGAGTTTGTTTTGCGAGATGTCGCAAAAGTTTTGCGAGATCCCGAGTTTGTTTTGCGAGATGTCGCAAAAGTTTAGCGAGATCCCGAGTTAGTTTTGCGAGATCTCGCAAAAGTTTAGCGAGATCCCGAGTTTGTTTTGCGAGATGTCGCAAAAGTTTTGCGAGATCCCGAGTTTGTTTTGCGAGATGTCGCAAAAGTTTAGCGAGATCCCGAGTTAGTTTTGTGAGATGTCGCAAAAGTTTAGCAAGATCCCGAGTTAGTTTTGCAAGATGTCGCAAAAGTTTTGCGAGATCCCGAGTTTGTTTTGCGAGATGCCGCAAAAGTTTAGCGAGATGTCGCAAAAGTTTTGCGAGATCCCGAGTTTGTTTTGCGAGATGTCGCAAAAGTTTTGCGAGATCCCGAGTTTGTTTTGCGAGATGTTGCAAAAGTTTTGCGAGATCCCGAGTTAGTTTTGCAAGATGTCGCAAAAGTTTTGCGAGATCCCGAGTTTGTTTTGCGAGATGCCGCAAAAGTTTAGCGAGATGTCGCAAAAGTTTTGCGAGATCCCGAGTTTGTTTTGCGAGATGTCGCAAAAGTTTTGCGAGATCCCGAGTTAGTTTTGCAAGATGTCGCAAAAGTTTTGCGAGATCCCGAGTTTGTTTTGCGAGATGCCGCAAAAGTTTAGCGAGATGTCGCAAAAGTTTTGCGAGATCCCGAGTTTGTTTTGCGAGATGTCGCAAAAGTTTTGCGAGATCCCGAGTTTGTTTTGCGAGATGCCGCAAAAGTTTTGCGAGATCCCGAGTTTGTTTTGCGAGATGTTGCAAAAGTTTTGCGAGATCCCGAGTTAGTTTTGCGAGATGTCGCAAAAGTTTTGCGAGATCTTGCAAAAGTCAGTCTTAATTTTTTTTTCTCCCATGTCCCCTGCGGGGCTCCGTAAAAAACAGCCATCATCTAGATGAGCAAATTTTAGTTTTTGATATCCAACACGACGCTGTATAAATTCTTAATTATTATTTGTTGCATCATGATGCTGCTGTATTATGCCTGTGTGTTATCTATCTATATCTTTGTTTTTAACCTGAATCTAATATGATCACCTTAGAAGCCTCAACTACCTGCTGTTAAATCTTCTGTTATGAGAGAGAGAGCCAGTCAGAAGGAAGCTGACTTAAAGTGAATGAAAAGGGAGGGAGTGAACTGAATGACTGCACCGAAGCCCAAGTAAGATAAATAAAGACTATTCTGAACAGTTGCTCATGCAGAACTACTTTAGTAGACCAGCTGGAGAGGAGCACAATAGGCCTCCTGTAAAAGCTTCCAACACTGAAAATATATTTGATGATTATTTTAATCCTAGAAACGCGAAACGTTTATTGTTTTATGCAAAACGAACTTATAGCAGTCATATAAAACTCTTATCTGAATTAAGAATCGACTCACTGGCTGGAAACACACACACTTGTGTTTCCAATGCACACACTAACACCCTATTCATTTTAATCACCTCAGAGATCCATAATGCCTCCATCCTTCTCTCTAATTTCATCATCAATTACTATTTCGCACTCATTCTCTCTTTTGTCACTGGCCTTGTCCTTCTCACCTGTGTGTCTGCCAGGGACACGTGTGGTGAGACCGGCTGTAAACGTGACAGTAATGGCAAAAGGCTCGCTCGCCGGCTGCTTCCCAGTGCGACGTAACCAAGGCTGCCTGTCCCAGGCTTCCTTAGGTTACAAAGTTAACCGAGAAGGATTGTTTTTGACAACAACTGACATTCAAATACACAACAGGAATTTGATCAGCACTGCACCAACCAATAATAAATCATTAATTCATAAGGTACCACTCATGAATATTTAAGTCGACACCCTTAAAAAGCTGAGTTCAGAACTTTTTAAAGAGTGCTTATTGTGTGTGTGTGTGTGTGTGTGTGTGTGTGTGTTTAATAAGTGAGTCAATGCAGCAGAGGAGTTCTAGGTCAGCTGATTATGGTTTGATGAGTACTTTGAAATAGATAACTTCATTTGTCCAATAGTGCTTCCTGCACTGCTGAAGCTGCTGGTAACCATTAGCAAATGAAGCTAATGATCCACTCAGCAGTATTTTAGTACCCCCACTGACCTCCCTCCCTCGCTCGTTCTTTTTCCATCTTTTTCTCCGAGTGTGAAAGTGTGGATGTCTGTCGATTATCGACCCACGATATACTGAAGAGGTTAGCAACAGGACACCAACATCCTCAGTTCATCTTCAGTTTGTGATTACCTGCAATCAGGTTGTACTGGAACACCTGCTGGGATGCTACACGACATATTTGAGGATGTCTCATGTGTAATATATGAAGCAGCTAAAGTCCAAAACCTTTGAAAGGCCTATTGCTCAGGACCACTTTGAGAAAATTACGAGAAAGTCTTGCTGCTTGTAAGCAAAACGTAACAGGGTTTGTAGTGTATCTTCACTGACCTGGACATGCCTGGACATTACAGTCCTGATACTCCACAGGCGAGCCGCGGCAGGCCACGGGGGCACTCTTCCCCTCTGGGCCAGAGCAGGTTCGCCGACGGGTGCGATAACCTTTTGCGCAACTGTGTGAGCAGCTTGACCAGGTCTCCCATGATGACCAGCCTGTGCCCGATACTCTCACCACTGGAGTCTTGAGGAGTTCTTCGACAAGGGCTAAAGAGAGAAGAAAAATAGGGGTAAGAAAATGGAAATGAAGTTCCAGTTTAAAGAAATGTCTGCTGCGCTGTTAGATTGAGATCTTAAAGAATTTCACCAGACACACGGAGCATGAAAACTCTTTGACTGAAAGTCAAACATTGTGTACATGACTTTGCCAGGAGGCATATTTCTTTCTCTTCTCCTTTCAGACTCGGTCCGTGTCTCTCATGCATCCTGCGATTTCCTGCTGTCAGTGTTTCATCAGTTTGTCAGAGTCGATGTGGCCCCCCCAGGAGGCTGACACGGAGAGACAGGTAATCGATTTAGGGAAGGGGGCATTAAAAAGCCACCAGTGGGGAGCAGTGGACTGTGGCCCTGTGCAACTCTCTGTGTGACGGTGTGTATGTGGGAGCACAGGACTGTGACTCCGTCACTAACAGCATGTAGGGGAGCTAACAGGAGGGCTGTTTCAGCATGTCACAACTCTCCTGGGAGAAATCTTTGCATGCTGCTGCCTTCTCACTTGTTCACAGAGAAGTAGACCAATTTGTCTGAACTACAGTACTATGTGTGTACACATAAACAAAGATCCAAATATAGCCAGAAATTGCTATCCTACTGGAACTATTAAATATATAAACAACACTTAAATTTGGCTTTTGATTATCTGCACATTTTCTGTTGTCTCTTTTTAAATATCAGAGAGAGCTGAAAAAAGCAACATGCTTTCAGTGTTATAGGTTGAAAGATTATATAAAAACCTGTCAGGATGCTGTTAATCATGTGATTTGAGAGGGGACTAACCTGCACCTCCTTTGGACTCGTATTTTCATGCTTTAGAGGCTCTAACAAGAGTAACAGGCCGATCCCATTTCGTTTGAGATCAGATCTCATAAAATATTTAAAGTAGCATAAAGAGGAACAGAAGTCAGCATAGAAAGCTGGATGTCACGGTGCAATGGGTTAAGTAGAGCATTTTTACCTGGGAGAGCAGGTTTTAAATCCAAAAGTCAGCATTGACTTACTTTAGTGTGTATGCCTGAGCTTGTGTGAGGGCCTTAGCACAGATAAGAGAGAAGGCAGGAGCAGGATGTCTATTTTCATTGACGTTTTTACTGGTTAATCTATAGAGAACATTGATTTGTTCAGGCAGCTGAACCTAAAGGTGGAGATCAGAGCATTTGTTTTTATAGCGCTGCACCACTACAGAGCTTACAGTGCACGATATATGATTACAACACATGGACATCATTACACAGAAACAGATGATTCACAAATAAATAACAGAGTAATAACCGTGTTATGTTCAGTTAAGTTATATAAGCGAGTTGTCACGTAACAGCCCTTTGAAGGCATCCCAGCGGCAGCAAAGGAGGAGAGATTGTGGTATATAGAAAAGCGATGGATTTTGAGCCTACACTTGATAATGTGAGAGCCCACCTCCCAAACCTGCAAAGGCAGCCTATTTCAAAGGAGGAGAGCTCGGTGAGCAAAGGCTCTATCCTGTAGCAAGCAACATCAGCGAGCGTAATCGACAGATTGGAGTACACACTGGAACAAAGCACTAAAGGTAGATTTGTGTGCCATTCGTGGACAGATTGCTGAGTGGTGGTACTCAACAGAAGCCCAGGTTGTGAAGGGGTCAAATCCTCAGTGGGAATGTAGTGTTAAGTTTTGTGCAGAGAGCACAAAAAAAATCATTTACTTGACTGTTGTTACACGATTGGAGCTACTAGAAGAATATCTGCTGCAAAATGCATACAGTAAAACTGCATGTTGAATGTCCTGTAACCCATTATCTGATAAGAGCTCATAAATGTTGTATTTACATGGTCACTGTTTCACATTATTTTGGAAGACATAGCTGTTTCCATGTTTAATCTTTAAGAAAGTAAGAAACAGTTAAGCCCATTTCCCAGCCAAACATTATCATGAATATAAGATAGATGGCAAAGTACTATGGACATGTCAACAAACCACAGAATGGCAGCAATTCAATTCAATTCAATTCAATTCAATTTTATTTATATAGCGCCAAATCACAACAAAAGTCGCCTCAAGGCGCTTCATAGATACAGAGAAAAACCCAACAATCATATGACCCCCTATGAGCAGCACTTTGGCGACAGTGGGAAGGAAAAACTCCCTTTTAACAGGAAGAAACCTCCAGCAGAACCAGGCTCAGGGAGGGGCGGGGCCTTCTGCTGTGATTGGTTGGGGTGAGAGAAAGGCAAAGGCTTGCTTGGAAGCAGTTACATGACAATGATCCAGTATAAAAACGAATGCTATCAATTCAACAATTAATCAGTTTAAGATCTGATGGTGTTTTAACTACAAATAGTAAAAGCAAAAGCAGTTAATTTAAGCTATAAAAGTTATATGACAAACCACAAGCCCCGAGCTGGGAAAAGGGTTGCTCCTCAGTGCCAGCGCTGAAGGAAAACAGCAATAGTCACAATTGTGGAGCTACTTAGATATCATTGCCAGTATGTGAACTTTATTTGATGCTAGGTTTTCCTCTGAACCCAAGGTGACAGTACTGTAAAATGTGACAATAAAACTCTACAGACAACAATGGTTAACTTACTATCTGTCTCGCAGGCCACGGTGCCATCGTTAGGACAGAAGCGCGTCTCCACCTTCTTCCGTCCAATCTGCAGCTCGTGAGGATCAGACAGGTGGGCCCTGCACATGTAGCGCATCCTCTGCTCTTGACGAGCTCCACCCTGAGTGACATTGACGGGCATCCAGGGTGTCCAAGGTGTGTTCCTCTTCACCTCTGGACAAGCCTCCAGGTTACAGGCCTTGTACTCCTGAGAAAGAAAGCGGCAGAAGCTTTGAGTTTGGTGGGGTTTGTTTCTTCCATTGTTTCTGCCTGTACAGACTGAAGCTAAAAAAGGTTATAAAAACAAAAACAAAACACTGTGTGCATGGGTGCACTGAAAAACTGACACGGAAATGAAAATTGTTCCTCTTCTTTCTGTGAAAACTAAACTGCAGGTGCTTCCCAAAAAACTGTGGAGATGGAACAATTTCCTGTTATTTTTCACACAAAATAAGGACAATCGGGGATTTCTTTTGTGAATAAAAAGGGAAGACAAACTGGTTTTCTTCCCAGTTAGGAGGACTTGCCTTGCCCTACCTCTATAATAATGTTATTCCCCAGAAAGTTTTCATTAATGTATCATATTTAATAACTCATAAACCACTGTAAAAACAAAAAAGAATCATACATTTATATAGCAGATACATAGTGAAACAGCAGGAATGTGAACGGGTTCTTTTTCAATAGTAAAAGCTGTAAAACCTTTGAAAATACGTTAAAAGTTTGAAATCTGTGCACATTCCTAAAGCCGTCCAGCGGGCTTGACTGGAGTCTTTGCTGGATCGATTGTAGGCCCTGGGCCTTATGTTTGACACCCCTGATTTATTCCACTGCTCTCTTAAAAATATCAGATTGTGCAGCTGTATAACATTTAGTTTTTAAATTATTGGTTCCATTGTTGTTTTGTGTTATTCAATTCAATTCAATTCAATTTTATTTATATAGCGCCAAATCACAACAAAAGTCGCCTCAAGGCGCTTCATAGATACAGAGAAAACCCCAACAATCATATGACCCCCTATGAGCAGCACTTTGGCGACAGTGGGAAGGAAAAACTCCCTTTTAACAGGAAGAAACCTCCAGCAGAACCAGGCTCAGGGAGGGGCGGGGCCATCTGCTGTGATTGGTTGGGGTGAGAGAAGGAAGACATGTGTTATGTGAGCAGATGTTTATGTGAGTGCGTGCGTTTCCTACCAATGCACATCCTGGGCAGCTGTTGCCATTCTCGCAAGTGCGGACCCTGGAGTGGACGCCTCCACCGCACTCGGTGCTGCACTTTGTCCAGGAGCCCCACGGGGTCCAGAAGATAGGCTGGGGACAGGACACCCCTTCATTGCAGAACCTGTGAAGATGGCAGCGACAGCAGGATGAGGTGTGGAAGTGACTAAAATTCAAGTCAGAACTACAGACTTAGAGACTACACTTTGGCACTCAAAAGTCAATCTTGTCTAAAAACACAAAGCAAACAGAAAATTGAAATTCAGCATTTTTTTCACAACATTAATATTTATACTTTTAACCTATGAAGGAGCTTCTGTTGTGGTCATGATTTATATGATGAAAACAATTTGAAAACTCTAAACATTTAATGACCGTTAAATCACTGTGATTTTTACCATAGAAATTAGTTAACACAACAGAATACATCTCTCAGCTTCATGTATTTTGGAACTGGGTTTTCTCGAGACCTGGAATGTAAATGTTCCAGTCTCTAAGGCTATGTCCACACGTACCCGGGTATTTTTGAAAACGCAGATTTTTCTATGCGTTTGCACCTTTCGTCCACACGTAAACGGCGTTTTTGATCACTGAAAACGGAGATTTTTAAAAACTCCGGCCAGGGTGGATCTTTTTGAAAACTCAGTTTTTGCTTTTACGTGTGGACGAGAAAAACGGAGAAAACTCAGCGTCAAAGATGTGCGCCTTTTTTGACGTCACAGTGTGCGCCACGTTATTGTTTCGGTGAAATGAATTTCTACAATACTGTTACTGTTAATTGTTCTCTCTGCAGTGTTTAAATGCTTACATATACACACAGTTACTGTCCCTCCACACATACGACTCGGTTCTGCTTCTATGCCCCAGCTTTGTTTACTTTTTCCCACCGAGGCTTCTAGACTTCTGATTGGCCAACATTTCTGCACGGTTAGGAATATATCATCACCTGCTGCTTTGGCATGTTCCTAGCAGCGTTTTCCTTCATTTCTGCCTTTACATGTGGACGGGATTATTTTTTAAAATGGAAAATCTCCGTTTTCAAAAATACCCGTGTACGTGTGGACATAGCCTAAAGCACTTTGAGTCGACTTCTGTTGTTTAAATGTGCTATAGGCTATAATAACACATTGTGACATTTTTCCTGGTACATGTTTGAGGTATATTTTTTCATTTTGAAAAAATAAAAATTTAACACAATTCATTGGGCAAAAAATACTGACCTTCGAGGATAGAAACAAAGTATCGATCCTATTGTGCTAGAATCAATCCGATGCCAGCGATTGAGTCGATATTTTTGGATCAATCTGCCCACCTCTATTCATTGGCATACGTATAAAAGTCTGATAAGGCAAGTCAATGAAATACAACCAAATTCTAACTTCAACACCATGAGGAGAGCAAACGCCTGATCACAGCGAGGACTTAAGAGTCCACTGATGTACCCTGGCACCTGGCTGTGTGAAGCCTTGTAAATCACGAGTAATGAGGAGCATGAACTGTTGTCGCTGAGAAACAAAGAGAGAGGTACCTTTCATCCCTGCTAGGCCCGACACACACACGGCCACCATGGCGAGGTGAGGGGTTGTTACAAGAACGCTGGCGCAGCTCGAAGCCTGTACCGCAGGTTGTGCTACACTGTCCCCATGACGACCAGGGTGTCCAGCCTCCATTTCTATGAAAGAAAAATATTAGCAACAACAACTTCTCTATAATTATTTCCTGCTGCTTGTAGCATTATTCTTGTATATAACATTCTTAAATGCTATAATAATTTTAAAAAAAGCATTTTAGCTATAACTGCCTAATCAGTGCTCTTATTCTGACTTCCTGCAAACAAAAATACAAACACACAAAGACAGCTCATTCTGACTGGGAAACATTCATTCAATTTGCTTAAGTGCTTTGTTCCTGGGTCTCACTCGTCATGATTTAATTGGCACTTTCTGCAAAAGCACAATTCAATTGCGACACCAAGGATTAAATCTGGCGTGGCTATCCAGCGGGATGAAAGTTCCTGAGCTCTTTGTCTTGACTCTGTAACACTGATTAGCCAATTCCACTGAAGACAGCGGTAGTAAGAGATGTCACAAGGAGAATGTGGATGTCACCTACACTTTCTAAAAAGATTCATCACTTTCATGATCTTTCTTATGTTCTGTCGGAGTAGAAATTGCACCCCGAGGTGGCTGCTTCAAAAGTCACTCAGGACATTCCTGCTACAATAGCAGAGTTTAAGTAAAGGCATTAGAGTTCGTCTGATCGTTGGCCCAGCTCATTAGCAAAAGGAATAATTTCAACCTGGCAGTGTCCGTTGAACTCATCCAGCATACATTAACTCCCAGAGAGGAGCTCTATCTGACATAGAGCGACACTAGAAATGCAAAAATGAAATAAATTTTAGTAAAATACTGAAATAAAAGGGAAAAGGTGACAGCTAAGGAGTCCAGCTGAAGTAACAAATGTAATGAAGGAAACTTGCAGCAGAGAAATCCATCTGGAGCATCCTTAGATGCTACACAGAGCTTTGCAGAGCACCTTTTTCATGTTCCAGCTGTGTACTGTCTCCTTGGGGCAGTGTTAAAAATATGTGGCAGCAGTAATGTGGCTACTTATGATTGTTTTGTTGCCGGTCCTTTAGGGTAGCCCCTACCGTGGAGAAGACAGTGGTCTTAATAGACAAACACTTTTCTGAAGTGAACTGTTACAGTATGGTTAGCTTTCATGCTTCTTCCTCTTCACGGTGAGCTCCTGAGATCTTTCCTTTCCTCCTAAAGCCAGCTTATCAACCAATCAGCATTTCTATAACTATTTATAGTCTAATCAACATTAGGCAATGTGTTGTTAGGCCTCAGCATGTTGAGACCTGTTGGCAACCACCGGTCAACACCACCTTGTGATTAGTTTGGTCACTAGCTGGTTGCCGCAGTCACCAGCAGTTAACTTTGAAGACACGGCAGTAAAACGAACATTTGTGCCTCTTCTAGCGTGTAGCTAACAGTGGTAAGGAACAACTTTTACTTTGTTTTCTGTTTCTGGTTCATGTTGCACTTTTTTACCAAAGCTTGAAGAGTAAATTTGAGTATTTGCAGAAAAAGTGGTCTCATCCATGCAGACTACAGCGAACACGGCAATCAAAACAACTCCATGAAGGTTTTTGTGCAGCACCTGCTTTCTGATTGATTGGATCTAGTTATAAGCACCAGCTTGCAGAAGCCACTTACCAATCGGTAGAAATAAACATTTATTGAATCCAGGTTGCCAGGGGATCACCAACTGGTCTGAGTGTACCTTAGTAGCCTCTGTATTGGTTGAATTTGCCTCTCTTTACACTTACAGCCAATTGAGAATCACAGTTCACCAAATAGACTAGCCTTTCATCCACCTGGAGAAATCCACGCAGTGGGACAGGAAGAACCCACACTGCATTACTGTGCTGGCCTTAACCCCTTGTAAAATACTGCAATCTTGATTAAATATGCTACAAAAGTAAAAGTATAAAATTAAAAGCAACAAAAAACTAGTGTGAAAAATAGAAAATCACTCTTTTCAGATGTTTTCTTTTCTACCTTGAACAGTTTGACACCTCGATGGTGGGGCCCTCGCAGTTTTTGCCTCCACACCGAGGGGCAGGACTGTCACAAGATCTGGAGTGACACAAACAGGAGCTCACACCGTCAACAACGTCATCGTTGTTGCAGGGTTGCCACGGTGCCCAGGGCCCGAAGCCGCCGTCGATGGTCTGGTTCCGCAGCTGGAAAACACACATCGGTCATAAGTCACAGGAAGCAGACAGACCCTCCTTACCAAAATAAAGGGGTAAATGGAAATAAAAGCACTACAATTCACTTCCTTCTGCCAACTTAAACTTAAATCCCTTTGATTTCAGTAGTTTAAGCTTAGTCAAATTCACCTTCTTTACTTCCTCTGCTTTATCCTATAACCTGCACTTGAGCCAGCTCTTTTAGCGGACACACGAATGGTATCATCCACTATTGAATGTGAAAAAAAAAGATGACATTAACAAAGCGCCTGCAGTACGTCTTACACCCCCGCTGTGAGAAGAAGTCAGGCCGCCTTGGCCTTTTCTTACAGGAAAACGAGGCCGTGATGTCACTCTTACCGGACAAACGGTGATGTTCTGCTTCCACTGGCTCATGTTGGAACTGTCCTCCAACGTGGTGCATCTGCGCTGCCTAAAGTCCCAGCCGCAGTAAGGGTCCCTCGCCTCCAAGCACAGTCTGCGCGGAGAGGAAGAAGGAGTTTTCAGCACAGTGAATAACTGTATGGATCAAGGTTATTATCGTTAACGAAAACTAACGAAATAAGAAGTGAAAAAACATTTTCGTTAACGGAAATAAAAATAAAAACAAAAAAAGAAAACTAACTAAAACTGTAATGAGTGTTCACAAAACTAACTAAAATTAACTGAATTTACAGCAAAAATGTGTTTAGTTTTCATTGATGTGTGCGTGTCATACAAGAGTCAAGGGTGAAAATGAAGTTTAGTTTCCAGATTTTTTTCTTGCTGTGTCTCATTATGCCAGCAGGTGGCAGTACGTTAGTCGAGTCGTCTGTGTTGCTGCTCCGTCCAGTGTTGCCAACTCCTCAGTAAGAAAAATCGCTATTGGCTGTCCTAAAAGTCGCTAGAAGTCACTAAATGACGTCATCGCCTAATTTGCATAATTGGTCATGCTAATATAATTGTAACCTACTTTGTTGGAGAGAGAAAAAACATCGTGGAAGAGACATAAAGTGAGTAAAAAACGTCCTAAATGCATTTAGAATTTATTTAGAACTACGAATTAAATTTCTTTTAGCAATTATTGTTTTTTGTAATGTCACAATTCCAACCCTGCTCCTTTATCCGGGCTTGGACCGGCAAAAGTGACCTGAAATAGGCACTCTGGTGGAGTTACTTTGTGTGTGTGTGTGTGTGTGTGTGTGTTTTAAACCTGATCCACAAAACAGCGTAACACTAAAAGAAGAACTGACTGCGTTACAGTCAGTGCGGGAGCAGCGGCTTCGCTCATGCGCGATTCATTTGCAGTTTGGACGCACAGGTGTGAACGTCTCCTGCCCTGATAGCAGCTGGGGGAGGACTATCCTCCACCCGTGAGCGCTTTGGCACGGGCGAGGTGCCCACGGCAGCACCGCTGCTTGTTGAGAGTAAGAGCGATACACGCTTTCACGTCAAAAAGACGTCATAAATAAGTCTCCAATAACACCAGAAAAAGTCGCCAGATTTGTCGCTAGTCGCTTTTTAGAAAAAAAGTCGCTAAGGGGGTCTGAAAACTCGCTAAATATAGCGACAAAGTCGCTAAGTTGGCAACACTGGCTCCGTCCACGCGCAGAATCATGTCAGGAAAAGTCGGGAGCCAGAGTCCAATTTGGGATTACTTTGAATATGACTGTGTTTTGGATAAAGCAAGTGTCTTGTAGTGGAAAGAGACAAATTATGAGGGACATTTCTAAAGGGAAAAAATCCCACAAACCTTAAAGTGCACTTGAAAAGCTCACACAAGAAGGCTAACCTAGCTTAGCTTGAGAAGGTAAGGGAGCACACTCAACCCTCATCCCCAGAAACAGAAGCTAACCCCAGGCAAGGCAGCGTGATGCATCCTGAGACAACAGGACGGGGATATCTACACAACTGTGTGAGTCAATTACCTTCAAAAAGTTTATCAATTCACTTGAACCAAAATTACGAACACCCGGTGCTGCGAGAGTTAATAGTCTCATTGGGGCCAAGATATACATTTTATAGTTGCCTGGTATCAATGGTTGTTCATCTGCCTTTATTTATTTATTTAAAGAACCCATAGGTGGGAATGTGAGTTGTCTGTCTCTGCATGTTAGCCCTGCGACAGACAGGCGACCTGTCCAGGGTGCAGTATGGTAGCTGGAATAGCAACATACCCAAGGATGAGCAGAATGACTGATATGATGAAACTGGGATTTTGTTACACTTAATTATTGCAAACACAACTAAAACTATAACTGAAACTAATCAAAACTAAACTGAAACTAAGGATTTTCAAAAAAATAAAAACTAAACTAGCAAACAATTGGTAAAAACTGATTAAAACTGATATAAAATTGAAAATCTGAAGTCAAAACTAAATAAAAATAAAAACGAATGAAAATTGCAAAACTATTAAAACCCTGGTATGGATAAATGGCCTGTATTTGTATAGCGCTTTTCTAGTCCCTAAGGACCCCAAAGCGCTTTACACAACCAGTCATCCACCCATTCACACACACATTCACACACTGGTGATGGCAGCTACATTGTAGCCACTGGGGCGCACTGACAGAGGCGAGGCTGGCGCCACCGGGCCCTCTGACCACCACCAGTAGGCAACGGGTGAAGTGTCTTGCCCAAGGACACAACGACCGAGACTGTCCAAGCCGGGGCTCGAACCGGCAACCTTCCGATTACAAGGAATTAAAATCCATTTTACACATGTAATCCCTGATTAAATAGAATATTGCATTTTTTATGCACTGAGTGCAGAAGTTTTCTTGTCTTTAATAAAATGTATGGAGAGGTCAAATAAACAAACCACTAAAAACCACCAGAAACAAAAAAAAAGTCCTCTGTTAAACTGCAGGAAGTAGCACACGTGCATTTTAAGGAAAGACTGCGTCGATCAGAGTTTTTGATGCGCTGTCCCTCCGCTCAAATACCAACATGGAACATCACCCAAACAGTGATTAAATATTTGTAAGCTCCCGCAGTAAAACAGAGGCTTAATGACAGCTAATTAAATCTAAAGCTGTTAATGACGAGGCTTAGCTACCAGAGCTGATCTGGATGCCTCAGGAAGACAGAATAAAGGAATCAACTGAGTAACTCCTCTCTCTCAAAGGCGCCCCTTCACTTTCAGCATCCCTCCCTATCCCCCTTCTGCTACGGTCCTTCCCTCTAATCGTACTCCTTCTCTTTTGCGATTTTCCTTAATTGCAGCGCTGGAGATTCTCTCGCTCCTGTCTTTCAATTCTGCTGAAAGGAAAGATTCTTGTTGCTTTCCCCCCCCGTTTTCCTGGCACAGGCACGCATGGTTTATTTGAAGAGCCCTGTAGTGTTTTAGCTGAGAGGTTGAGGAATGTCCAAGTGTTGATACAGCTCTCTGAACGGGCCCTGAGCTCAGCGATGAACTCGAGGTCGGTTTGGTTCCATAAAGACATTACTGCTTCGTCAGCAAATCAGAGGTGACCCCGGCAGACAAACAAAACGAGCGAGCGCGGAGTGGCGGCAGCGTTCCTCTGGTGATCTGTGGCACAGCTAGCCCGGGAAAGGACGACCTTTACTTTGCGACCACCGACTGGTAACCTTTGTGTGTGTCGTTTTAATTAAGCGGCTCTATTACACTGGATGCAATCTCCGATACCGACGAAACGATAATCGTAATGAGGTCGGCAACAAAGTCACAGTTCACTGAACTTAATAGATCATTTGAAAGGGGCGGAGGGAGGAGCTGGGTGCCATTTTGGCTCAAGGGTGACCACGCCGTGTCTGGAGTGACTTTGACGGGTGGCTTTGCGTCGTCACCACGGCTGAAGAATTATCATTTGGTTTTCTGATTAGCAAACTTCCCTCCAGCACTCACGCCGCTGCAGAGATCAGCTGAGCGGAACAATTAATAAGTGTGCATTTCATGGAGAATAAACGTTGGACGGAACGGGAGCGGCGGTAGCGATTTAAAGCCTAATTACCTGTGGGTAATATGTGCCGGGAGGCAGGCTGGGAGGATTCTGACCTCAGGGAAAGACATTTGGTGGTGGATTCACCCGGTTTGCATTGATTTAGGGACATGAATGAATGCAACTCATAGTATGAGCTATTTTGAAGACTGGAAAAACTGGAAAGCTGATCCTGACAAATTGGCTGACAAACTGAAGTGCAGGTGTGAGAGGGTTAATACATCTTTTGAATTTATCACTCCATCACAAACGTGAATTACACCGCTCTGCAAGGGCGTAGATTTGGCATGGACGGAAGGGACGTGTCTCCACCAATATCCAGCGATTATTGAATTGTCCCCACCAATAATTTGATCTCTTCGAGGAAAGAAAAACAAAACCGATAGAAATAAAAAAAAGTGATCTGTCAACGTCATTCACCCAGCGGTGCAGAAAGAGTTAAATTACGTTCTCTACTGGGGTCCTATATCATGTGACAAATATGGCCAATGTGATTGGCTGTGCCTTTCAGGGAGCTCTGTTTAGTTTTAGCAGCGGCAAACCTGCGCTGCGAGGAGGAGAGGATGGCAGCAAAAAGAACCTGGATATAAGAAAGTATTTTTCAAAGAAACCTGTAAGTGACTTAAAGTCAAGTTCACTCATAAAATCTGTCCATCATAATATTGTTACAGGCTATGCAAGGCAATACATGCCAACCCTCCCGTTTTTTCTCGGACAATCCCGAATTTCAGTGCCCCTCTTATTACTCTTTCTGGGTTGCAAAATAAACTTTTAAAAAAATTTCAGGCGAGAATGTAGCTGTGCAAACTTCAAATATCTGAACCGGGGAGAACGGCAAACTCACACATCGTTTTAGGCTTTGGCCCACATCAGTCTAAAATTGTATGTAACCATGGATAACGTGTTGCCATGTCCACCAGGAGAGGCTGGACAGTATAGATGTAAAACAAATATGCCAGCAGTTTATCTCAGTTAATGAGAGGAGAAGGCATGTGTTTGGCTGCTTCACATAGTGGACATTGAGTTGTTGTGTGGGACACCAGAAGTCCATGTCTGTTGCTGTAACAGTAGTTCATGTTTAGAGTAAAAAATCCCAGCTCGCTGATTTGATCGGGGCAATAGTGCCTAAAATTTTGCATAATGTTGCTGAGAGATCTTTTACTTTGTGGTCATCTTAGACGAGTAGTTTTATGGACAAAACCCAGCAGGTCATTCAGAGATGTTGGTGTCCTATAACTGAAGTAATGTTGTTAAGTCCTTAAAGTCATATTCTTTTATTGTCATGACTGAATTTGAAGCTATTTTTATTTTTGTATGATACCTGATTTATATGGAATATTGTTGAAGTAAACTAAAGTATAAAATACTTAGTCAGTCATTTGTTTAATAGTAATTTAACATTATATAATTCACATATAAAACTATGAATTGTAATTTTAAATGGTTTAAAAGCATGTAGAATAGCATATGTAGGCAAGTATATTTCTCCCTTTTTTTTTTTTATCAAGAAGCAAAGACGAAAAAGGAAAAAGAAAAAGAAACAGGGCAGGGTTCGGTGGTTGAATCATCCGTCCCCACCAATGCCAAAACCAAATCTACGCCCTTGCCGCTCTGGGTAAGAAGGTGCAGCTTTCCCCTGTTTTGAGTTTCGTCAATGTAGATGCAAGACAGGCAAACTTTTATAAACCTTTATTAATATTTTAGACAACAGCATAATTCCAATTTTGAGGCAACAGGTTGGGGAATGTTCCAACCAACAGCACCGTGTCTACAAAGACACGACCTCAACCTTATAATGTATTTATAGTACAATAAAAAAGAAAGACAAAATCAGAGGTTGACCTCATGGGGCAGATTTACTAAAGAGGGCTGCAATAAGAGCTGTATGGGTGTCTATCAATAACAGGATTGCAAACAAACAGATGTGAGGGTTCAATGAGACTTCCAGTTTGCTTTTTGTGACAAACATAAAATAAGAGAACTTTCTATGATGTGTTTATTCAGTTCAATATAATTTTATATAGCACAAATTCACAACAGCTGCTTCAAGGCAGAAGCAGAGGTTATGTCAGGAATGTAAATGTGTGTAAAACACTTTACTGCTCACAGAGAAGATCTGTAGGCATTATACTGCCCTGGGTCTTGGTCCTTGGTGTTTCTCTGTGCGTGTTTTTTGCATTTCTTTTTGGTTTTAAGGATCACTCGTATTTAAGTTTAGGGTTTTTCGTAATATTAGCGAGGTTGCTATTTTCTTTTATGTCATTTATTACATCTTCTCAAGCTGTTTCTTTTTAGCACCTTTGACATTTACAGCGTTTTGTTTCCCGACGTTTTTGTGAGATGTTGCTGCCATCAAATTCTAAATGAGGTAATCTTTTTCATGAAACGCTATGTCTCAGATGTTCTACTGAGAATAAAATCGGAATCTATGAGATTTGCAAATCATTGCATCCCATTTTTATTTGCAGTTTGTACAGCATCTCTGCTGTTTTTGGTTTTAGGCTTGTACCTGTGAAAATCCTCCATCCAAACTAGTGGAGGACGAACATTAGAAATCGCAGTAAGGAGGGATGCGAATAACTGCTGTTCACTGGTAAATAGGTATGACAGCTAAAGTGGTATGTTGCTCAACAAAGTCTGACTCTTTAACAAAGTGGGTTTAAAAGATGTTTTTATTAAAAAAGCTGACTGCTTTTTATTTGTCGTATATTAATAGGCAGTGTTGGGAAGGTTACTTTTAAAATGTATTCCATTACAGATTACAGAATACATGCCCCAAATGTATTCTGTAACGTATTCCGTTACGTTACTCAATGAGAGTAACGTATTCTGAATACTTTGGATTACTTAATATATTATCATGCTGTTTACAACTACATGAATGTACTATTGCTGTGATTTATTACTGTTACTGAAGGTCCGCGGCTCCGAACCGTAGTAAAGGGACCTCTGGCTGATATGGTGGGTTCTGTGTCGGCTCGTAGCCGAAAACTAGCTTTACTTTGTTGTCTGGGTCAAGTTGGCTTGCAAGAGACAGAGAGAGGCGTTGAAAGGCTGCTCCAACAGAACTTATTGTTTTTGGAGGAAAACACGAACACGGTGTACAGTCGAGTCTTAATAGCTTACTTACAACTGGGCTCGTCAGGCACTCTTCTTGGCTGCAGTGGTTATTATTATATTTACATGCTTCCAGCTCCCGTTTCTGCTCGATGACAGCTCGTACTTTTCCTTTTTCTCCCTCCCTCGCTCACAGACACATAACGTGTATGGCAGTCCATTCTCCCTGCAGCACGGACTACACTGCCCATGATGCTACATTCTTTAGAGCTATACCTGTAGCATTCTGCCTATTAGCTTAGCACAACAACATCAGGCGCTCTCTCACCCAGGAAACACGCAGAGAGAGAGCGTCACCCTGTAACCATGGCAACCGTAATGCTGCCACCTGGAACAACAGAACGTAGCTGTCAAACACAACCCAAACAGTCCTGACCCGCCACAATATGAAACAGGGAAGTACCGCCGTGTAATCCATTTATTTCAACAAAGTAACTGTATTCTAAATACCACCTTTTTAAACGGTAACTGTAACAGAATACAGTTACTCATATTTTGTATTTTAAATACGTAACGGCGGTACATGTATTCCGTTACTCCCCAACACTGTTAATAGGATGGCTAAAACTCTTGTGTCCCATCCTTTCCTTCCACCACATCCCAGTTTTAATACTAGTCAAGGGAGAAAAAGACAGTGTGCCAGACCATTTAGCTCCCTCTCTGACCTTTTCTACAGCTGCATAACACACCAGCCAAAAGCTCGCAGTGCTATTCTGCATTGACGGCTCACTATTTTTTAAAAACAGCATCACTGTAAAAGTTAATTAGAGGCAGTGTGGATGGAGCGAGGGCTGCATGATGGGAGCAGAAAAGCTAATTCCTCAAGCAGGTGCAAAGGAATGTCAGCCAGAACAGGAGGCTGATCCTGCAGATACGGAGAAGTGTGAGGCCTCTGAAAATGCCACAAAGTGTGTGCGTATCTTAATTTGTGTAAGTGTGCACATAAGCAAGCGTGCTTACTCGTGAGCACTTCATCATCGTGTCTTTGTGCTGTATGTGTGAGTGAATCGTTTGAGAAGTCTGCAGGGTACCGGCTGATATTTAATTCAGCAGCACGCATGCCCAGTGGCACACTATATCAAAACAGAGAAGCTATGGAACACGGCCTGTTAAATTTTAAACATACCGAGCAGCAAAACTCAGCAGCGCATATAACAATAAGTCCGGACGACTGGCATCAGAAGATAAATCTCCTGCATTCTGTCGGGGTGTAATTGGCATTTTAAATCGTTTGTGAATGCAGTAAAAACCAGTGTCTCCTTTTATTATTGGACCTTTAACCACCAGACGTAAAAACAATAGTGCACCTCGCCTTTAATAGCAGGCTGTCAGAGTATAATTGCAAATATGATCACCAGAACTGATAAATTATGGATTGCATTCAGCCATTATTAGATGTCACGCTGACACTCGGAGAAAACGTTAGCAAAGGCTGTCTGGAGGGCCTGACTCATTTAGACATATGTTGGCATACGGCAGCCTCTCCGTCTCTCCATATGAGCTATGCCATTTTCTTTTTTAAACATCCACTCTTAGGAGACCACTGCTGTCAAGGCACTCTTCATCCCCTCTCCAGGGGGAGCGAGCCTGTCCCCAGGGTTTCTTACCCCCGCCTGCTGTGCTGGGCTGAGCTGGCTATTTAAGAAGTCTGCTCATGATGAATCGGAAACAGAGAGAACTCCTGCTAGCACTCAGCGCTAATACATCCAATTAGGCCCAGTTGGAGCCAGGCTGAAGACTGATGGTGCCGTGTCCAAAAAAACTCAAGAAAACAAAAGTGAGATGGCTGTCTGCCAAGAAAAGAAAAACCTCGCTGCCCTCTATGTACATTTTTTTGGCCCCGGTGGATAAAAAGTAGCTGCATCATCACAGAGAAACAATGGGGCGGCAGAGACAGGCTACACGACAAGGAGAGATCCAGGATAAGAAATGATATTAAAACGGCTGAAAGAGTGGAGAGGAGAAGATATGAGACACAAAGACGACACAATATGAATATGGACAAAAATAACCAAGAGGCGAAAGCTCTTGTTTGTTTGACAACATTTTATCAACCCCGTCAGCCTTTTTGATGGAGTTTTAAATCTATAATCCAGCCCATCTATACTGGCCTATCCAATCCAATTTTATACTTGGCAGGTCAAACATCCATCACAATGCAGACAGGCAACCTCTACCTAGGACTCTTGGAGCTGTTCTTAAAATGTTCTTTGGACACAGAGAAGAAAACCTTGATAGAGGATGCGCGTACACAATCCAGGAACCAAAGCTTCCATTACAGAATGTTCTAACCCAGCACTCCCCAACCTTTTTTGTGCTACGGACCAGTTTAATGTCAGATGATATTTTCACTGACCGCCCTTTAAGGTGTTGCAGATAAATACAAGAGAATAAAATGACACGGCCGAGACAAAAACTGTGGTATTTTATAAATATAATAATAAACGCAAATTCAGTGTAATTGTGTAACTTTATCAGCAGCGTCCTCCTGAAATGTGCCAACGACACTGAGAGTAACATCCTCCTCTTTGCCCCTTAATGCTCTCTGGTCGCTATGGTAACGCGTAAATATTTCTTTCAAAATAAGACACACAACTACAACACAGGAAAAGACCCGGGGAAACCAAGCTAACGATAAAAACCCTGAAAACCATCAATTTCACACTGAGCCTCAACTCTCACGGCCTGGTACCAAACGTCTCATGGACCAGTACCAGTCCCAGGCAGTTCCCACTGTCACACTCATGTGTGCATCAGCAGTCCCAGTCGGTGCTGGTTTATTCCTTTACTTTGCTGACTGTTACTCACTGGTGATGTAACATGACACGCGAGGTCACAAGTCAAGCAAGAACAAACAACCAAAATAAAGAAACAGAGGAAGAAGCTACCGAGTGACCAGAGAACATGCAATGCCAATGAAATTAAGTGGCTTGTAGCAATGACACGAAAAAAAACAAACACTGCCAGCAAACTAAAGTACCGTAATTGTCGGGCTATAAGCCGCTACTTTTTGCACAAGCTTTGAACCCTGCGGCTTTTAGTCAGGTGCGGCTTTTCTATGGATTGTCCATGATTTTTGTGATATCGTAAGAGGATTTGTTTTGTTTGTTCCGCTGTTGTACGGCACTACGTTGCCTGGCGGAAGGATCGGGGTTCAAGAGTGGTATGTTGGTCACATGTCCGTCCGCCAGGCAACGTAGTGCCGTACGAAGTAGCGCGAAAAACAAACTTCAAAGTAGCGCTACGCGTTCAGCGGGAGGCGTGGATGACGAGCGGCGATAAATTTGCGAAAAGCAAGTTAGGCTCAACTCCACCGGTGGATTCTGAAATCTGTTTTTCTGGTGTGCTGTAGGTTATTGTTATGTACTACATTTGTTACTCATTTATGAAGCACAGTACATGTAATTACTGCTACTTGTACATATACCTAAAAAGTTATGCAAATATGTACCCATAACTTGTTTTTCAAAATATTAATAAAAGGGGTGTGTCTCCAAACAGCCATCTCTTTCCTGACATATTCATATTGTGCATATTCTCTTACATATGATAAGTCAACATTGAAACACCTGCGGCTTTTAGTCAGGTGCAGCTAATGTAAGTACAAAACAGGATTTTTCCCTGATTTTAGCTTGTGCAGCTAATATTTGGGTGCGCTTTGTAGTCCGGGAAATACGGTAGGCAAATAACAACTAATCTCAAATTTGAGGCAAGTTAATAAAGGTACTAGGAAATACACAAGAACGTTATCTATGAGCAGAGCTTTGAGTAAAAGCGCTGACATTCACAGGGACCAACTCTCAGCAAGAATGTGATGGGAGATGAGCAAATACCACTTTAACTGACATCATACATACAGTACACGTGTCTTTGATGATGATGATGATGCCTGGCAACAAGAGTGACAGTCTCCAACATGTAGGAGACTCCATAATGAAACCATCACTCAGTAAAATGACAGCAAACTCGGAACTGCACATGCTCGGGTTCCCAGCGCATCTGATGTAGATCAAATGAACGAGACAAGCGAACAACATACACCTACACAGAGTTTACTGCATTCGTTAGAGAGAAATTTAGGGATTTTGCAACATTTGCGGCAGAAATTAGAAAGACCCTTTTCTGAATTAAGAATAAGAATTGATTAGCCCCACTTTGATATAGCCTAAATTGTTTATAAAGTGGACTTCTCTGCATTGAATCATATCTGTTATTAACCTCTGTCTCTCTTCCACAGCATGTCTTTTATCCTGTCTTCCTTCTCTCACCCCAACCAATCACAGCAGATGGCCCCGCCCCTCCCTGAGCCTGGTTCTGCTGGAGGTTTCTTCCTGTTAAAAGGGAGTTTTTCCTTCCCACTGTCGCCAAAGTGCTTGCTCATAGGGGGTCATATGATTGTTGGGTTTTTCTCTGTATCTATGAAGCGCCTTGAGGCGACTTTTGTTGTGATTTGGCGCTATATAAATAAAATTGAATTGAATTGAATTAATTAATGTCCTTTAATTTATAATAACTACAAGTCATCGGTGGGGCTGGGGTGGGGGGCTTAAAAACATGCTGGAGGTTAAGACATTGTGTCAGCCTAAATCAAGGCTGGAAGAAAGTGGATGTTGAGAAAGCAATCTAGACAGAAACTGACAGAGCGAGAATGAAGCAGAGAGAGAGAGAAAAAAATGATTACACTGAAGTGTAAGTGAAGCCAGAACAAAAGCTGTAATAAAGGAACAGCGTTCTGGAGCAGTAATAAATATATCCACTGTGTGAACACCTTCTCCCTCCATCTGCCTGAGTCCTTGGCTGGTGAAGTGTTCCTCTGACAGGTCATACAGGCTTAGCGGCAGTGAGCTCTAGAGGCCTGCTGACAGACTGGCAGTCGCAGCCGACGGTAAATTGAGTTTGCTCGGTGACCGGGCTGTAAGCTCCCCCAACACTGACACAGACAGGAAGTCTACAGCTCCAGTAGAACGACAGTGGCTCGACGACGCATTGGTTTTAACAAGCAGCCACACACACAGGCGCAATCGGAGATGCTAATGGTCAGTGGTTTTCCTCAATTGCCACTTAGTGGTTTCCCGTCCTTGTTTTACACTCCTGCTGCAGGCAGGCTTCGCGTCCTTCCCCCACGAACGCTGCTGTGTCACTATTAATAACACAAACATAACCACAAAATCTTAAACAGCAAATTGAGCCTGAGCCCTTCAGGCAGATACAACTGTACCTCTTGTAATAAAACGTAATGTAAGCACACGTGTGAGCAAGAATGCAGCTGC
Source organism: Neolamprologus brichardi (assembly GCF_056152115.1). Taxonomy (NCBI): domain Eukaryota; kingdom Metazoa; phylum Chordata; class Actinopteri; order Cichliformes; family Cichlidae; genus Neolamprologus; species Neolamprologus brichardi. The sequence goes on along the minus strand of NC_142119.1, from coordinate 33,137,773 downwards.
TACAGAACAGCCGGATTTGTTCCGTTTCATCCTCCTCGACATTATCCTCATCATTTATTTAGCATTTCCTCCTTCTCATAGTTATTTTTGTTTCAGAAGTCTTACGTTCTCCTTTTCTCGTGCTCTGCCCTCGTTCTCCTCAACACCAGCTGTGAAAGCAGTCAAAGAAAAAAAATAATAAAATCATCTAACTTGAAACCCCCGTGTACAACCACTTCTCCCTGTCTGACACCTCCAGTTTTGACAAATGAGTTAACCAGTCCAGTAAAGGAAAAGTGCATTTACTTTTAAGTTGGCTACTGTGAAACTTGTAGTTTCATCTAATTGGCAGTGTGGACTAACTTGCTTTATTCAGTGTAAGCAGCGAGAGGCGGGGGGGAAAAAGACCTGATGGATACAACGCTGTAGCTAAGCCTGCACGCTGCTGCGGCCAAAATAAATCACTCCACTAACAGAGTGAGATAGGGAGATAGAGGGCTGTGTGGAGGACAGAGTGGTACTGTTAGCCAGAGGTACCAATTGGCCAGGTCAAATATAATTACCACAAATAGAAGGACAAACACACACGGGCATGCAGACACACACACGAAAAACGGCAAGACAAGCTGTAACGTTTATCTGCAAACCATCACTAAAAGGATACAAATCAACAGCGCTTGAAAAGGTTTAGCAGCATAAAAAGCACTCGACTTAAAGACGACGATGCAAACGTTGTTCTGCTCTCAGGGTTTTCAGCCTCGACGTCGTCGCTAATGTGGATCAATGGCAATGAAAAACTGAACAGTAAAGGCACTTTATGTAATTGAGATTCTGAATGGCAACAGTTCAAATCAACTCAGTGTTAGCTTGTTGCTGCTGTGAGGTTTATTGTCTTTGAATATATGTTATTATGCATGCTTTGATCTTTAAAAGTAAGTATGTAGAACCGCCTGAACCATCTTCAGTTTAACTTGTGTCTCTTTAAGGACCTTTCTGGATAAAACAGGGCCTTGCTTTACTGACCCAAAGAAAATGAGGCTTTGGTTATGGACTATAGGTGCAGCCCGCTAACGGCTAAAGGCTAATGAGCCATGGCAACCGTGGTTCAAGGGGTTGGGAAGCACATTTGTAACCGGAAGGTCGCCGGTTCAATCCCTGGGCTCTCTGACATGGCTGTTGTGTCCATGGGCAAGACACTTTACCCTACTGGTGTTGGCCAGAGGGGCCGATGGCAACCTCGCTTTTGTCGGTCTGCCCCAGGACAAGCTGTGGCTACAACTGTAGCTTGCTTCCACCAATGTGAGAGTGAGTGAATAGTGGCATTGTAAAGCGCTTTGGGTGCCTTGAAAAGCGTTATATAAATCCAATCCATTATTATTAATAAAACCTCTGTTTTCACCCAGTGTACCCAGGACAAGCGGAGACACCTGCAGTCAGCAGGTGCTGATGGAACATATTGCTTTAATGCAAAATAATTACCTTCTCTAAAAAATTTAATTTAATTGCATATTCTATGATATATTCAGCACCGTTTGTCTTTCTTTCAGAAAGATTGCTCAAAAAACTCCCACCTGAATTTCATGAAGCTTATGGAGTCATCTGGTATAAGCTGAGGAGATGCCATTAAAATGGGCTTAGAGCCAAAGCTAACAAACATTAGCCTCACTAGCGGTGTAATGTACTAACACAGAGGATTCCTGTTTTGATGATTTGCATTAATAAATAAATAAAACTAATCCACTACATGTTTACTTCCCCAGATGCCACGAGTACATGAGAACTACTGTACTCACTCTTGTAGCCAACAATGACAACATTGCTTGTGGCACATAAATATAGAGGGGCACCTCCACCTTCCTGTATCAAACTAGCTGCTAGGTCGGCATTAAGTGTTAAAGTGTGATGTAGATAAATCAGTGAGTACTTTAAGTGAGGCATTTTATTCAGTTTAGCAGCAGAATGACTTCCCCCTTGGTGTGAAATTACATATGTTTTATGAGACTGAAGAATGAGTGACTTCTCATTTCGTTTCTCCCACAAAACGCTACGTCCAGATGAACAGAATCAACTTTTGGAGATACATATGTTTTACATTCCCAAAATACTAGGGTGAAAACTCTATCCATCCACTTTCTTCTGGTTATCCAACAAATGGTCACATGGGGTTGGAGCCTATCCCGATTGATATGGGGCGAGAGGTCACAGTGCTAACACGATCACCAATTAAGCTAACCCCACTAACCGCATGTCCTTGGACTGCGAGATCAGGATTATGTGGAGAGGACTCCTACAAACACAGAAAAAGAAGATGCAAACTCTACACAGGAAGCCCAGGACCTTCTTGCCATGAGGCAACAGGGCTAACCGCTGTACCACTGTACTCAAAAACCACTTTAAGGTTAATTTTACATGTGGGTAGTGATGGAGAGTTTCTCAAACTCTGTTCAAATTCTGTGTCCAGAATTCTGCGTCACTCTATAGAGGCACTCCAAACACACTGGAGGACACACAGACATCCCTACAGACCTTTGCATTCCCCCTCTGATAGCAAACTTTGCATCACTTAGAGCCCGTGGGACCCACGTGGCTACAGAAATGATAAAACTAACCTTAAATGAAGGATCTCGGCATCACAGCTATTCAGTCTGTCCATTAAACAGTTACCTGGTTTCTAACAAAGCTGATAATAATAATTATCATGTCACACCTGCTTCAGTGTTTGTTTATGTGTTATAATAGTGTGCCTGCTAATGGGCCGCTGTTCGCTGATATAACCATATCAGATTATTCAGTTGTTACCGGGGTGTGAATGAATATATGGCTGCATGGGAATAGGAGGGAAATTCACTCCACTCATTCAGACAACAGTACAATGATTGGGCGCTAACTCAGAGGAGGAAAGAGCAAAAGGGCAGGTGGACCTTTTTCACGCAGTGCTAACAGTGTGTACCCAGAGAGATACTCAGGAAGACATAGTGAAAGAACAAACAGGCCTGACCTCTGATTCAGTCCGTTTTGTACACAACTGTGGACAATTAAAGAGGTAGTACACACTGAAATGTGTGTTTTTTAAAATTTATGTCTGTTCTGTTATCACTAAAAGTTGTAAAATGTTGTATCACTAAAATATTATTCTCAGTCAGTTGTTATTTATTATGTGTTTACAGCGCCCTCTGTGGTTACTCCAAGTAATGCGCTTTAGAAACGGCTTTATTTTGAAACAACTTTATTGAACAGGAAGTCGGCGCAAGAAAGGCAAAAAGAAGAGAAACATATCGGCACACAGTTTATGGTGTCCTGTTGGAAAAAATACTGTTCTCATCTTCGGTTTATGGTTGTATCGCCGGTATGTACTTAAAGTATAAATTGCAACTTTGTTTTTTTTGTACAATATGTTGCCCGCTAATGCAGTATTTGGCTGTAAAGCTAGTCCTTTTGTTAAGCTAGCTACCCGCGATTTTGGAGGTCGTCTGGGATAGCATCAGTAGTAGTTTAAAAAAGTTTACATAATTAGACATATGCTATGTAGTAGCATTGTGGTATATAAATGTATATTATGCTGCACATATGTATGTTTTTAGTTTTACCCTTTTGAATGTCAGTAAACCTGTTGACAACGCTCATCGGTCTTCAGAGTGGTGATATAAGAAAGGTGTTAACGCCCCTGCATCAGACATGCACCCATAACGGCACAATGTCATTTCTTATAAGTTCTATATATGATACATGTTCTCAATTGATGATAACAGATGAGAACTTTATACACAAAGTGTGACTGTCAGCTATGTGTCAGCAACTATTTCAGCTTTGCATTTTCCATACGTTAGAGCAGCTTCCCAGCTCTGTAACCTGTCCAGTTAAGCTCTCCAGAGTATATTTGAGCGATATGATGTGCTGTGAATTTTATCTGGTTCAGCTTTAAATGCTTCAATTCAGCAACAAGCACTAGTCTTGCTGATTAAGCAGTGCCACTGGCAGTTTCACAGGCCATTCCTTTTTTTGCACAGTGTATTTACTCTGAACAATACATTTGAGAATAGGTTGACAATACGCTTGTGTAACACAACCGAAAACCTGTTTAAGCCTCCGTGTGCAGTATGAGTAAAGGAAAACAGCGTTTCTTTGGTGAACAACTTCTGATTTGAGCATGAGACTAAAAAAAGAAAGAAAATAAAAGATGTGAAAACCCAACTTTGGCTCTGGAAAGTTTAATTGGCATATCTGAGTAATCGGATCAGATCAGCACTTAATGAAAATATAAGCTGCAGGCCTATTCACATGCATGAATTCTCACTACCTGGCCATTTCTCTTTCCCCCCACAATCTCCTAACTCAATATCACACATCTGATTTTTTTCTGGTCACTTAAGTCCAATTAAATGAGCTCAGGTGTCACCCACACCGACAGGTTCAAAACTGTTGTATTCTCCAGCTCGTTTTGCCTTTGGCTGCAGAGCAATGTGAAAGATAGTACGTATGAAGTGCAGGGGTGAGCAGAATATCACAAACTAGATTAAATGCGGCCCTCTTCCCAACCTCCCTGCCTTCCCCCTTCCTCTTATGCCCTTGGAGCCCACTCTTCTTATCGTTTCACCTTTGTGTGTCTTAAATAGGTTATTTTACTCGCCTTTTCGATCTCTTTCTTCCTGTTCCCCTTTTGTGCCTGATTCTCATCTTGCAAATCTCACCCACCCACGTCTTATTAAACACAATGGTCACCTTTTCCTGGTGTGTGTGAGCGTCTGCTCCGGTGTGTCTAGGAGTTTGGATTTTTAGTAGAAACAATGAGCTGACTCATCATGCAGCATGCATATTAGAAAGTGTCCACCACCAACCCACGCATATATCACACTGTGGAGGCTGCCACACACACATATATACACACACACACACACACACACACAGCAGGAAAAAAAGCATCGAGCTATTTGTATTCTAAAATGAAATTGACTTTGAAGGACGGAGGTGGCGATGATCAGATGCAGAAGCCTCGACAAACAGCTCCCCTCACCCACCACGGAGACTTTCACATGAATAACACTGGAGCTGGAGATGGGAGAGGAAAGCCCCCCTCCCTCTCTCTCTGAGTCTTTGTACCTCTGTCACGCAAAGGCATGCCTGTAGAAAAACCTCTCTGGCAGCGTATGAGGTCGCTTCACACATAACTTTTTATTTATCCTCTGATTCAGACACAAACAAAAGGCAGAACAGTGCTGTCTCTGTATTATGCACAACTTCCTTACTGCAAAAAAACAGAAGAAGAAGAAAAACCACAACAAATTAATTTCCTCCAGCTAGCAGATACCACCCCATTCATTCGTCTGGTTCCATAAGGACTTTAATGATTATAGGCAAGGCCTTCCAGACATTAATCCTAGCTGAGGACAGATAATTGTCTTCAATAGGGGACCAAGCAAGTTAAAATGAATCCACTGCCAAAACGCTTAAAATTAGCAATTAAATGTATACCCGATGTATAAGGCATAACAGCTTTAAGAAAAATAAGGTGTGCTATCTTTTAGCTTGTTATTTGCATTATTTTTAGAAAACAGAGCAAAAAAACATAAATGTAAAACAATGAGAAGAGGAACGCTTTTAAGGACTGAATCTGAGATGTTCCGATGCCAGAATGTTGTAATCAATTTAACAGCAACCCTTGTTGGCAGCCCCAAATGAGAGTATCTTCAAAGTATCTACTTATCAAAGGTGTAACTTGATGCTATGATAATAATTAAGAAAGCTTAGAATGTAATATGACCTTCAGCCACAGGTGGCAGCACTGAGCAGAGTAATCCTGAGCAGCAGTCCAGTGGTTGAACGAGGAAAAAATCTTTGAAGATCTGACACTAGGGGTGTCCAACTCCAGTCCTTGAGAGCTACTGTCCTGCAGCTTTTAGATGCATCCCTACTCCAACATAGCTGAACCAAATGGTTGGATTTACCTCTTCAGCAATACGTTTTGCTTTCCTTTTGCTTTCCTTTAATAGTATTTTCAACATTCTAAAGAAGTGAAAAAAATATTGAAATTGTAGAAAAAATACAACCTTACATCAAATTCGTCAAAAACATAACTCGATGACCCACCATATCTTCATAAAGAATCACTCAGATAACCATACCTGCCACTTTGAGCCTCAGATGTGAAGTCTTGTAAATGTATTTTAGTTTTCTTTGCAATCAATAAGCTTCTACTTATCAGCTACCAGTTTAACAGATGCAGACACATCTTGTGACAGACCAAAACAGAACTTGTGTGATGACTTCTTGTAATGACAACGAGTACACTACAAATTAAAAGAAAAAAACAAAACAAAATAGAAAACAACAAAAAAAAAATGGAAGTGAATGGCTCCATCTCGTCCAGGTCACAGTCCCTGATGTTTCTGCTGGGACTGGCCAGTCTGCTGGGAAGTTTGGCCATTCATTTCAGGTAGGTTGGAACAAGGATTCGTCTAAAAGCTGCAGGACGGTAGCTCTCGAGGAGTGGAGTTGGACACCCCTGATATAAACACAGTTGTCACATCAAGGCTCGTGAGATCAAAACATCAAAAAGGAGCACACAGTGTGGTATTTTATCTAAAAATGGGCTGAGTCTCTCTCTGCAGCCCATTCATAGATTAAAAAAAAAGAACTTTGTGTTTATTTTTGATGTTCTAATGAAGGAAATGCCAAACTATGTGACAAAGCAACACCTTTTTTTTACTGCTACAATGTTACAGTTACAAAAGCATGCAGAGCTGTAACGTTTTAATTCAGATTGACTTGTTTTGTGCTGCAGAGAACAGACTCAGCCAAATTCCTCTGAAGTCATCTGCAAATCGACTTCCAAAATCCCCTCACCCCACTGACGTCAGCGGCGCAAGATTCTTTACACATGCTGTCGTTTAAAACAAAGCCATCCTGGATGAGTGAGCTTTTACAAGCATGCTGTACTTACGTCTCCGTTTTGTAGGTGGAGCATCTCTCCAGCGGGATCTTCAGGACTCTGTTGTTGAGCCCAACAAAGAGTGACCTGTCACTATGCAGGATCTGCAGGCTCAGGATTGGTTCTCGAACACCTGATGGGAAGAGCTCCATCTCCTCCAGGTAACAGCCTTGCAGGTTCTTGTTGGGGGTAGCCAGTGCTTTCAGGATGGTGCCGTACTCTAAAAGAGACAGACAAAATAAAGCAAGGAACCTACCTCCTCAATCTTAAAGTTTTGGTTTTCCTCTTTCACTACTAACCTGTGCTGATGTACATAACATGGAAGAGGGTGTCCATGCCCTGAACAATGTCCACGACTAGGTTTGAGAAGCGAACGTCATCCTGCATGACCAGTGGATCAACAGACTCCGGCTGGACAACATCGTTCATGAGGTAAAGCCGCTGGGCGTCCTGCAGACTGCGCTCTGTCAAGCCCTGATTCAGACCCTTGTCATCTATAGTACCGCACTGCAAAAGAAAGGCAATGTTGCAATTTGGACAAAAGGGTATAAAGTAAGATGTGAAATGCAAAATGCATATAAGAAAATCTAAAAGGCAGGGAGAGAGGCATGGACAAAAGCAAGAAAAAACAAACAAAGAGCATGCCACACACTCTTCTTTACACCTAGCGAATCAATACGCCTCGTCTGGCGAGACAGTTTCAATTCATAAATCTATGAAGTCTGAGTAATTGCAACTTTTGAATGGAATGTTATGTGAACACGCTAACAGCGCAGCAGCTTAACGAGGCACTTGAGAAGAAAAAGTATGAAATGGCAGTGTTCTGAAAAGCTTTGTTTGTGCTGCAGAGATTAGCTGTGGATTGCAACTTCTGCTCATTCTCTGGGATTTGAAATGAGGCTGATTTGTTTGCTGATTCTATTTCTTTTGGTGAACGACAATGACGGACCGACGGGTGATTATCAATATGTGCTTTTGTGGTAATCACAGTATCTAATTGGTTAAAATCCACTTCTTGCCTTCAGCTGCTAACTTGGAGAATTGGAGGCTGCAGCCACGCTGTGCAGCACCAGCAGCGAGCTCTACACGCCAAATGCTGTGAAATCCTAGATTAAGGATCCATTTTTCCGACTAAAAACGTCCCAGTGTTACAGCCTGAAGCCAATAACTGAAGGAAAGGATGCGTATTTCTAACAACTGAAGATGACTTTCATTTTGATTTAAGATGAATTGAGTCATCTTTATGCAGCAGAGTGCAGCAAATGAGAAAATTGGCAAATGTTCTTTTAGGGTTTTCGAAGCTTTTGTCGAAATGTTGCATGAATGAAAGAAAAAGCAAGATACTGAACTTTTTTGTTTTCACAGTATTTTGCAATCACAAGATTACAAATTGGAAAAGATGGAAGGACAGCGGGGTAACTCTTTATCTTAATCAGTGCTAAGAATAGGAACTGGAAGTGCCAAAAACTGCACTTCATCAAATGGCCACTTGAGGCTTGAGCTTTAGAAATCCTTCTTTCATACAAGGTCTTTAATAATCAGGCATAATCTCATCTTAAAGACCTCATAGTACCATATCACCCCAACAGAGCACTTTGCTCTCAGATTGCAGGTTTACTTGTGGTTCCTTATGTATTTAAAAGTACTACTATCAAGATTAGGTTTAAAACTTTGCTTTTGATAAAGCATATAGTTAGGGCTGGATCAGGTGACCCTGAACCCTCCCTTAGATGTGCTGCTGAGCGATTCCCATGATGTGCGTTTCTGAGTGTTTCTTCTACACTCACCTCATTTTATTTTCATTAGTTATTATTTATCTCAGGCTCTTGTCCACAGCGTGTCTTTGTCCTGTCTCCCGCACTCCATCCCTAACCAGTCGCGGCAGATGGCCGCCCCTCCCTGAGCCTGGTTCTGTCAGAGGTTTCTTCCTGTTAAAAGGGAGTTTTTTCTTCCCACTGTTGCCAGGTGCTTGTTCATAGGGAGGCATCTGATTGTTGGGGGTGTCTCTATATTATTGTATGGTTTTACCTTACAGTAAAAGCAGTTGTTGTGATTTGGCGCTATATAACTAAAACTGAATTGAATTAAATCAATGCTAACCATGCTGGTTGAATGGTAGCTGTCTGGTGTTAGGGCTGGACCAGGTGACCCTGAATCCTCCCTTAGTTATGCTGCAATAGACGTAGGCTGCCGGGGATTCCCATGATGCATTGAGTTTTTCCTTTCCAGTCACCTTTCTCACTCACTAAGTATTAACAGACCTCTCTGCATTGAATCATATCTGTTATTAACCTCTGTCTCTCTTCCACAGCATGTCTTTATCCTGTCTTCCTTCTCTCACCCCAACCAATCACAGCAGATGGCCCTGCCCCTCCCTGAGCCTGGTTCTGCCGGAGGTTTCTTCCTGTTAAAAGGGAGTTTTTCCTTCCCACTGTCGCCAAAGTGCTGCTCATAGGGGGTCATATGATTGTTGGGTTTTTCTCTGTATCTATGAAGCGCCTTGAGGCGACTTTTGTTGTGATTTGGCGCTATATAAATAAAATTGAATTGAATTGAATTGCACTTCTGCAAACTGGTATCCGTGAACTGGAGCTCTAATTACAGTTTCCTCTTTCCCAGTTTAAAAAGGTAACTGACTGATTTAACTTTTAAACAGCGCTCTCAGTGAGGAGGCGTGTGGTTAAACTAACCTGGAAATTGTGGATGGGGTTGGGCGTGGGGAGCCAAGTGGAACGAGGATTCTCCTGGGTGCGGAAAGGCCCGTTGAAGGCCTGGGTGATGGCGCTCAAGTTGAAGGCACACACTGCAGATGCTGCAATGCTGTTGCTTTATAGAGAGAGAAACGGGGAGGAGAAGACAGGAGGAAGAGGGTGGGGGGAGGGAAAAGGAGGTAAAAATACAAATATTATTTCAACAATAATATTCATAACCGCTTAAAATGTTGGCAGCAAATGAAGGCATATCAGAAATCGACAATGTCCAGCTGTGCAATAAAGCTATTCTGCTAAGAGTTCCATCCTCTTAATGGAAGTCCTATCATTTATACCCACAATACACAGGCGCTCCATGTCTAGCTTGCTTTGGCTGCAGGCTAAGCTATGCTATCAGTGCTGAGCAGTGAATGGGGACAGTATTAAGCTGAGGATATGGGAGGCAGCTCCACAGATTATGTGCACACACACACACACAGTCGCCTCACAGGTGTAACATATGAGAGTAAACCCTGGCCAAACAAGCAAAGCCAGCAAAGGTATTATCGTGATGCTCTTTACTAATATTGTGCTGCAGGGTAATGAGTTTCTTAACAACTTGCTACTGCTGACTGCTTCCTCCTCCTTCTTATACAGTACATCCAGTAACACACAAACTTTCCACAGCACAGTGAACAGCCTGCTGCCTTGACATAGCTTTTGCTGATAAACTACCAGTTAGAAGATAGTGAGTGATACCATTAAAGGGGAAAGAGATTGGGAGAGAGTGAGAGAAAAGGCAACAGCCACAGAGTGAAAGAGACTTGCACCGAATCCACACACAAGACTTGTGTTAACATTAGCAGAGAGCCTTTAAAATTTTCAGCTGAGGTTTAGCGAACACTGTAAATAAGATGCAAGCCATTAGCGGGCCCATTGTGGACTTTTGTGAGTTGAGGAGTGAAAAATGTGGCTGTAATGACGTCTGCGTGGACACTCCATCAGCCTACAGAGAAAGGGATACTTTTAAAATGGCAGGGTTCCTGAGTTTGTTTTGGCTCCTTGTGTGAAGTATGAGTCATTGAAGACTGCTGGTTGCGGGAAAAGCTGTATCACTGGGGTTTGGTAAATGGTTATTTGTTCATTTTTCTTTTTCTTTCTTGTTCTTTTTCTGACACATGACATATTTATCCATCTCTTAGCCAGACAAGCCATATTGGAGAATTTATTTGCAATTGCTGAAGTTACAGCTACAGTAATGAGATGTGCTGCTGGGTGAAAAATGTGCTAGGACACTTTTTATAAGGTCAAATGTCTGGTCTCTTTCGACCAGGTTCAGGTTTATATGGGGCAAATATCTGTTAGGTAAGATTTGGGTGTTTTAGATACATGAGGACTAGAATGACATTATTATTTGTGGATCTTGTCAATCCTATTGTTTGTCTATTTTCACTACATCCTATCATGCTTTGGGTAATACAATAACAAAAATGCCCCCCCCCCCCCCCCCCCCCCCCCCCCCCCATAATGGCAGTGATTTAGCTGTACGTAACACCCGAGCCCAATAATTTTAATTCCATTTTGGCAAAGCTACCCTATGAGCAGTCATGCTGAATTAGTTTTCATCAGTTTCCACAGTATTCTGACCACCTGCCAAATACTGTTTTGGTCCCCCTTTTACTGCCTAGACATCCCTGACCCATCGAGACATGGACTCCACTAAACCCCTGAAGCTGTGCTGAGGTGCCTGGCACCATGTTAGCAATGGATCCCTTAAGTCAGCAGTCCCCAACTCCCGGGCCATGGACCGGTACCGGTCCGTGAGTCATTTGGTACCGGGCCGCAAGAGTTGAGGCTCGGGTGTGAAATGTATAGTTTTCAGGGTTTTTAGCGTTATTTTGTTATCGTTTTTATCGTTAACTCTGTTTTCCTGGGTCTTTTCACGTGTGTTATGAATAAATCTTCTTTTTTTCGGTACCGGTACTAGTTTTATTTTGTTGTATTTATCCACGACACCTTAAAGGCTGGTCAATGAAAATATTGTCGGGCATAAACCGGTCCGTGGCGCAAAAAAGGTTGGAGACCGCTGCCTTAAGTCTTGTAAGGTGCCGTTCCTGAAGCATTTTTTGCTTTGTGGTAGGATGCATTATCCTGCTAAAAGGGGCCGCAGCCATCAGGGAATACTATTTCATGGTCTGTTACAATGCTTAGGCAGGTGGTACGTATCAAAGTAACATCCAGATAGATTTCCAGACCAAAGGCTTTTCTGCAGAATATTGCCCAAAGTATCACCTAGCCACCACTGGCTCGCCGTAGTGCATCCTGGTGTCAGGTGTTCCCAGGTCATCAAAGAAAACATGATTCATCGGACAAGGCCACCTTCTCCCAGTGCTCCGTAGTCCAGTTCTGATGCTCACGTGACCATTATTGGTACTTTCGGCAGTGGACAGGGGTCAGGATGGGGCACTCTGACTGGTCTGATGCTATGCAGCCCCAGTGCTTATAATGGTATGCCTGATTAGTGTAATTAAGATTCATCTTTAAAGCTCCACTTTACCACTTTTTGTGGCGATCGCGACTCAAGAGTTGGCAGTTCGTCTTGTAATCGGAAGGTTGCCGGTTCGAGCCCCGGCTTGGACAGTCTCGGTCGTTGTGTCCTTGGGCAAGACACTTCACCTGTTGCCTACTGGTGGTGGTCAGAGGGCCCGGTGGCACCAGTGTCCGGCAGCCTCGCCTCTGTCAGTGCGCCCCAGGGTGGCTGTGGCTACAATGTAGCTGCCATCACCAGTGTGTGAATGTGTGTGTGAATGGGTGGATGACTGGATGTAGTGTAAAGCACTTTGGGGTCCATAGGGACTAAGTAAAGCCCTATACAAGTACAGGCCATTCTTATTCTTCTTCAACTTCAAACTAGAGACTCAAAGTAATCAGTTTTTTGTATATGACTAGAAAGACAAAATGTCACAATCTGTTGCAACCATTGTTTTTGTTTTTTTATTAAGTTACCATTCTTACCTCAGAGTTGTTTCTAAGGTCTCCTGGGAGAGTGCTGGTTTCTTCTGCTGATTTTTGTGTTGAATACTACTTTCTCAGTGGTCCAGTTCGGGGCAGTGAAATAACTAATGCGTTCTGTCATTACCGCAGGGAAGCAAAGTGCTGTGCAGCTCCAAATGAGTTCTGACTAAACATCGGGGGAAGCCAAACAGGTGGTTCATTGACCGACTCAAAGGCCATTGAGGAAAACAGCCTGCACACTTCAGTAAAGGACTTTTTCTGGTGGTTTTTTTCCTTTTTTCTTTTCCAATGGCTCTGGTGGAGAAAAGAGTGGCAGGGAGGCAGAGAGAAAATGTGTAAAGCAGAGTGAGCCGCTGTGGTGAGCCAGCAGTAACCAAACCCCAACTGGAGGAAACCACAGGCAAATGCGCTGCAATCACTGAGGGATGTAGCCACAACAGTTTGCACATTCACACAGGCCCAACTACACAGTTTGACATAATAGAAAGTTAAACTGTGGCTCCGTGGTCGTACCGTAGATACAGCTCGCATTAAAGCTGCATTCAGTCACAGAAAGCCTGACATCGTCCAGGTTATTTGAGAGGTCTGCTTTGACAGCGCGTCGCGGCACGTAATGCCAAGAGAGCAGAGCAAAAGGGTGCAGTGAAAGGACTGCAGCCTATTGCACTAATGGATGCAACCCATATGTTTTGAGCCTGCTTAAAAGCCCGGGAAAGTGATTGAAAAGCTGTTTGACATCTGCTATGCTGTTTGCCGCCGCTGCTTTGCCACTCTCCGAGGCCCGGCACCACGATGATTACTGTTAATATGAGTGAAGTTACTTCTTCAAGCGATTCATCTCATTCCAGCAGCCTCATCCTGTCACTGGTTGTCGCTTTAATTCCCTGTCTTATTTTACAGAATGTATCCATGTCCATCACTCTCTGTCCGATTTCTTTACTCCAGTTTGAACCAATTTAATTTAATGCTACACACGATATGTGTTTCTCTGGATTTTTCATTGTATGGGGGTTTTTTTTCCAACAATATCTTTATTATTTTTTACATTTTAATGACTTGCAAACAGTCCAACATTCTAAACACTACATGAACATACACTCCTCTCAGACAGCAAGAAGAAAACAAAAAAGTCGTCAGATTTATCACTCCGTTAAAGGCCTAAATTTGTCATTATCCCAAATCAAATGTCATTGCCCTCAGTCCTCGTCCTCCTCAGATAATACAAATCCCTCTACAAAATTCACAAATGGTCTCCACACCTTCTCAAAAACATCCATTGCTAACATTCCTTTTCAGTATAGATGTTATCCGCTCCAATGGCAAAGCCACCATCATTTGTTTTATCCACTGTGTGATACTCGGTTCCCTTGTTTTTTTCCATTTTAGTGCAATTAATCTTTTTGCTTGTAACAAACCCATATCAATAAACATTCTGTCACTTTTTGTGTACCTCATGTTTTCTGGGTACAATCCCAGAATAAGGAAACCAGGATCCAAACAACCTCTTTGGATAATATTTGTTTCATAGTTTGTGTTACTGCAACCCAAAAGGAGCCAATCTTCCTGCAATCCCAAATACAATGCCAAAAGTTACCTTCATCTTCATTACATTTATTACAAGTGTCTGGAATATTAGAGTTGTACTTATTTAATTTTTCCGGAGTAATATATATTTGCATTAACCATTTGTATTGCAACAACCTTAGTCTAGAATTAATAGTTTGTTTATGAGCTTTTGCACAAACCAATGCCCATTGTTCCCATTGTATGGTTCTTACTGTGCTCCCCTGCAGGTGTGTGGCTTTTTGCAGAGCATCAGAAAAGGAAGGAGTTTGACAGAGAAGGCAGAATAAGAAAGATCAGGGTGACGAGGCTCTGCCTGCGACTCTTACTCTCTCTTTCTCTGTTAGATATGCATTACCTCCATATCCACTGATTATTGAACACTCTCCAAACCAGTATATAACATGTTTTGCAGCTACTCGGCGCTGATTTTGCAGTGCTGTATTTTTACAGTCGTACTATATATTTCTGTTTTTATTAACCTTCTCAAGGCAGGCGTTGTCGATTTGCAACAGTTAAAAGCTAACAACCTGATTACCCCACATACATATTTTATGAGCTTTTTTAGGCTCAAACTTAATTTGAGAACTCCCTGTTTTTATCTGCAGCTAAAATGAGTCATCTCTTGGTGCAGCATCAAAGCACTGCTTATTCATAAGTGCATCAGTAATGATAATGACACAACGTATCTGTATAAAACGTTTAAAAAGTCAAGTTCTTTCATTTTTTAATACTGAGTTATTGCTATTTTACATAATGACTCAATTTGCTGATGTTTTACTATCACAGAGCATTTTATTAGGTACACCTGTTAACATAAATATCTAATCGACCAGTCACGTGGTATTAACATGTTTAAGGCACGATCAACACAATCTATAAAGTTCAAATCATGCATCAGATTGTGGAAGAGAGGTGATTTAGGAGACTTTGAAGATGGTATGGTTGTTTCAGAAACTACTGATCTAAAGGGGTTTTCTTAGACAACCAAAGAGAAAATATCCAGTGTGCTGGATGTCTCAGATCCCTTTTTGATTACAGAGGTCAGAGGAGAATGGCCAGACTGCCTCAAACAGTCAGTCAAATAACAACTCATTACAACAAACACAGAAAAATACACTGAAAACTGTGTATTCATCTCCTGATGGCTGCTATCAACAGGATAACCATGTCACAAAGCTTAAATCATGTTAACATCACAAACTGTATGTGGATCTAAAGCTTGGTAAAACCACAAGATTCAGATCACAAAAAGGTGTCTTTATTCCCATCAACACACTGCAGTTAAGTTTAACTCCAGGCCCCTATACATGGTCGTGCTGCCAGAGATACTCATTATATCACCCAATGTGAATTAATGCACTGCTGAAAATAGTCCAACAACTCCTCTGTTTGCTGCAGTTTAAGCAGGCTAAAAAAACTGCAAGGCCAGCTGTTTAAGGAAATTAAAAAGGAAACTATATTAACACATTGCCAGTTGCCATGCCTTCTCAAGACTTGCTGCCAATAAGAAAGACGTAGCAAAAACGAAGGCTTTATCCTTCAAGTAAAACTGAAGCAAGTGAAAACTTAATTCTGCAGATGCCGTGGCACTTTTCCAAGATCAGCTCCAAGGTGTAAGGAAAGTAATGAACTCCTCGCTCAGCCTGGCTCCATGGCTCCCTGCAAACCACAATCAGCAAAGATCAGAACACCAGAGAGTCTGTCTGGTAAACACAAGAGGCTTATATGCATCTCACCTGATAATCTTATCTTTTTAGTTTGGAGGTGGCACAGCTGCTGCTGCACGTTCGGTTTGTTTGTGAGCTTCCTTTTTCTTACTAAACATTTTTTTTCCTGGTAGCGTCACCTGATTGGTCGAACTGTGTCCCTAGTGAGTCTGTTTTTAACTTGCTGCATTAAAAAAAAAAGATTTGACAAGCAAAATGCACGTGCAGCGCTAACACACAGCTGAATCCCCGGCTTTTTAGCTAATGCACCTAACCTCGTTTTGTGTGACGAAGGGTACAGCTCAAACCACATTAAGGCCAATGTTTCAACCTCGTCGAATACCTGCATCGCAGCAAAAAAGGAAAAGGGCCCACTCAGCACAGCTACATGGCTGCGGGGACCAGCAATTGAACAGAGGCTGCCAGGATTATCCATACATATTTTTATACTGCCAGCGAAAGCAACAGCTTTGCCCCGAAACAGTCACAGTCAGAGGCAGACTGAGTCAGCAACACCTACACTAAACAATAAAGCAATGCCACAAGTTCAATAGGCTGCACAAAAACCCAGGTGTTAGATTGGAGACATCACAAAAACGATCCCAGCGACGACAACAACAATCTGACACACGATTGAACCTCGGTGGGGGGGTTTCATCTCTTAAAAATGTGACCTATATTTGCTGCGTGGTGAATCAAATAGGTCAAAAAATGAGAGAAAGTAAAGAAAATGTTAATAAAAATGTGTGTTTGTGTGAAAGCTGTGGAATTAGTGGAATTACAGAAGCGGAAGAGTCCGTGAAGCTGTATTCAGATCAGGCCCAGTCTTCAAGATGAGCTCCCAGTTCATTTCAAGGTAGATTGGATGGCAGTGATATGATGGGAAGAGAACATTGTGTAAAATCAGAAATATGGTAGTTATGTGGCTTGCCGCACTCGGCTGCCCAGAATATCATTTATCGTACACGTCAAATCTGATCTGGCTCGGAGTCAGTCACATATTTTCCAAGGATAGGAGAGCTCTCAGTCAGGGGTATGTCTCAGTGAGTTTGACTTGCACTAAAAGTACGACGCGCCAAGTAACTATTGGGGCTGAAGCTAGAGATCATTTATCCTCTAATGAAATTAGTATTTGTGGAAGTTACAAGTCGGAGTTAAAGATCTATTTGCGCCGCTTTCCACTGTCAAATTCGAAGGATACGTGTCCAACAATTTATATAACTTTCCCAAAAAAAAATAATCGCTGTGGTAAATCTTTACCCTGCCCTCGAACGAGGCAGTCTGGACACTGTAGCGTGAACTTGCTTGTCTGTAGTACAATCTAGACCTAAAGAAATCTCTACATCAATTCCATTCACATTAGTTGCATGCAAAGATAACACTTAATCCTGCCTAAAAGCTCAGATTAGTCCATTTTTCAAAAGACTGAAAAAAGATCCACCGTGTGAACAGTGGAAGTCGGGCATCAGTGCATCAGTGCAATGATTAATTTCGTTCTTTCCACTGATCTGAAACCCAAATGCACAGAGTTTAGAGAGATATACAGCAGATCGTTTCATTTAGGAAGCTGAAGACATCAAATGTTCTGCACTTTTGCCTCATAAGTTACTTAATAGATCACTTAGACAAATTACACACTAATCAATTAATGGGCCATTTGTTGCAGTACTCCATATCCCCCTGCTAACCTCTCCAATATGAGACCGAGAAGTGGAGGGGGTCAGTGAAGTCACCTAGAAATAGATAAGGAGGCTCATAATTAGTTAGTAATGGCAGGTTAGACACCTCAGCAGGAGAATCACTGCGCAGAAGGACCTTGCCAATAAGGAACCTGAGTTAATTAAAAGACCTGGCTGTGCTCTTAGGACTTAAGTGTCCTTATTCTGATGGAATGCTAAAATCTTCCTCACAGCTTGACGCGCTCTGTTGGACGGTGGCGGCTTTTTTTTCTTTGTTTTTTTCTCCAATTACCTGATGTGAATTCATGGCTCGATCATCAGCGGTTTTACAAACCAATCAAAATCAAAAAAAAATAAAAATAAACTGGAAATATCATCATCTAACATAAAGTTTACTTTGGCTTCCAGTTGGAAACTGCAATGAGGCTTAAACGTGTGTCAGCACAGGAGCTGTAGTGTGTGTCTCGCTAACTGTGGCTGCTGAAGGCGTTTTGGAAGCATTGCTAAAAAGCTGTGTCTGCTTCTGAAGGGAGCTCATCAAGCTGCAAAGAGCAGATGAGGAAGGAAGCGTCCAAACTAAAAGGCTCTGTGCAGACTGAATGCTCCACCAGAACGCTCTCCCTGTGTTATGAACATGCACCGCAGCAAAAAACACACATTTCTGTTTAAAGCATACAACTGTCCATGTAAGCTACTTAACAAATCCCATTTTTCTCACTCTGTATGCATAAAATCATGAGGGGAAATGTACTTTACTGCCCAAAACGTAGGTTACCCACACTCAGCACTGTCCCCAAATGCACAGACAAAAGGGGGGGAGGATCAAAGAGGTTGCTGATGCACTGTTAGGGAGCTGCTTTTGCTTAGTGGGCTGTGTAGAGATTGAGTAACAGGGATGAAAACCATTATGTTTTAAATCCGTTTACACACAGCAGCATTCTTTGCAGTGTAATACAAAAATCAGCGCCTCCCTTTTTTAATCGTTTGATCTACAAAAAAATGAGAGAACACTTCAAAACGCTCATTTCACAAAGCAGCGCCTTTGAATTTTGCGAGAACAAAACTTTGTGACTGTCGTTTCTTGATGAACGACTTCACCGACAACCGAAATTGTAGGTTTCGTCTGCCAAACATCAACCTAAAGTGTAAAAACCAAGCAACTGACCAAGGGTTAAACCAAGACGGTCGCAAAGAGAGGGAGGAGGTGGATTTATAGTACCGAGAGCCGGCCCAGGCAGACAGAGGGTACAAGTGCTCCGTTCCAGCTCTTCCTGTTTTGTTTTACAGCCCCAAACTCCAGGGAGCAGCTGTGAGTCTGCTCAATTTAGGCCAGACAGATGGAGACAGTGTTTGTGGTGATTGCATTAACATATCCAGCCCCAAAGAGCGAAGCAGTTTTGGAGGGTGGACCGGCAAGTCGCTTCAGGATTGAAGGAGGAGACAATGGGAGAAAGACAAAAGCTCGGAGCTTAATGATTTTTCTCATTACCTCTTCTCATTTCTCGATCTCCTCCTCTCTTTCTTTATCCCCCCGGCTTTTCATTTCTTTTGTCTCTCGGCCATTTCCTGCTCTCTCACGCTCTTCCCATCTATCACCAAAAATGGCTGCAGGCTGATGGGAAGCAGCAACGCAGTGTCAACTGCCGGCGGCTTAACAGGTGAGAGAGCAGAAGGTGAGAGGCAGGATTCGACTTCTCCCCTGACAGTACTCAGAATACATCTGAATAGCATCAGCCGTGGCTCCTTGCACGCACGCAGGCACAAAGTGCATGTGCAGTTCAAGAGATTGTTTTGCCACGCTTGCAAGGTTTATCGCCAAGTCTTAATAGTTTCACATGACTTTGACTCAAGTGGTGGACTGGGTGGCTTCAGATTCGACTTTCCAAATTGAAAAAGAAAGGTTATGTACGCAGCATCCTTGGCATCTGCTACATACTTCCTTGTCACTGTGGAAAACAGCATTTCATGACTCAACGGTAGATGTATACGTAGTTTTTTCTCACAAGTGAGAAAGAACAATGATATAGAAAGTGTTGTCTTGGTTTTTAGTTTTGATTCATCCTTTATTCTTCAGTGTGTGGGATGGAGTGTGTTCTCTCCATCCCAGGGAAGGTGTTCGGAAAAGTATTACTTCGGCAACTATTGAGAACGGTGGACGAACGGCTACGCGAGGAGCAGGCGGGTTTTAGAAGTGGAAGGTCCTGCATTGAACAAATATTCACGCTGAGATCAATTATTGAGCAGAACCTCGAATTCCAGCAAAGGCTATGCGTGAACTTCGTTGGCTTTTGATAGCCTTAATCGAGACACGCTCTGGAAAATCATCAAGTCTTACGCCCGACCGCTTCGTTACCGCGTTCCAAGCGTTGTACCGCAACTCTAGTTGTTGCGTCCGAACAGACAACGGCATCACGGAATATTTTAACATCGATACTGGTGTGCGACAAGGCTGCATCCTATCGCCATTCCTCTTCAACATCGCCATTGACCATGTCATGCGCCGAGCAATTGGACCGAACGCGATGGGCATCGCCGGACGTGATCCCCTGCAGCAGTTCACAGATTTGGACTTTGTGGACGATATAGCCTTACTTGCACCAACACTCCAGGCTCTTCAGAAAACAACCTCATCTTTGGATAGAGAAGCAGCACCGATAGGACTCAGGATCAGCGGCGAGAAGTCGAAGATTATGCGAGTTGGTTACGCTACACCATCAAACACAGCGGTTACTGTGAAGCAGCAGCAGCAGCTAGAAGAGGTGGACAGGTTCATGTACCTGGGTTGCACTTTTAGCAGTGACGGGGACGCGGAGCATGACGTTAAGTGCAGAATTGGGAAAGCATGGGCAGCCTTTCAACGACTACGACCTATATGGATGACCACCGCACTGCCTTTATCAACCAAGTTGCGGCTCCTGAAGACCATCGTTATACCGACGGCACTGTATGCAGCGGAGACTTGGAACCGCCATCTTGACGTCTTCCAACAACGTTGTCTTCGACGGCTGCTCAAGATCACATATCGGGATCGCGTTACCAATGAAGAAGTATATCGCCGTGCGGGAGTAGAGCCGCTCCGTGTCCAAGTCACCAAGCGTCGGTTCAGATTTGCCGGTCACATCCTTCGGCTACCGGACCCGAGACCTGCCCGTGTCGCGGTTCTGTGGAACCCAAAGAATGGAAAGAGACGGCGAGGAAGACCTAAAATAACATGGAGGAGGACTTTCCTTGAAGATTTACGTTCAGTCGAACTGTCATGGGATGAAGCGACAACTGCCGCAATAGACCGAGTTCGATGGCGTTCTCTTGTCGCCCGATGCGCCGATCGGCGCGGGAGGATCTAAGTCTAAGTAAGTAAGTCTTCAGTGTGTTTAGTTACTCGATCTCATGCGAGGTTCAGAATTTGTCCCGAGGGAAGTCTTAAAAGGAAAAGTCAAAATTCATTGAGGGGTATGAATGTGCTGAGATAATTTGCAGAACCGGTGCAGAGAGAGATACATGCTGTTTAAATATACTTCAAAATAAATACAGTCACAGATAAATGGACTTATTTGGCACCCTTCAACTCAATTTGAGCACTTAAAGCACTTTAAGTCTCTGAATCTCACACACAAACACACAGAGCACTTTTAATCTAACATCCATACAGACACTCATATTCCGATGGATGCATTGGGGGCAATTTGGGGTTCAGTATTGTGCCCGGGGATATTTCGACAGCTGGATTGGAGGAGCCTGAGACGGAGCCACTGACCTTTCGATTGGTCG
This sequence comes from Neolamprologus brichardi, assembly GCF_056152115.1. NCBI lineage: Eukaryota > Metazoa > Chordata > Actinopteri > Cichliformes > Cichlidae > Neolamprologus > Neolamprologus brichardi. Next base: position 33,116,445 of record NC_142119.1, on the reverse strand, counting down.
ATGCCCCACTCTACCACTTGAGCCACATCTGCAACACACATTAAAGGATTGCAGACATAAAAAAGGCCCGAGCTATAATTTATATTGATGTACATGTCTCCTTGACATCTTTTATTGGACTACTGTGTTAAACAGATTGACCAAGCTGCTGTGCGCTTGCTGCCACCCTCTAATTAGAGCAGAGTGTGACACGATTACACTTTTACTAAACATAAAAGCCGCAAAAATAATCTCCAATGTACACACTTTTGTTCTCGGTGTTTCCTCTCTGTAATGAAGTGTGTTACACCCCCACCTGGAGCAATCAAACGCACCAGAGAGAGCGTGAGTCAATCTGTGTATCCAGCTCGGCAGAGAGCTGTGTGCATCCGCACTGATCGTTAGCATCAGCGGGGTGGCTCAAACTTTGGAAGATTGTCTCTCTACACAGGCAGGAAAATGTTGCAGTAACAAACCTTACGAAGTGACGAAATCCGAGGCCTAAATGAGGAGAAGTTCAAGTGCTACGGTGCGCGCGCCAGTGTTCCCTTATTAATATTCTCGCTGCTGTTGAAAGGGCTCTTCAGCACAGCTGCAGCTTGTTTTGGTGGGGTTGTTCATCCTTTCTATTCAACAGCGAGGGCAACATCGAGGAGGAATGCATGGGTAAGTGTTGCATTACAGTAATTTTATGCTTTATGATACAAAGAGGAATATTGATGCTGTCACACTAGACACATAAGAGACAAATGCTGATGAAACGAGCCTCACGATCCCTTTCAATGAACCTGCGGTCATTCTGTGTGTCTTTTGGGTTATTTTGTGTCTTTTTCAGATTTTACGCTCCTTTAGTAATCATCCTGCAAACCCCGGCTGAGCAGCAGGCTCATACCCACATTTGTACAGGCTGAATTGATTTAGATAGTAAATGCCAGAAAAGTATTTTCTCTGCCATTAATGTGCATTTTTTTTGAAAGAACAGACTCTTTGGTCGGCTGTTAACTTGGGGTGTTTAAAAAAATGTGATCACTGATAACAAAGCTAATGGTATATTGCTTGGGGAGGAAAATCAAGATTGCACAAGAGCTCTTTGAAACGACTAATCTCTTTCGCCTGCTTTTAAAGATAAACTGTTATGTAATGTGGTTAAATACTAGATCTAAAAACATGGGGATGACATTTTTTCCACGTGTGTTCACAGACTGTAGGCATCATATACTGAAAACAAAGCAAAGACACCCAATCGAAAAGTCTGTACATCGAAATAAGTTTGAAAGTTTCGTCCTCGACTTATTTCAGCCTCAATTATGCTGCAACGAAAAAAGCACTTCACAGTTCGGTCGCGAATAAATTGGAATAAAAGTGGAGTGCGAAGTGTGTAAACAAAAGGCAGGTGGTTGAACTTTATTAGAGAGCGGCGCCGCACTCGGCAGGTGCGGCACTCAGCGCTCTAAACGTCTGCAAGCATCGCTGCTTTACCTCAAACGCAGAGCCGTGATGAAATGGCCGCGTGCCACGGGTTTTCTCTCAGCGTCAGCGCTCAGACTAGAAATGCAACAGGGCGGGCGGTGGGCGTGTGCGCGCTCGAGCTCACTCACACATTGGTTGTGAAGATGCCGTAGATAAGGTCTTGCTCGGGCAGGTAGAAGGTGCTCTGCAGCTCGTTGTAGTAGAAGGGGATCTCCCCGGAGCGAGAGCAGTTGAGCCTCGCCTTCATGAACGTGGTCCACGTGTCCTCCAAGAGAAATCGCCCGCCGATGTCGTTCTTGCAGACCCTCGCCACGCGGGAATACACCGTCTTGCCGCAGTCGTGCTCCACTGCATTCTCCCTCAGGAAGAAGAAGGTGAAGAGGCCGACGTCGTAGGCCGAGATAAAGTGGGGCTCTATGGGGGGGAAGAAGGGGAGAGGGGATCATTACATCTACTCCTGCAGCACAGAAATATTTGCATCATTTATCTTGTAGATGCTGGTTGCTTCGACCCTTTTGCTCCTTATTAGCAAGCACAAGTTTGAATTCCTGCCACTGCCGTCCCAGTTTGAGATGGTCTGGAAAAGGAGCCTAAACGTCAAATGTGTAAATGAGGAGAAGCCGCAGAGACGGATAGGAAGCAGATAAAAAACGGTTACTAATAAATCTGTCTGATATTTTGATGGTAAATCCATGGAGCGATCTCTGTTTAACTACATGTCCGCGCTGTTTTTATTGCCTGGGAAAAGTGGGGGGTGCGGGTGGGGACGCATACACAAAGATTAATGGGCGTCTCTGCTCGGTGGGTTATCAGGTAAACGGCACAGAACAAGAGGGACGTTACTGTCACTCTTTAGACACGAATGGCTCATCACCAAACACTAATTTACTGCCGTCTGCTGTCAGGGGGAAAAGGGCGCTTCGACTTGTACATTTGTGTTTGGCAGAAATCTAACGGGACAGGCTCGTTTGAAAGCTCACTTTCTTTTTGTTGCAGCATCTTCTCGTGGTGACAGTCTTGGCTTTATGTACGCCGGAGACATGTGACATTTCTTGTGCGATACTTTTAATGAAACGCTGAACTTTACAATCCTAGTTTGTAGCATAAAAATAAACCTAAAAACAGTTGTTTTTAGTATTGCATATAATTGAAATGACCTGTTTTTACAGGTGATGAGTGTATTTTGAGGGTTTTGCAGTCTTTTAGAAAAACATTCATAAGTGTTAATAAAAAGCTGAGGTTGTTAACGATCGCTAAGTAGAAGACGTCTTGTTTTTCATGAGAGGATTAAATCGTTGCGACACTTCGAGCTCAACACCCACACTGTTGTTTTGACACCGAGCATCACGCTGAAGATTTGTTGTGTACCGCTGTGTTTTCTTCTTCTTTCAGATAAGTACAGCTCATGTGCAGAAATGATCAAACACACTGCTGCTGCTGTTTTCTCTTGGGACCCATTTATTGTAACTTATAGGCAGTGTTGGGAAGGTTACTTTTAAAATGTATTCCATTACAGAATACAGAATACACATCCCAAAATGTAGGTTCTGTGTCGGCTCGTAGCTGAAAACTAGCTTTACTTTGTTGTCTGGGTCAACTTTGCTAGCAGAGACAGAGAGAGGCGTTGAAAGGCTGCTCCAACAGAACTTATTGTTTCAGAGGAAAACACGAACACGGTGTACAGTCGAGTCTTAATAGCTTACTTACAACTGGGCTCGTCAGGCTCTCTTCTTGGCTGCAGTGGTTATTATTATATTTACATGCTTCCAGCTCCCGTTTTTGCTCGATGACAGCTCGTACTTTTCCTTTTTCTCCCTCCCTCGCTCACAGACACATAACGTGTATGGCAGTCCATTCTCCCTGCAGCACGGACTACACTGCCCATGATGCTACATTCTTTAGAGCTATACCTGTAGCATTCTGCCTGTTAGCTTAGCACAACAACAACAGGCGCTCTCTCACCCAGGAAACACGTAGAGAGAGAGCGTCACCCTGTAACCACGGCAACCGTAACGCTGCCGCCTGGAACAACAGAGCGTAGCTGTCAAACAAAACCCAACCAGTCCTGACCCGCCACAATATGAAACAGGGAAGTACCGCCGTGTAATCCATTTATTTCAACAAAGTAACTGTATTCTAAATACCACCTTTTTAAATGGTAACTGTATCGGAATACAGTTACTCATATTTTGTATTTTAAATACGTAACGGCGGTACATGTATTCCGTTACTCCCCAACACTGCTTATAGCACATCCGGGCACATGCACGCTCACACGGGCAAAAACATGAATGGAAGAATATCACCATAATTTGCACAGACACATGCACACACATAATGAAAATGTAAAAGGCAGATACGGCGATTACAAACACACACACAAGCTTCCACATGCACAAACAGGATGGACGTGACCTGTTAACAGCCGTGTTGGAATGTGCATCAGAGCCTACCGAGACTTTTTAGAGATTGTAATTTTTACACAAAGCAGGGAGAAAACGAATCCGCCTCTCCACACACAGCGACAGCATCTGTGATGAAAATAACTGGCAGTTTGGGCCGAGCACAAACCAAAGCTCCCGTGGTACCAAAAGAAGAAAGACACAATCAGCAGGAGGAGGGATCCCAACTTTTCAACGCTGTAATCAAGTTTTATTAAAGGGGCGGCGAGTGCCAAAGACCTCGCTCCCTGACCGCCATAATTACTACTCTAAGAGAATGTGAGGAAAGCAGCGGTGGCTAATTTAGCAGGTGATCTAATCGACTTATCGAGTTAAATGAAATTAACTTGTGGGTCTTATCAGTTCATCCTCAGCTGTATTTCAAATCGAAGGCGAGTACGAATGCTATTAAAGAAACAGAGCGCTTGTTATTAGCATTTTTATTATACATGAAACCCAAAGGTAATCACAGTGTTTACAGCGGTGGCAAAAAGATTTGTCAAACCTTTGTCAAGATCTCTGTAGCAAACTCCGATCCCGCATTCAGACTGTTAATCGGTGCAAACAGGCGTGCTGATGAACAAGTGAGAGTTGCCATGCCTGCAGGGTGACTGACACTGCAAAACCATCATAATGTGTTAGTGCTACTTTCCCTTTAAAGCTAACGAGCTGTTATATGAAAGCAGGTGAGCTAATGTAAGGGATAAGCGTGTGTATTCGGTGTGCTTGAGTCATTCTGTGTTTACATACTGTACCTGTGTTTATGCGCGCTGTACGTGTGTCAGGCAAAGGGCAGGTGGAGCTGACAGATTCTGCATAATATTACTGAAGCTGCGTGGGTGCAAAATGTGATGAACAGAGTTTTGTTTTTTTCCCTCTGTACCCTGCTAAGTGATAAACAGATTGTTCAATCTGGCAGGCTGGTTGGGTGCTGGAGTAAAGCTGCCTCCAGTAACGTCACATGATGCCTTAGATCAAACACAATCACTGCTGAAAGTGCACGGCTATTTATTATTCAAGCAAAGGGATGCTGCGGGAATGCAAAGATGCTCTGCTAAACACAGGTGGGACAGGTGGTGTCGGGTAGTTTAATTACATCAACGGGACAGACGAGCTCTTTTGTAAGCAGGTTAGATGCCTCTGATGATCTCTGTGTTCATTTTTACACAGAACTGTTCGTTTTGTGTCTTTTTGACATGTCTCACTTTTCAGCTAGCTTAGCTGCTAAAAGAGTGGGCAAAAGATGTCTGAATATATCTCCTGCAAAAACCTGTTTTGTACTAAACTAATTTGTTTTGCCAGATAAGATTTGGAGGAAACATATGTCCTTGAGGATTATACTTCCAACCTTTTTTTCCTTTGCAGACAAAGAGCGCACACACAGCACACAGACCGAGGGTGAGTATGTGTGTATGCAGCTTTAGGTTTGGATGAAGGAAATATAGAGTTTGTGGTTCATCCTGAGCTCAAACCTAAAGTAGAGTTATACTCATCCTGACTTTGGATTCTGAAAACAACCTGCTCTGGATGTGAGCACAGAAGCTCCACCCACCTGCCATTCAATCCTTCTGTTTGTGAAGAACAGCCAATAAGAAAAAAGCTGTCTTAAAGGATGTGAGAAGGGTGCTAAAACAGCTTGTTTCAAACAGAGGTTGAAATGAGGTCCAGTATGAGATACATAATAATTATTGTGAACCGAGTTATGAAAATGTTATCTAGTACAGTCTCATGATAAAAAATATGGAGCTGGAAATGACTATAATGGATCGACTTTAACTCTTAATTTTATTATAGTCTGACAAAGTTGTGCAAAAAAATTCATGATTTATAAAGAAATGATTGCATAACAGCAATAAAATGCTTTAATGGGGCTCTAACTGTAGCAACAAGCTGCTGTGCAAAGAATAAAGCTCTGCAAGGCCCACAGTATTGTCCAAGAGCAGCGGCTGGAGCGTTGGAGAGGTATCAGCAGAGTAATATAAGTCTGGCTATGAAGTTCTTTGTGTGCGTGTATGAATATGATTAGATGTTACAAGTCAGTTGGCAGATGAGCAGCTGAGGATTGAGCCACTCAAAGGGAAGCATGAAAGAAGCAGTTCATGCCAACTGGCTAATACACTGCTCTACCTGAACTAATGCTATACTCTTCTTGCCAGGAGCAGATTAAAAAAGAAAGTTGGAGACACGCTCAGTATTTGCTTTGCATTCGTAGCGTCATTAAGAGTTTTACTATCACTTAATAAATAAAACGATCTCTGCAGTATTTAATGTTCTGCAAAACAGTATTTTGCCAGCGCAAATTAGATCAATGAAAGAGCTTCACATTAGGTTGAAGCATCACTTGTAGCTGAATGCATAAGCATGAGAGATTACGATTTTTGATGTTTTGGTTTCTTTTAATATCTGCCGAGAAACATTTTTCCGAGAGCTGAGAGGAGGCCGAAGGCTAATAGCAAAAACATAAATAAACATGTGGCTACCGATGAGACCTGTGAGGAAAGCGAGAGAAGCACGCAGGCATTTCCTTAAGACTTTTTCCTCAGGAGACTGTGCATGTAGCTTCTTGTGACATTCAGATGCATGATGGGAAACAGTTGGTCAGCACCTGGCAGGCAACCAATCCAATAAGAGAAGAGACTGATTAGATCCAGGACCCCCTCCCCGCCTTTGGTTCTGCTGAACTGGAGAGGCTCCGAGCTGGAAATGAGATTTTCATTCACACCCCAAATTCACCGGGGAACACGACTCCATAACACTCATAGAATCAGCCATGAAGCAAAGCAGGCTTCGACCGGCGGAGTGGAGGGCGACACGCGTGCGTCACCGTGCGTGCAGCCAGCTGTGATTATGCTGATGTGCACTCGATCTTTTTTTTTTTTTGACGCTCACTTCCCTTCAACAGGCTTTCTTCCTGTGTGTGTGTTAATAAAGCACACGTGGAAGCATGTGGAGCTTGCACACAGTCTAAATACATACATGCATGTTCAAGCCCACACAGGCGCCGTCCCTGGGATGAGGCGAAGCATGCTGTGTGTTGTAATTTCACCCTCTCCCTGCTGTGAGGAATAATTACACCGCTCACTGACTCCTCAGTCCTCAATCTTTCCCGCTTCCCTCTCATCCTCTTCCCGGACCTCCAACTCTCTCATCTGTCTGCTATCTCTACCACAGCATTTTCCTATTCTTACAGCAAGACATACAGTTTACACTAACAATTCTTTTAACAGTAAAAGACAATCAGTCGCCATCAGCTCTAAATGATGGATCGGCTGCGTTTCTCTCTTTCACGTCGCCGGCCAGCAGACCAAACAAGCTATTCCGACTCCACGAATCAGATTCACCGTTTGGGAATTTGGTGATCTGTCTGACATTTAATAGGCTAAATGTTCAGTGGATAAACTGAGAAAATAAGAGGGCGGAAATCAAGCAGTAATGAAAATACTCATTAGTCACTGCCCTCATTACATTAAGAAAGACATTTTCTGACACGGCTGCTCGTATTTTATACAGATAATTAAACCAGGAGAGAGTTTAATATACATCCAGGCTATGAAAGAACTGTTAGTCATCTGACATTGTCTGTGGGACTGAAAACGAATCTGACCTTTACTTCCAGAATCGCACATGTTCTCTACATAACACGTCCAGATCTCAGTGCTACTGCATATCAAAGAAACTCGATGACAGCGCTTTTCAGTGGACGGTCCTGCTACATTTCTGCTTGAGTCAGAATGTGTTTTAATGTTTCCAGTAGAGAGAAAAAGGCCCAGCGTCAGCAGCTGGGAGATTACTGACACCAGCACCAGAAGGACCAACAGTATTTCATGTTCCCCGCCATTCTGTAAATCCCACCGATTCCTATGCCTAACCTGTAACTCTGCGTTCTACACAGTACTTCAATCACAGCCGTCTTTGTAGACCTTTGAAAAAGAAGCATGCCGGATTGATCTATCTTGGCTCTAACATGGGAGGAAATTGTGTTGGAAGCAAAAGTGCCGACTTAGCCCATCCGCCGCTCGAGACGGGACCTGGGAAACGTTTAAAGAAACAGCAGCAGGTATTTTCTATTTGACACAGTATAACCCTGTGGATTATCTCAAGTTCAACAGGTCAGATTACTGATCAGATTACTCGTTTTATTTGATTAGATTTCTGCACTCTGACAGAAAAATATAATGGAACATTTACTCAGTCGAACACAAGCAAACCTGTAACTCACACCCCTGAAATTGGAAGATTTAAAAGCTCTAAAATGAACCCAAGAGCACCAGTAACACCAGCTCGCAGCTCTGCAGCGTTTTCTGCACGTCTCTGCTTTTTCATTCAACATTTATGTCACAGAGTTGAATAACGCCTCCTCCTTTTGGGAATTTCTGGTGGCCATATTTCAAATACCGAGTAGCAAAGTAATTAACTAGAATTTTAATTGGTGATGAAAATACTCATTATCTGAAGCACAGTTAAATAAATGACACTCAAATAGGACGTCAGTGTGATCGTGCGGTGATTCTGTACCATTCAGCCATTTGGAGTTGTACTGGGCAGTCCGGAGTGGTGGCATGCCGCCCAAGCTCCGGTATATGACGGGGTCACGGCCGGAGAAATCGATAACGGTGGCGGCGTACAGCTCTCCGCTCTCTGTCACCACCGCCGTGGAGTTGTGACGAGGGTCGTACGGGCAGCGGGCCACGCCGTTCACGCTCTCCAGCACGCTGCTCAAGTTGCCCACCTGAATGCGGGGCACAGAGACGGGCGGTGCGTTAAATCTGCGGCCTTTTCACTGCGTTTCAACAAAACCCGCACAGCCGCACACACGTAACTACCTCTCTGGCGATACAGCGCGGCTGGAAAGCATTGGTTCCGCATGTTATGACCTCCGTCTTGTTCACCAGCAGGACTCTGACGTAGTTCTGACATTCGGTCTGCAGAGAAGAAGGAAGGGGAAAAGTTGAAGTAGAGCAAAAGCCGAGGTGGTTAGCTAAATACTCTTGGACGTGTTGCTGAAAAGAACAATGGACCAAGTCTTTGGCATGCAATCAAAGCAATTCAGTGTGCAGCTTTTGCTCTTGTGAGTCTATTGTTCAGAAATATGAATACTCGTTTGTAACTAAACGGAAGCCTGTCTGCGACACTGACATAGGCTCTACAGTAAGTCAAGAATGTGTTTTAATAAAAAGAACCAAATCTGCTTTAACAAAGGCTGAGGATGGATTTATTGGACTGAGGTAATTGTGGTGATGCAGGTTTCGAAGAAAAATGACAGCCTGTTGTATATTTGGTATCAGTCTTCACTGTATAGACACTGTGAGAGGAATAAACCCCCAAAACAAAAGAGTGGTGCAATTAGTTCTTACAAAAATCATTGAAGCAGGAAAACTGATCGCGCCAATTGTCATCAGATATATTTGAGAGGAAGTCCTTTTGAGAGTCTCACCCAAGACTCTCTTGTGCACATTTTCTTTCCCTTCCCTTTTGCCCTCTCTCTTCACTGCAAGAAAAACAACACTTGATTGAAGGGTCTGAAATAGCTGCTCTGCGCAGCGCCCTCCCACGAGGCCCGCGAGGACCTCGCCACGACAGCCAGAAGATATCAAAAATGGCCTCTCTGTAAGCCAGGCAGTGCGGACGTGAAGTGTTGTAATTGGGGGCGTGATGGAGGTTACCTCTGTTTTGCCTTTGCTCTGACAGGACCCCCTGGTCTCCTCGTCCGGTGCCCATTCTGTCGCCTAGGAAACAAAAACAAGAAGAGAAAAAAAAAGTGCGGTGATGACAAAAGAGGCCGAAAATCAGTCAGCTGAGTCCTTCAGACACTTACAACAGTTACGCAACAGCGCACTGTTGCTAATACTGTAGGCACGCTCAAAAAGATGCATGAAAAGACTTTAACCTCATTGCTGTTTGTTTATTGTGTAAACATGGCGACTGGCTTGGCAGCCCGGAGCTTATTCGAGGGTAGCGGGCAAAGCACGCAACGAGGCATTTGAAGGGCTGAGGACAGCATTAGCATGTAAATGGCTTTCTCTCTCGCTCGCTCGCTCCCTTCCTTCTTATCCTTTCTTCTCTCTCTGAAAGTTTGCAGCACTCACCTCCACTCCACCACCTCCACCCTCCCACTGCCCAATTATATTCCTGTTGATGGGTATGTCTTGGGCTTAATTACGGATGCAGCACAGCAGCGCTGCGCGGCTGCACTGCAAACACACTAATGCATGAGCATACACACAGTCTGCCTTGGCCACCGGAGCTGCTCTGGCTCTTGTTTAGAGGGGTTGAGAGATGTCCCTTTCTTGGCATTAACTGTACGGTTTATGAGCAGGTGCCAGAGGACCCCCGTTATGTGTCACTGGCCTCATTTTACTCATCCTCCTCCCCATCTCCTCCTCTTCTGTGATCTCCCTGCCCAAGGAGGAGGTTAACGAAATGTAAAAAAAGTCTGCCATTATATAACAACAATTCATCTCTTTCTTATTCTCTTTATTTCCTTCCCTCCCTAAAGGATTAATGTCACGCAGAATTGATAATTATCTACATGTCGGGGGATTGCCAGGAAAACTGGCCAGTGGGACGAAGTTGTGACCCAACATTCGGCGAAGCCTGCCAACTGAGGCCAAACAAGAGTCAACATTAAACTGGGTCACAATTTCATTCGCCAGATGGAGAACTCGAACAAACTCCGAGAGTTAAAAAGGCAAAAACTTTGATTCATTGTGAAGCTTCTCTTAACTAAAACTTCTTTATGTGTAAATTTCTCCTCAGGTGACACCATTTATTTTCTTTTCTGGATCTTCATTTTGCTTAAATTAAAACTCCTACAACTGTATAGCCCTAAGACTCTGTAAAACACTCTGCTGGGAGAATAAAGTTTTGACTTAATGATTTTTATTTTTATTTTTTCAGATCCTCACTGCTCACAGCTCAGAAATAATTTAAAAGGAAATAAAACAATCTACGGACATTTAATCAGAACTTAAGAGAACTGCCAAAACCATTCTGGGGACAAAATGTAGAGTATATAAATAGATCTCTTATTTCACAGATCATGGAGTTTATCAACTATGCTTTAAGGGATGGAAGTTCATGATTTTGGATGATTAGCCTCTGCATAAATTCCTGCTAATGAGTGAAAACGCCACACTGAACAGCGCAATCCGCGGCCTAACGAGCTGCTCAAACATCTGCACATTATCTTGGGATTTCTTTTCTTGCTTTTATTCTCAGCTTATATTCATAGACGATTCACAACTGTGTGATTGTTTTTTTTATTACTCAGGCAGAACAGTTTCTGCTGCCAAGACGCTGCAGGCAAACAGTTCTTAATTATTTTAAATGTCATTCTTGATTCTTTTGGATGCAGCTTAAACCCCTGCTAGTCAATACGGTCTTTGTTAGCGACATACATCAAAGTAAAGATGTTTCCTGTTGTACAGATTCACACCCATCACTGAGTATTTGTTTACTGTGCCGGACGTGAATGTTGCTCGTTAGCCTCGGCAGCACACGGCTAATATGCTTGTCGCTACCCGATCCGTACCGGAAACCCGATCGGTACCCCGCATGCGCAAATCTCACGTCACTTCCTCTCTTTGCCAACATTGCGACATTCAATATATTTGAATGATACGGTTAGCGCCCAGTTAGCTCCTAGCATTTCTCAACAGCTCTGCCTCCTTTTCGACTACCGGGACATTTAAACAATGGATAATCCGTATACAAACAAATTCATGCTTTTCTCCTCAACAGAGAGCGTCCCCCGAACAACAGCGTCGTAAAATAAGAAGAATGGCGCCTAATTACAGAGTTAATAATACAGACTTTGTAATATGTCACGTGAAGATTCAGCAGCCAGGTTAAGTGTTTACTGACAATTTACAGTGATAGCGGACATCATCATCACTATTCCAACAATCCTCTTCACAGACAAGCATAAACACACTCGACTATCACTAAATCAAATTTAACACACGTTTGTAATGACGCCAATTCAGTTTACAATAGGGTTCATTTGCTCAGTCAGCAGGTGGCGGTATCCTCGTACACTGGGGAGTACACTGCTATTAAACGAACAGAAGAAGAAGAAAACCCCTGCACGTGCGCAGTAAGGATCGGGAGTCCTAATCTGTCACTATCTTTTTATTTTTTTGTTTTTGTCTACATTATATAAAATGTTTCATTATCGGAAACATTTTAAGACATACTTATTATTCTTAACATCTTAACAGATACTCTGACCTGTAACTATCGTAAAATTCTTCGACCGGAAGTAGACACCTTTCGCGCATGCGGGGTACCGATCGGGTTTCCGGTACGGATCGGGTAGCGTCACCGCTCTACATTACGTGCGCAGCGCTGCAACCGCAGACAAAGTTAGCTACAGGATCCCAAGCATTGTTGGAGATCACACTAGACTTAAATGCGACGAACACATTCACCACAGCAGCTTTATCCAATCCAATCCAATTTTATTTATAAAGCACTTTAAAATACCCAGCACAGGAACAAAGTGCTGTACAGAAAATAAGTTAAAACAATAGAATAAGAGAAAACAGCAAAATAAATAAATAAAACACATAAAACATCGAATTAAAACAGCCCTATATTAAAACAAAAACAAGATAAAACGGCATCGAATCACCTAAAAACATCCATCCATTCGCTTCCGCTTATCCTTTTCAGAGTCGCGGGGGGCGCTGGAGCCTATCCCAGCTGTCATAGGGCGAGAGGCGGGGTACACCCTGGACAGGTCGCCAGTCTGTCACAGGGCCAACACACAGGGACAGACAACCATTCACACTCACATTCACACCTAGTGGCAATTTGGATTATCCAATTAACCTGTCCCCACAAGCTGCATGTCTTTGGACGATGGGAGGAAGCCGGAGTACCCGGAGGGAACCCACACAAACACGGGGAGAACATGCAAACTCCACACAGAAAGGCCTGATGGTGGAATTGAACTCAGGACCTTCTTGCTGTGCGGCAACAATGCTAACCACCGTGCCACCGTGCGGCCCCACCTAAAAAAATCTCCCGTGCCACCTAAAAACAACTGAAATAAAAATAAAAATAAAAACCAACATCTCATGTGGTGTCAAAGGTCAGGGTAAAGAGGTGGGTTTTCAAGAGTGACTTAAAAACAGATAAAGAACTGGCCTGTCTAATCTCTAAAGGAAGCTCGTTGCACAGTTTTGGAGCTGCTACAGCAAAAGCACGATCTCCTCTAAGTTTACGCCCAGTCCCGGGTATCTTCAGGAGCAGCTGATCAGCTGACCTGAGAGAGCGGGTGGGTGTATAAGGCTGTAGCAGCTCAGAGAGATAAGATGGGGCGAGGCCATGGAGAGCTTTAAAAGTAAATAAAAGAATTTTAAATGGGCAGCCAGTTTGTAAACAACTGCGTCGAGTTGACGTTACACACTGTGCTTTAAATGTCATGCTAAGTTTGCACAATTTAATTCCACTGTAGAGATCTGGAGGCATAAAGAGTCGGGAAATGGGGACTGCTTTTGTGTGCGAGGCTGACTTTTACTGTCGTTCTTCTAATACAGTTTAAGGTAATAGTGATTTAACCCCTGGGCCGTTGCGAGGACGGTGGTAGATCGTTTCAGTTTGACGGTCGGGGTGAGGAGCTGAATCAAATGGGAAACACGCCTCGAGGGATGGATGCAGAAAGACAACACGCACACATTAAGAGGAAACTGTGGTGTTCCTGCTCTCGCTACTCTGCTGCCAGCTGAAGAGAAAAAATGTTTGACATGTTGATGCCATACTTGGAACATCTCCATCTGTCCACTGATGAAACTATCTGTCTGTTACTACAAGTAATAAATCTGATGCTTTGATAAACATTATGCTAGCAGTGGAACCCCAACCTGACCAACATCAACTATTAAAAAAGAGGACTAACAACTAGACAGCCACACCAGGTCTCCATATGATCATCAAAAGATCTCCCAACAAATATATATGTATATATATATATGTGTGTGTATAAAAGCCACTATAGGTTATAGAATGAATAATGGAGAATACAGATGCTCCACAAAGATGTTGCTGCAACTAGAAACAGAGACGATGAAGGAGGATTAAATGCAAACAAATATAAATGTAAAAAACAGTTTTCCATCAGAGTGGATCACCCTATCCCTGGCATCTTCCTCTGTCACACCCACCCTCTGCATCTCCACCTTCACTACATCCATGAATCTTTTCTGAGGTCTTCATATTTTCCTCCTGTGGCAGCTCCATCCTCAACATCCTTTGTCCAATATAGTCTCTATCCCTCCTCTGCAACCATACCTCTCTAACTTTGTCTCCAAACTTCTCAGCCTGAGCTGTCCCTCTGATATAGTCATAAATCCATCCATCCTGGTCACTCCCAATGAAAATCTTAGCATCTTAGCATCATGAAGTTATATTAAGCTCCTGCAGACAGTAAAATACCAGTAAGTGTGCTCTGGCCCGTATTGATAGTTACAGCTCATCTCCCACAGCAGCTCCCTTCAATTAACCTGCCTCAGACTGCACTGGAGAAAGAGCCGGCAGCAGGGGACGGCTATATAAAGTAAACTGTGATTAAAATGAAACTTGAGCTCCAGATACCGAACACGAAGCAGACGAAAAAGTGAAAATATTGAAAGTAGCTAATGTGCTCCGCGGGAGCTCAACTTTCCAGTCGTGTCACTAGTGCTGCTGCCAAACAAGTGTGCACGCAGTCAACAACCTGAAATCTACTTCCCCTGAGTACAGCGAACAGTGTGGCACCTGCCATTCAGAGAGCAGCTCCGCCCCCTCCGCACTCCATCATTCTGCCCGTTGAAATGAAAACACTGCTCCTTCACAGCCCCGTGCCTGTCAGCCCATGACAGCCTGGGGACTGATGGGATGACGTCATGTGCAAACACACACGTGCGCGCACACAAGCACAGGCAGATGGATGCCTTTGCGATGAATCATGGCTTGGAGCATTACCATCTTTTCTGCAGGGCCCCGTCTCCAAGGATCCCCATCGACTTAACCCTGTGACCTTCACCAGAAAGTGCCACCCTCCTTACCGTCCCCCCCTCCCCACCCCTTTCTCTGTCCGTCTCCTCTTCTTCACACCACTTTGGAACAAAGCAACGCTCACACAGAGGCTGTGAGAATACCAGCTCTACCTCAACACCCTCTCCCTCAAATTCCTACACTCCATACCAAGTCCTGAATGACCTGACTGCCATTTACCAAATGAATAAAAGCTACGCAATGTGCAGGCAGGAGAGGTCCCTTCTGCAAACAGGAAAATTATGAGTACTTTAAAAAAAGAATTGACCTTGGAACCTAAAGTTTCAATTAAGCACAAATGCTGCTTTGTTAAAAATGTTCTTGTAGTTAGAAACAGTGTTGCCAACTTAGCGACTGTTGCAATATTTAGCGAGTTTTCAGACCCCCTTAGCAACTTTATTTCTAAAAAGCAACTAGTCAAATATGGCAACTTTTGCTGGTGTTATTAGGAAGACTTATGACCACTTTTTGACGTGAAAGCAGCGGGTGCTACCGTGGGTACCTCGCCCGTGCCAAAGCGCTCACAGGCGGCAGATCGTCCTCACGCAGCAGTCGCCCCCAGCTGCTGTCAGAGCAGGAGATGTTCACCCCTACACGTCCACACTGCAAATGAATGAGCGAAGCCGCTGCTCCAGCCCTGACTGTAATGACGTCAGTTCTTCTTTTACTCTTACTTTTTGTGGATCACAAGCTTTAAAACTACTTAAAATCACACACACACACTTTTTTGTGTGTCTATGTGTGTGTGTAACTCTGCTAGAGTTCCTGTTTTGGGTCACTTTTGCTGGTACCAAGCCCGGATAAAGGAGGAGGGTATTTAATTATTTTTATTTATTTATTTATTTTTATTATGATATTAAAAAAAATTGCTAAAATAATTTAATTTGTAGTTCTAAATATATTCTAAATGCATTTAGGGTGTTTTTTACTCACTTTATGTCTCTTCCACCTCCTACATGTAGGTTACAATTACATAAACATGACCAATTATGCAAATTAGACAATGATTTAGCCAGTTCTAGCATTTTTAGGATGACCAATAGCGATTTCCCTTACTGAGGTGTTGACAACACTGGTTAGAAATGACTGTGGTGCGTCTGTAGGTGTATACAGAATACATATTCAATGTACAATGCTACTTTGAGTGGCCAGTTACCTTAGCTTAATTTAGCATAAACAACTTACATATGAGAAAACAACTATCCTGCCTGAGTACATCATTATAACTTGTTGTTTTTTTCAAGCCAAACAAAAAATAAATAAATAAATAAACACTGTAAACTGGTTTACATTAGCTTTAGCTTTACTTTAGCTCAACTTTAGCAGTTAGCTTAGTATTAAGCATATAGGCTAACTATGCTACACAGGTTAAATAGGCTAAACATTAGTAAGCTATTAATTTTTTCAATGCTACTTTGAGTGGCCAGTTACCTTAGCTTAATTTAGCATAAACAACTTACATATGGAGAAAACAACTATCCTGCCTGAGTACATCATTATAACTTGTTGTTTTTTTCAAGCCAAACCAAAATAAATAAAATAAAAAATAAACACTGTAAACTGGTTTACTTTAGCTTTAGCTTTACTTTAGCTCAACGTTAGCGGTTAGCTTAGTATTAAGCATATAGGCTAACTATGCTACACATGTTAAATAGGCTAAACATTAGTAAGTTATTCTTTTTTTCAAATAAAGTTTGCTCAAATGTCTTTATGATAAGATGTCCTGACTGTAATTTGAACTGATGACTTTGTGACAGTGAAGCAGCGCCAATAAAACATTATATTTTATGCTGTTAGTGATACTCAAGCAACAATCACCAGCTAATAGCTTAAAGCAAAATTTCATTAGCAGCAACAGATTATGAAGAAAGAAAAACATTCAGGTGAGATATTTAACAATGAATTTAAATGTAAAACAGAGATCCATGTCTAAAAAAAAATTATGCTACTCTAGCTCCCTTTTTTGTATTCCCCTGTTCCATAGTCATACTACAGGTACCCAAGGCTGATAGCCAGAAAAACAGGGATACAAACTGCTTTCCATATAAAAGTCACCCAGCATCCCTACCTAAAACTCTCAATCCCTCCTCACCTAAAAAATTCCATATGATGTTATATCACATTCTGACTCAGACCTCCTGCCAATTTAGGCGCTGTGCAAATGTCTGCTGGGTGTGCGAGTGGAGGCATCTGACGCAACTCAATCACACTTCTTTTCTCACACTATCTTTAAATGCCAGATGTATATTTTGCATCTCTGAAGTGTGACATCCACGTTTAGTGAGTTTTATAATAAGTTTTCCTTCATTTCACATTTCCTTCAAAATCCAAGAAGCAGGAGAGGAAATAGCTTTCCATTACTAAGACATTCATATATAAACACATTAAAAAATAAACAAACAAAAAAATCGCAATCACTGTCCTTGCAGAAAATATCGCAAAGTTAAAGACCCATGTGTCTACTAACTTCCTGCCATTTTTCATGCTCACACACCCCAGGGCCACAGAGGCTTTATTATTTGCGCCTGTAGTCTCAGTTGCATGTTAGAGTTCATTTCCATCTATTAGTGGGGCCAGCAACCATGTACAAATCCCCACCATCAATTCCACCTCCAAACCTGAGCATGACACTCCATTTCTCCCAATTTTGTCTCGCCGTAGACACAATAGGAATATCTTGCCAGCGGCGCCGTTCTTAAAGGAGCAAAGACAGAGGAAAAACATGAATTTTTTATGGGCAAATAAAATTGCAGAAAATACAATTAGCAGCAAGATAGAGGATTCATCACTTTTACTGCATAAAGGTGGCAGCTGGGCTCGAAAATGAATTCTATTTTTACGAGAAATTGAGAGAAAAGGGGGTGGGGGGGTGGAAAATGGTGAATGTGAAACGCTAATGAAGTAAAGAGAATCTGCAAGCGGTGGCGGCTGCAAATATGGTCTTTCCTGAAATGTGGTGCTATGTTGATAAGGCTGCCTCTCACTGACACACTGCTAACATCATGTGTGACAACTAATTATAACTCATGAATATTGTAAATAAGTGTGTCAGGGGAGTAATGGTTGTTTGAATAGGAGCTGTCTGACACTTGTTACAGTCGAGACAGATTTGTATAACAATGCAAAAGGATTGTTCCTCACTGTTCTTAAAATATGAAAAAAAAGCATCCCTGGAGTATTTAATATAGAGCCGAATAATTAAATATCTTTAACCAGCAACAGCTAAACCATTATTCAATATGTACATAATGGTTTGAAATGCAGAACGGCTCATTCGGAATAAAATGTTGTGTGTTGATGAGTATTATCCGTGTAAGCAGGTTACTTTACAGTCACAAAAATGTATTCTGTATTCACCACAGGCTCTTCCTCTAAATACTCCTCCATTGTTGAGCTTGAGGAGAGAAAAAAAACCGGCATTATCGTACATTCATCGACTGTTGATCACGTCCCCTTGTTTCCACCTCTTCCTGCCATTTCAGGCACCAATAAATCACACCCAGCCCGTAAACTCCCAGACTTAATGCTTGACAGTATGGCCAGATTTGGCACAAATTGGTGCCCAGGTGGTGCAGAAGAAAAACAGTCAGCAGCTAAAATAGTAACACGGGAGCGAACACCTGTGAGCCGTGTTCGCAGGTGGGAAACCAGCGACGCGTCGTGCGCTTGCCTTTAACACTTGTCAGGCAGGCTTTTGATGTTACGTGACGTGTTATGTTCAGCACGGGTAATGTATTTGCAACATCACTCTAACTGTTCCAGTTTCTGCATCAGTACTGGCTAAAAATAATAAATACACTGACATCACAAGCAGACAATGACTGCCTCACCTCTTCCACGCTTTCCCTCTCTGATGTCCAAAGGTGACGCGTCCTGATGCTTTGGGAGATAAATATTGCACTGGATGTTGAAAGGAAGCGGAAACTCAAACTCATAACGAGTACATTAGGTGTTCAGAAGTGGCATCGTGTATTTTGTCTTGCCACCAGCTTTTAAAAATCACAGCTTTAAAAGCTTAAATGTTTGTTTTTTCCGTCTCTCTCTCTGCTGGTTTTGGAAATCATACAAACTGCAACACTAAATTGTGAAATTGTTAGCTGAAAGCTATAAAGTGGACAAATTTAACTTCTCAGAATTTTGACACAAAATAAAAGATGCTAGTCAGCAGATGGTTTCTTATACAGTAAATGCGGTGTGTGTTTTATACACTTTTGGTTTCCATTGTACTCTGTACTTGTACTTACAGGAAGTGCGAGACTGCTGTAAGCATAAAAATATGACCAGCGTGTGAAGCTGCCTGCTGGATGACAGGTGACACAAAAATGGATGCACGTCCATCTGTGTCATTCCTGAAAATGAAACCTCTTAGTCACTCGAGGAATGACCTGATTATATTTCGTGTAAATGAACACCAGAGGAAATGGACTCTGGGATGAACTCAGAAAGTGGTGGTCAAACATCAACGTCAAAGTTGGGTCAAAAATTAATTACAATTTGATCCCAAAGGTTGCTGGGACATTATTCCCAAGTTTTGGACTGTGCAACTGCTCACATGCTGTTGCTTTACCGTTTATTTAGGCTACGTTCACACTTAACGCTCAATTCCGATTTTTTGATCAAATCCTTTTTTTTTGTCTGCTCGTTCACACTACAAATAAAACGCGACAGCAAACGCGCTCTAGTGTGAACGCTCAAAGCGGCCGCATGCGCAAAAGAAGACGTCACACACAATGCGCTCTGTTTAGACCCAGAG
This sequence comes from Neolamprologus brichardi, assembly GCF_056152115.1. Classification (NCBI taxonomy): domain Eukaryota; kingdom Metazoa; phylum Chordata; class Actinopteri; order Cichliformes; family Cichlidae; genus Neolamprologus; species Neolamprologus brichardi. Next base: position 33,096,765 of record NC_142119.1, on the reverse strand, counting down.
CAAACAGTATTGTTTGACTGATGGCCCTTAATATAAAGACTTCGGACTTTATGTTTCCCAATTTTTGCTTTAAGTTATTTTGTTATTTACATAATAATGTAAATAACCTAATAATGACCCTTATTGCTGTTTTAGAGGAGCGCTGCTTCAAAGGATAGTTGCAGATTTCTGTCAGAATCTGCAGATACAAATAAAATGTTCACGTTTCTCCAACGTTGTCTTCCCAACAGTTTCACCGGATGGCCAGGAAGCGTTCGCGATGTCTTCTCCGGCGCTGATAATTGGCGTCTGTCTCGTGTCAGTGACGTAAAAGACGGATTTCATGCGACTTGACCGTTCAAACAGCAGTCGCTTTCTAAAACATCGGATATGTATCGGATTCAGTACCACATACGAAAGTGACCCAGATCGGATTTGAAAATATCGGATTTGTGCCGTTCACACTGTCACACCATGATCGGATATGGGTCGCATAGGGTCAAAAAAATCGGATTTGATGCGCTTTCGCCGGCAGTGTGAACGTAGCCTTACTCTCTCTCTTTTTTTTTTTACAGATTCACACATTGCTCAGTAATGGGTCATTTACATCAGAGGTAGAGTACAAGAAAGAAAAAAATACATATAGGTCAAAGGGCAACGAGTGTGCAGATTAATTCACAGCCTTAAAAAAGAGACAAATGATTGGACACTAATGTGTCTTCATCACAGTCAAATAGTTAAAGATATGAGAAAAGCACCAGGTGTCTAACTGTCATTGGGCATTTACCTGACTGTGGTTACAGGCTAGTGGATTTTAAATAAGAGTGGGAGTTACCACAGTCACTGTGAAAATGCCACATCCCTCACAATATGTCAGAAGTCTCTGTTTAACTGCATATATTAGAAGGTGCACAGTGTCTTGTCAGTCCTTGTGCCAATTTGTGTAGCAATATTTTGTTTCACGCTGCTGTTTATGTTGAACCATTAAATATTAAAAGTGCCTTCATATGACAAATAGTTCAGATTTGCTGTTGAGCCACTTTCATTCCATTTGCACCCTGAATGGGGAAAATCCTCCTTCAACAGCAAAATGCAAACAAAGGAATACACAAGTAAATACATGCATATTTACATAAAACACCCACAGGCTTGCATTCATGTATACAAACACAGACATATAGGATTTCCCCAGCTACAAAACCGCTGATGAATGAAACACTATTTTCAGCAATCCTTTGTCTCGCGGCTCAATGTATCGCAACACTGATACACGGACACACCCACATCCTCTCCTTTGTGTTTCCTCCCCACACGCACAATAACGATGTCCATTCACAATCCCACGGACACGCAGACACGCACACTTGGTAACCGAGAGCTCATCTGTTCATACCTCCCCTTGTCAAACTGACAGAGTGAAGCGGTGCAGCAGGAAGCCATTAACCTACACCTTCATCTACATACTGCTCGGACACGGAGAGCACAGTGCTGCCATATTCAGCGCACATTTCAGGAATTTAAATACACTTGTTGTCAAAGACATCTATACAAACACCAGCAAACACGCAGCAGGAGCCAATGGGAATTCATCTGCAAATGCAAACCTACAAGGGCTTCATGATCTTGCTCTGTTTTGGCGAGATTTACCAGTGTAATGTTTTCTTAATGCTTTTAACAGTGAAAAAAATCTTTTGATACACAGCTACACACACTAAATGTGTGCAAATCATTAATATTGACAACACTGCTTGAGTTGATTTCTTGTTTGCTTTCATGCCCTTTAACAAGGTATCAAATAAAGGATTCTTCTATAAAAAAAAGATAACACTGATGCTCTATGATTTCTGGAGCGTATGATTTCATTCAAATACAGGGTAGAAAGAAACATTTCATTGTCCTTTTACAAGAAACTATTGTTCCCGTATCAGTATGAGGAGATTTCAAGAGACGCCTGTTTCAAATACTGCTGCGCAGGGTCAGGTGTGTGTGTCAGGGATGCAGACCTACGTGCAGACACTGATCAAAGGGATTTGGTGTTATTGAACAAGCTTATAGACACTTCAAAAAAAAAAGAGAACTGTTTTTTTTGCTACATGCACCCACCAACGATAGAAATAAGACTGCAGCTGGTTAACATCACAGCTCAGATGGGGGTCCCAAACATGTTGCATCCTGTCAACATGTCACTAGCCTGATCCTGTATATGGATGTTTTTTTCCTGTAGAGTGATGCCGTTGGCAGGTGCAGTCTGACAGACAGAAAATAGTTCATATTTGAAACTGCTCAGAACAAGGTTTGTGGATTTTTTTTAGTAATAAAAACTAGGGCTGGGCTATATCATACCGTTCACGGTAATACCAGTGTAATTTTGGGCAACGATAGGAAAATGAAATATCGCGATAGAATATGGGTAAAACGCGAATGCGCAGTGCCTATGTTTACGTATGCACATGGCGGCGACACAGAATGAGAAGAGCGAAAGTGGATCATTGAATGAAACGGATGAACCAGAACTGGTTTGTAAAAATGCAACTTCAGTGTAGAACTGGTTTAGCTTTCGTCCGTCAGATACACAACAAAGCACTATTTTTGGTAGCGCATGCTAGCGGGCCGTCGTTATTACCGTGTTGTTTGGAAAATACGGCGCACTTAAAATCAATCCTTTGATTTTTCTGTAAAGTCGACAGTTCCCCTTATAATCCCGTGTGCCTTATGTATGAACTCTGGTTGTGTTTACTGACCTCGAAATGATTTTATGTAAACGGCGCTTGAAAATCTGTCAGATGTTTTAGTACGACTTTGCTAAGCTAAGAAGCCACACCACTTGATGGATTGTCGGAGCATTATGGCTATCGTAGGTGGAGCCTCGCGGAGTGATACGTACTGTGCTTCAACATAATATTACCGTATTGTGTGTGTATAACCTCTTTTCAAGTTTTGTGGATATTATACATGGTTATGCTGAGGACATTTCCACTGGAAATGCCTTTTAGTTAAACTGTTACATTTTTATATAACTTTAATGCAGATAAAAAAAACAGCTGCTTGTTTAAGTGAAAATACATTGATGGGGTTTTTTGCACTAATAAAGTTGTGGAGTTGTAAAGTATTTTGTCTAGTGTCAATTATATCGTCAGTTATATCGTTATCGCAAATTTTCAAATGTATATCGTGATAAATATTTTTGGTCATATCGCCCTGCTCTAATAAAAACCTGTTTTCTGAAATGAGACATTTCAGTTTTTTAGATGTTTTTAGGCACTATGAGCAACACAAGTCAAATACCATCTAGTTTCATTACATTCAAGAGATGGTAGATATTCCACAGCAAACACATCCAAACCCACACTAACACATCTACATGGATAACCACAGACCACAGGAAAGCCACATATATTTCATTTTCTGGTGAACTGTCTCTTTAACGTTATTTAAATGTAAACTAGATGTTTTGTAGTCATGCTCGTGGATATTTTATGACAGAAATTATTCAAGTAATGACACTGGGAAGAGGAAGCTTTTTTTCTTCTTCTCCTTTGATGTTAATGCCGTGATGAATACATTGCTTGGTTCGGCATTTGTAACAGCCTGTATGTGGTTGCCCACTCGCCACGCTGCTGCCTCCTACTCACTGCAATTCCACACGCAGGTGAAGGCAGACAGTCTCTCCATGACCAGCCCACTAGCACGCTGGATCATCCCTCGTCTTCCTCGAACACTTAGTGTACTGTTCTTACCCGCACAAGTATGGTGATTCACGCAGGAACTGCATGCACTAACACAGCGTGCTGTTTAGCGTGTGCATTGTATTATTTTTATCTTTGAAGTGGTCAAAAGTTGTTGTTAAAGAAAAGAAGCGACATTTAATCCATCCATCTGTTTTTCTAACTTCTTAACTATGAAAATAAGTAAACAACAAGACAAAAAACGATTCATTTGATACCACTGCAATACAAATTTTGTTACTTTTTCCTAGCCGGCTGGCAAAGCTGCAGCACATTACAGGGTGACAAGTAGCCCCCGTTTGCTCTCAGCTCTGTAGCTCGCAGATTATGCCTGCACTCTGACAAAGGCCGCATCAATAATTAAATCTCCGTCCAAACTGAGGCCCAGAAATTAATGAAGAGTGTGAATGAAATCAGCTATGACTCATCAAATGCAGGGCAAGAGCGGAGCTTGATACTGTGAGCGAAACAGGGGTATGAATATCCATCCAGTGGCCTTCCATTCATTTTGAATGTCCCCGTTTTCTCTGTGAATCCAACTGTTTTTGCACTGAAAGCACTCGGACGATATTCAATAAAGATGTATTTATACAATATAACTGTAAAACAACAGGTGTTTTTAACGATGATACAATATTAAGGACAGTGCACAGCAGTGATTGGTGGGAACTCTTTTTATCCAGGAAGAAACCTCCAGCAGAGCCAGGCTCAGGCATAGACACACCACAGGATAAAAGGAAAAAACTATGGGAGAGAAATATATAACGCAGATGAATAATCATTGATGTGTACAAGGGAAGGTCAGTGTGTCTTCAGTCTAGCCAAAGGTCAGTTTCTCTTGTCCCAAAGGAATTTAGGCATTCGACAAAAACACCTACAATAACAAATCCAGACAGATGGGACGCTCCCAGCCATCTGGAGGAGGGATTTTTCATCAGACATGTCCTGAACAAAAGAGCAAGCAGCGACATTGACCTGTTGAATCAACTTTGCTCTCTTGACCTTGATTAGCTGCAGGGAAACTACACACGCTGCGGCCAAACAACAGCGAACAGTCAAACCAGCTGCTCTCCTCTGCAGTAAACGGCCTTTGGACAAACTGGTAGGTTTAATCATCCAACCACTCGATTTTCCATGCAGAAAAAAGAAAGCTACAAGTATGCTACAATCACTATCTATCACGTCAACTATCACGATATCAATAACATAAAGCACATGTTCCTCATGATTAGGGCTGCCACAAACGATTATTTTGATAGTCGACTAGTCACCGATTATTTTTGCGATTAGTCGACTAATCAGATCATCATCCATTGGACGTAAAACGTACAGCTTATTGCACCAGCAGCATCTGCTCTTATATAACTATCATTAGCTTACAGCTTTAAGTGTTCAAGGTATGTGCTAACTAAAAATAAAGACAAGATGATAGTTTATTAAATTTTAATGAAGTTTGTAGATTGTTTCGGTGAAGTTTAATAAACTCCTTGCTATCTAAAATATAACGGGACACCGGAGTATATTCTCCAGCATCTCACACTTCTGATAATCAGCTGTCTGCTTGACGTTTATTCAGCTGTGTAAAAACTATAAATTTGACCTCAGCCAAACCGATTTACTCAGGAACAAATAAAATACTAAAAAAAAGGCAAACAATAACATTTTGAAGTTATCTAAGTGACTTATATATATTTAACCTGAGTAGCAAAAGACGGCGGTGGCTTTGAAAACGATTTGCCGGGAGTCTAGTGAGCCTAGCCCCCGGCTAGCTATCGAGCTAGTGGGTAACAGACGTCTCCGAAAACGTCGGAGCGCTTTTGAAAATATGTGGCGTCTTGATAAACTGAGCAGATATTTGAGGTTTACACAGCTACATTATCGCCTAAAAATTTGTTAAACGTTTATTTTGTGACCCAGAAAGAATAATAAGAGTAATATTAAAACTAACTAGCTGCCGCCATTGTTGGAAACTGAGCTGGGCTGCGCTATGAATTCTGGGACACAGCTTCTTCTTCTTCGGGGTTTAACGGCAGCTGGCATCCTTGTACATGCAGTGCTGCCATCTTCTGTTTCAGTCCGTTATTACACTCTTAAATCCTACTACTTATTCCTGCGTCTTTTGTGATCTTACAAAGCTTCAAACGACGCGTCGACTATTAAATCAGTAATCGACGATTTTGATAGTCGACGTAATCGTGGCAGCCCTACTCATGATATATATATATATATATATATATATATATATATATATATATATATATATATATATATATATATACATATATACAACAATGTGCTTTCCATAATTATCAACACATGACGTAAAACTTGTTGCACAGACACATTCATATCCAACATGTCAATAAGACATCAGAAATTTGTGTAAAATAGACTAAAACACTCAAAATATATTCAGTGAGAAACAAGGAAAAGCTTAAAAAAACATATAGATGATCAATATAGTTGCTGATTCAACTTGATTCAGTTCATGAATTGATAAACTAAAGAAAAATAACATGCTGAGGTCACATCGTCACGATTCCACAAAAAGGTAATGTGGCAGATTTGCACTGTCATTCGATTGCAGCATTAGCGAGCTACAAAAATCTATGCATTAACATCGAAGAAGTACAAACGTTGGCCAAAACGAGAATAAATAAGAAGAAATCTGAGTAGAACATATATTGACTGAGTGAGAGCAAACGCATCCTAGTTTAAATACAGATTACAATGTTAAACTACTTTGGTCGAATGCCCCTGTCAGCCTGAAGAAACCATCATGTCACGCAGCGGGACGGCCACCTGGGGGTTTGCTCATCATCAGCTGGCTGTGGGAGCCCGAGCACATGGCTCAGCTCAAACAACCGCAAACACAAACAACACATCAAGGACAAGCAATCCACACATGGGGGTGAGGGCACTCCCGCTTTAGAACTTCTGACATTTCCCAGCAAGCAAACCCGAGAAAAAAACGAAAAGTCTCCGACTTGGAAGATAAGGACACAGCAAATAGAGGTAACCTTAAAGGAAAGTAAGTCTCAGGCAATGTGGTGAAAAGACACAACGACCCCAGATTCATATTAGGGCTGATAGTCAGTGGAACTCTGGAGAGAAATAACTAAGAAGTATACTTTTAGGGAAGCGTGATATCACAAAAATGACACCATTATCCTTTTCCATAACCCTTTCCCCCCTCCTTCCCCAGCCGCCCCATGCATTTACAGAAAGGGCAAACCAATCAGAGGGAAATTTGACTGTGCTCTGCCACGTGGAACACTGCAATTCAACGGCAGCACACCTACAGGAACACGCACAAAGCTCCCGAGTCAAGCTAAGCTGTTTCCCTGTGTCTGCACTCCACTACATATCCTATAATGTCTTGGTTTCACAATGGCGCGAGGCTCCACTTCAGCATGACATTTACGCTCATTATAGTATTTTTAAGTGACGTCAGCACGCATAATCTTTGGAGTAAAGGGGCCGCATATTTATGTACACCCAGATTGTTCTATGCAATAGAAAACCAGCAGAGCAACACGACGAATGGGCACACGAGAAAGATTCAATGAAAGCATTAACCTGATAGAAAATGCAGCGACAGTTCCGCATCAGGAGCAAATACAATGTTCTTCTGAGGAGAAATGTCACAGAGACGCCCTGAGATTTATTTATTTTTTCACTCTATGTGGGGTTGAGAAAAAGAAAAAAAAACAAGTGTGCAAAGGCAGAGGGAGCTATAGAGAAAGTAACCACGTAGAGATTGTGGAGTGGAAGGTTAAGGCAGGTGGAGACAGATACGCGGAGATCCAGACAGTAATATGGTGTTTACACATTCCACCTCCATGTTGCTTCTGTCTTATCTATGCAGGGATTATCTGATGGACTGACAAAGACCTCTCTCCTCCCCCTCAAATCACCTTCTTTCACTTCGCTGCACTAGCAGATATTGCAATTGGAAGAATTAAAGAATGGGGGTGTTTGACTTACTCCTGTTGCTTTTTGTGCAAGTACTCTTAACTATTAACTTAAACAGCTCACATTGTCTTAATGTGAAGATATTTATTCTGAATGAGCTCATTCAGAAAAAAGGATATAAATGTCATGTTTTGGATTCGGGAAGCTTATATTAGACTGACAGTCATGCATCGTTCAGTTTGGCCAAATAAATCGATTGATTGACAGGTAAGCTGAAGGGAAATAAAATCGAATAAGAGTGAACTGTTAATCTCACTTGCAAGAAACAAAAGCACATTCTGTGTGAAAAGACAGGTTTTACTCAAAAAGCCCATGAAAAGAGGATTATGCTGCAGACCTGGTTTGAGAAGCTTTTGTGGAAATGTTCATGTATCAGAGTGAAGCTTTGACATGGCTGGGAGCCATGTAGCCAGCTGCTGTGAATCCATGCTGTTGGAGGAAGCTCTTCTCTCACAGCAGATTTTTCAGATCCATCTTTAAAGCTTACAGGGGTTAAGTGTGTATAAATAAAAAAATATTGGTAATAGTCAGAGTAATCTTCTTTTTTTGCACTTCTGTCTATTATTTCTCACCCCAACCGGTCGCAGCAGATGGCCCCGTCCCTCCCTGAGCCTGGTTCTGCCGGAGGTTTCTTCCTGTTAAAAGGGAGTTTTTCCTTCCCACTGTCGCCAAAGTGCTACTCATAGGGGGTCATATGATTGTTGGGTTTTTCTCTGTATCTATGAAGCGCCTTGAGGCGACTTTTGTTGTGATTCGGCGCTATATAAATAAAATTGAATTGAATTGAACTGAATTATTTTAATTTTTCAGAAAACTAAAAATGCTGGTTTTGGTCACCTGAGCAGGGTTAGAAATGCACTCAGGTCCTAAAATCACCCAAAAGTGAAACAAACAAAGTCTTTTCAATCCTTCATATTTCTAACCGCAGTCCACCTCCTTCCAGTTTCCCTCCCTTATCCATTTTGTTTCCATATCATATAAACACTATCTCTGCTAGTGCTGTTACTCATCATACAGACAGGTCACATTGCAAAGAAGAAAAAAAACTGTAAATGTAACAAATAAATACCAGGCTCTAGAAATAAGCGGTAAAATGTTTATTACACTGCTGGAATAAGTCAAATAGAAAACTTGTTTCAACTTCTTCTTTCACAGTTTTCTCGCACTTTTAACACCTTTGCAGAGCACTTTGCAGTGTTTCTCATTTAAACACAACAATAGACAGCAGACACAATCCTCTGCCAGAGCAGAGCTACCGCTGCTCCATGAAGAGCATTATCTCAGAGTCCAATCACAGTGTTCCTGAAAAGCAGACAACTTTACATGTCTTTTTTGCCCTGTTTTTCTACATAAGAAGGAAATGTGCTCTGTCAGAGCACATAACAGTAAGGTAAGAAATTGTAAGGGCAGCCACAGTAACCCTGTCTCTGAACATCACAGTCTGGAGCTGAGGAATCAAAACTGGCACACAGGTACATTTTAGGACCTGAAGGTTTTTATCTATATCAGTTGTTACGACATATTCGTGTTGCCTAGTAACCACTTACCACTTAAATAATCCAAAGTATACAGAATACGTTACTCTCATTGAGTAATGTAACGGAATACGTTACAGAATACATTTTGGGGCATGTATTCTGTAATCTGTAGAGGAATACATTTTAAAAGTAACCTTCCCAACTAGGGATGGGTACCGGTATCCGGTGCCATGATGGCACCGGTTCTGACATAAACGGTAGTAACCAGACCAAAAAGCAGCGCACATTTCGGTTCTTTATTTCGGTGCTTTTTTTTCCTGAGATGTCATACACTTTGAATTCTAGCCAATCATTTTACGTTTCCGAGGATAGTAGGCGGGTCCAGGTACGTACGTTCTTTTAGAGCAGAGCTACAGATTAAAAATGCCCAAGGCGAAGCGGTCAAAAGTCTGGCTGTACTTCACAGCAAAAGATGCAAACTCAGCAGCTGCAACAAGTGCTTTAAGCTGATACTGTGATACTGTCAAAGGAGGTAACACCTCAAATCTGATGAAACACCTGGCGACGCATAGCGTTTCTTTTAAAGCCGAAAAATGCGCCGTATTTGATAGCTTGCTGCGAGACCTCACACCGAGCGCATCTACGGTGGGTGTGGTGCCTGTTATCTGACCCGGAGTTTGCAACATCCCCCAAAAACCCGAAGAGGAGAGTCCTGGCCCCTAGCCCTGCCAGTGTAGCAGAAATGATGAGGATGATGATGCAGCAGCAGCCGTTCTTCTCTGCGTGAGTAGCTTAATGTTGTTCGTGTGTAATTTACGTTGAGTAGGCTAACCACGTTATTACATTAATGCATGTAAGGTGAACTAGCAAACACCGTCATAGTTACATGCAGCTGTCTTCTTGTTTGATGGCAGATACTCCCTTCACCCTGACCAAAAAGGCTAAAATGACCAAAGAAAAAGTGGAAAACAGTTAAACATGAGAGGTTTTTGGACAAAGTTTGTGGTTTTTCCATTGATTAAGCACTGCTTCCAGCCAAGAGTGATACCATATATGCCCTATAGCTGCAGAAAAGGCTAACATTGTTATCTTTTTACAAAAAAACAGCTGAACATGAGAGGTTTTTGGACCAATTTTGTGTTCTCCATTCTTTAAGCACTGGTTTGAGCCCCGTTTAAGCACCGGCACCGTTTCAAAAGTACCGGTTTGGCACCGGTATCGGATAAAACCTAAACGATACCCATCCCTATTCCCAACACTGATTACATTCAATCACTTCACACACTAAGTTATGAAGTCAGGTTTACTGTATTTGTAGACTTTACCATAAGTTTCAGGTCAAATAAATGACTGTATGAATGTACTTAAGGCGATGGGATTCAAAGCCATGTAAATGAGTCCAGCCTGCAAAATCATCCTTTATCCAGCATGTAGTTTTATGTGTTTCTCAAGTGCATGGTTTAGGCAAACTATAAGGCAAATAGGGTAAATATGTTGGGTTGTTATGTTGACAAAATCTTGCATAACGATTTTTCATTATATACTTTATGGGGGTCGCCAATGTTTGACCGATGAGTGGAGTGGTACACAAATTTTTTAGACAGTTGATGGTTGACATGGTATTTCAATTATACATAGAAGTACTTATAAACAGCACAAACATATTAAAGTGGTGTGGGCATGCATTAATAATTAACATATAACTGTAATAAATTAGCAGTTTAGTAGTATATTTACTAGTTTATCATATCAAAAAAGTCCTTGAAGGCACTTTAAACGCTTTAAATCTTTTTTTTAAAATCTGCCTAAAATATGTGACTTAATGATTTATCATTTAAATTAAAGAAAAAAGAAAGAAAAAAGACACACATAAGATTGGAATTGGAAGCCTTGTGACCTCAACTCACTGACTGTTACTAGTTACATTCTTCACCATCTTATCACAAAAGGCTAATGCTGGAGCCTTTGAAGCTCTGACCTTGCTAGATAAGGCATATCTGTAAGTGCTTGTAAAAAAAAAAAAAAGGTTAAAAAAATGAAAGCAGGAGAAAAGAGATAAGTCAAGTGCAAAAATAGGTAGAGGTAAGTATGTGATTATGTGTATATTTGTGAGGAGCGAGCTTCAAGCAGTAGTATGTGAAAAAAATCTGAAGAAAGGGGCGATCCAAATATTTGGTATTATTCTTTGGCTTTGTGGTCTTGTACAAATATGTTAGCGGGAGACAAATCAATATTCTATCTCCTGTTAGTAGCTTGCAGCATGTGGAAGAAAGAAAGATCTATCTAAACAGGGCTCTGCTTGTGTTATTTTCTATTACTCTGAAACTACAAAAGAAGGTAAAAGAAAGATGGGGACTGGTGAGGATTTATTCCCATTTTGGGCATCAAAAGTTTGCCCATCAAAAGTTGCTGTTTTTTCTTACCACACGTGGCAGAACTGCATCCCAACAGGAAATATAAGCAAGAGAGAGAGAACCGGATGACAGAAACAGAGTTGTTGCTTCAGCTCTCCATTCCCTCTCCCACCCATCAAACACTTGAGCCTTTTCTATACCTCTGCTGCTTTCACCACTCTCCCACTCCTCTTTTTTATCCCCCACTATGCAAGCACACACACACACACCTCCCACCACCTTGATTGCGTCGGAGATCAGGTCGACCAGCGTATCAGAGAGGCAGAGAGCTCTGTTAGTGGGGGTTGCTTGGACAGAACATGTGGGAGGTTTGCAATCACACCCACCACCAGCACTAATGCGAGCGCTACATTCCAGAAAAAAAAAGACGAAGAGAAAGGTTGAAAAGGAAGAGCGAAGCAGGGAAAAATAGAGACACCGCGCTCCAAGAATATGCAGCAGCATCTGATGTTCAGAGTCTGAGTGCTACCAGAGTAGGATGCCTGAGCAGTCCCACTGTGAGGTACCTGGGTGGGTGATAGTGTGCGCAGCATACAGTTGTATGCAGGTAAGAGCAGGGTACTTTGTGTTTGCATATGTATTATAACTTCACTGACAAAGACATAATTTATTCATGCATGTCCACTGTTTTTTGTTTGTTTGTGAGCATTAATGGTTTGACTGACTTAAATATTTGAGAAGTTTGTTGGTAATGATGAATACTACTACCACTATGGGACAACTAGGAAGTTGTGCCAAAATACTCACTTGAAAGCACCTCCAAAAGTGATTCAATTCACCAGGCATTTTAATTCCCATGTTAAAAATTCCAACTTTACAGCAGAAGCTGTGTAGTCCAAGAAATCTGTGCTTGAGTTTTAATGAGCCAACTCAGCGGTCTCCAACCTTTTTTGCGCCACGGACCGGTTTATGCCCGACAATATTTTCACGGACCGGCCTTTAAGGTGTCGCGGATAAATACAACAAAATAAAACTAGTACCGGTACCGAAAAAAAGAAGATTTATTCATAACACACGTGAAAAGACCAAGGAAAACAGAGTAAACGATGAAAAAGATAACAAAATAACCCTGAAAACTATACATTTCACACCTGAGCCTCAACTCTCGCGGCCCAGTACCAAACGACTCACGGACCGGTACCGGTCCGAGGTCCGGGGGTTGGGGACCGCTGAGCTAACTTACTACATATATATGGTATGTATGTAGTAGCACTAATTAGCAGTTACTCTGTGTCTATGCTGTGCACCCATAGATTATATGGCTGCACCGTCCTGCCAGGATGAATATTAGCAAGCATTAGCTTGCTAGCTAATGCTAGCTAATGTTAGCTTGCTAGCTAATGCTAGCATCGTTAGCATAATTTGAATTAGCACCTAAAACGCTCCAAAAATCAAGTTTCGAAGAATGAAGATGACAAATCACGGAGACACATTTAAAGCATCAAAACCTTTAAAGTATCATAACTAGACTTCACAATACAATGGACAACTTACTGCTGGCTAAGTCCATCTTTAATATGCGGTCTGTATTTGCAACACAATTACCTGAAAGTTCTTTCCCCCCTTATTTTACAAAGGTTGCCACATTCCTAAACCTCAGCATTATTGTTATTACTGATCATCACCAGTTACAGCAAATTGATCCAGTTACAAGTGGAATCGACAGAATAAAATAATTCCTCATCATGTACTCATATATTAGAACACTATATCTTCTTTAAGCAATTTGCCACTAAAAGCACCAAAGCACACACGAGGGATGATATAAATGTAGCTATAAAGGAGCCATTAGTGAGAAGAATCACTTTGAAAAGCTCACCTGCGCTCACCTGTATAATTATGATTGGATATACTGTAAAAATGCAGCTGGTAGGCACACAAATGATGACTGATACTGAAACATGAATGCAGCTGTCAGTGCCACACAGTTAATGCATGGATGACAACATAAACATAGGGAAAAACCCAATTCTATGCACACAATAAATTGTTAAAATACAAAATAACTAATGGCTGTACCAACATAACACTGACACCACTCGAGGCGTATTCTCATTTTCGATAAAACTCGTGGGATTAGCTGGTTCAGTGCAGTTGTCGGATTATCTGTCTTATAGGGCAATGGGGAATTATTCCAATTGCTTATTCATCCATTGAACAACAACAGAGGGTGTGGTGTGGAAGAGAAATCATCTCCGAACACTCTGAAAGCTCTCTGTGGGTATTACCTGTGTGGTTATTCTACACTGGCAAAACTATTTCATACGACTCCTTAGAGGCACCGAATCTCACTAGAGAAACATCCAGAGAGCTGGAGCACAATGAAAGCTTGTCACCTCCCTCACACCCTCTCTCGTGTTCACTCCTCGTCTCTTCCTCATTTGTCTTCATCTCGGCTCTGTATGTGTGATTTTTCAGAGTTGTTCTCTTGGTCTCTGCTTCTGTTTCCTCATTCCTTTTCTTCCTGTTATCTTTGTGGTCTTTCATTCTCTGGCTCCTGCCCACCTCTTTATCCCTGGCTCTCCTCGTCTTTCTTCTCTCCCTCCTTCTCACTCTTTTTCTCCACTGATTGCCTACGCATTCATTCTTCTACGCTTCCCTGCTCGCTAATGCCCGTGGCAGGTGTTCTCCCAGGTGCCTGAACAGAACAGGCTGGGCTGAGCCTTTAAAAGCCCTGGCATCAGCACCTCGGCAGTCCTCCCCCATCCCTCTAGTGTGGTCTATCTTCAAAACCCTCTGTGACTAAAGGCTGCAAAGGTGAAATTTACACACTTGTCCGCCTCTCTCCACACACGCAAACGCCGATGCACAGTCATGTACACTGAGAAACTATTGCCACTCCTTCATCTCTCCTGTTTGGGCTCTCTGGCCATCTTGGCTTCAGGTGTGATGCAGGTCGTCTCGACTGGGCGAGCTCTCTAATTTGATACTGCCCATTTGATGACATGCAAACAAGCTGCAGTCTCTTATAGGGTCACACTAAAGGGTGAAGCTGATGCCAAACCAGGGGAGTGACATTGACACCAGTGTGTGGTTTCAGACCACCCGCTTAAAAAGCCCAGGCCAACCGGTCCATACCGATGAATGGGAAAGTGGAGAATGCAGCTTTGTAACTCGACTGTGATCGGCCACCCTCTTTGGTTTGCTTTTCAATCAATCAGCAAGTTATTTTGGAATAAAGCGTCAGTATGACTTTCATTTGCACTCAGTGGATGTTTTTCTTCTTCTTTTTTTTTTAAAGGAAAAGTCACTCGTGCTTTGTGTCCCGAAAGGCTCGCTCAATTTCTGCAGGTCAGCCTGGCTTCTGAGCATAGCTGCTGCAGTTTATTTTGACTACGGTTGATAACACCATCAAAATAAGGTCAAATCTGTAGCTTTAGAGTTCAAGGTCTGGCGTTCAACAACCTTGGAAAACTTTTTCAGAAGAGATTAATGCTTTTGTCTTCAAAGTCTGAATAACATGCTAGGTATAAGAGAAGGCTAGAACACAGTAGCTTTTGTTAAAACGCCCTTTTTCACGTCTCTCACTGGAGGTTTTAGACAATTTCCACATATAAAATAATTGTAGATATAATGCATAACCATGACTTATTTCAAGTGGCCTCATAAAGACACAGAGCTCACACGGGATAGAGACTTTGGTCTGACATTTTCACTCCCTGCAGCATGCATTAAACACTGCACAGAGGTGGCAGGCATCCCGAGCTCTATAGTCAAATAAAGTGGATGCTGTGGCTTTAAAGGTGTTAATTAAGCAGCAACACTGTTTGAGATCCTTGCAGGGATAAAAGCAGAGATTGTACTGGCATCGCAGAGAGAGAGAGCCTTATTGAGAGCTTAAATCAGTTGCTAAATTGTAAGAGTGCGCTGAACAGGTGCTGCAGAGAGTGGAATACATCACACACGAGCCACCGTGCAGTGGTGCAGCTCTATTTCTTTGTCTATTACTACCTTGTTAAGAAATGGGTCAGATAAAACACCTCGCCGATGTGCTGTGCAAGACGATGTGTTGTGATGAATTTTGTTTTGGCCTCGGAGTGCAGTGCAGGTATTAGGCTTTTAGTGCATGAAGAAATTCTCAAGCTGAACTGAGCACCTGGTTGGAATGTTATCAGCCCATTAAAACGCCATTATCAGTTCTCATCACTGCCATATAGGCATTGCCTGTAGGCGGTATTTTCCAACTGGTAGGCTCAGTAGGCCATTATCAAGTCATTTCATGGTGGCAGCACAGATTTGGCAAAAAAACGACAGACTTGTTTCTGCTTTGAAAGAGCAAAAATGTCTGTATGAGGAGGTTGGATAGATAGCTGGGACATAACTTTCATCCAATCACCCAACAAAACCACCAACTGGAGCTTAAACTAAGCTTTGGGCTCAGTTAAAGTTTCATTTTGGTTCGAGTTAGGCAGAAGAACATCATTCAGCCTTCATTGGCTTCCTGTTAAATCCAGAATTGAATTCAAAATCCTGCTCCTCACATACAAGGTCTTAAATAATCAGGCCCCATCTTATCTTAATGACCTTGTAGTACCATATCACCCTATTAGAGCACTTCGCTCTCGCTCTGCAGGCCTACTTGTTGTTCCTAGAGTATTTAAAAGTAGAATGGGAGGCAGAGCCTTCAGTTTTCAGGCCCCTCTTCTGTGGAACCAGCTTCCAGTTTGGATTCAGGAGACAGACACTATCTCTACTTTTAAGATTAGGCTTCAAACTTTCCTTTTTGCTAAAGCATATAGTTAGGGCTGGACCAGGTGACCCTGAATCCTCCCTTAGTTATGCTGCAATAGACGTAGACTGCCGGGGGATTCCCATGATGCATTGAGTTTTTCCTTTCCAGTCACCTTTCTCACTCACTATGTATTAACAGACCTCTCTGTGTTGAATCATATCTGTTATTAACCTCTGTCTCTCTTCCACAGCATGTCTTTATCCTGTCTTCCTTCTCTCACCCCAACCGGTCGCAGCAGATGGCCCCGCCCCTCCCTGAGCCTGGTTCTGCTGGAGGTTTCTTCCTGTTAAAAGGGAGTTTTTCCTTCCCACTGTCGCCAAAGTGCTTGCTCATAGGGGGTCATATGATTGTTGGGTTTTTCTCTGTATCTATGAAGCGCCTTGAGGCGACTTTTGTTGTGATTTGGCGCTATATAAATAAAATTGAATTGAATTGAATAGTCACCCTTTCACAACCTGTGAAAATGTTTAAATTGCCAAATCACAATATAATCTGGGTTACTCTTCACTTACTAATGATCAGAAATGGCAGAAAGCTTCTGTCCTACCGATAGTTGCAGGTCGGCGTCTGTGGAGTGGTAACAACACAGATACAAGTGGATGTTGGGATTTTCAAGAGGTTAATTATATTAAAAATGAAGCAGACTGTGATGAGGATGTATCACGATGGCGAGCAGACAACTGAGCTTATGTCTGGGCTGAATTAAATTAATCCAATGTTCTCTGGCAGGTGGTTTGGATATTTACAGCAGGCCTTGCATCACTGGTTCTGGAAATCTGCATGTAAAGCCTTTCTTACTGAACCTGAGGCTCGGACTGGGAAATGGGAGATTTTTTGTATGTTTTTTTTATTTACTTATACAAATGAAAAGAAATATTTTGGGATGCCGCCCTCCTCTGCCTTTTTGAACGGCTTGCATTTTACTGGCAAATTAGCATGGGGGGTACAGACCCTCCTCTCTGCTTCACTGGGCAGTTTGTGTAATGCTCACGTTGATTTCAGCCTTGGCATCACAAATGACACCTCCGCATTGGCCAGAGTGAAGAAGGATCTACCTCATTTAGCCCTATAGCTCACAATAAGCTGGTGATGTGTGTGTGGGTGTGTGCATGTTTCAGGAGAAAAGCAGACTTTGAGAATTTAGGCAGTGTGCGCCACTGTGGTTATTTCTGTGCACGCTCACAGCAGATGCATGCGCGTACGCTTCCTTACATGTGATAAGGATGGCAGGTGCCTTTTTTCAGGACAAAGAGAACAGCTTCATGGAACTGCGGAGAACAACACAACCCGGGTACAAACAAATGAAAGCACTCATAAGTCAACTTCTCTCTTCCACAAGTAGACAGCTAGGACACGCAGACAAAGGGCGCATTGATATCGGCAGTGACACACGGGTGGCAGCTGTACACATCATGTCATTCAGTCGTGGTTGCTGTGAAAGGAGACTCTGTCAGACAAAGTGGAGTGTGGTGATGTGCTTAATCCTGTGTGGAAATGTAGTGTAAAAATAATTCAGGTTTTTGTTATAGAAATAATAACAAAACTGATGCTGCAGAGTCAACCGTTAAGCTAGTCTTGCTTAACTTGGATGCACATTATAAGAGAGTCGTGGTACTGAACAAATCCAAACACTCAATACATGTTAATAAAAATGTTTACGATGCTTTGGATGTAGTAAACACATGTCGCTCCACTTTCACCGGGCTAACACAGGGACGACTCACTCATGTTCATACCTGCAGAATTGTAGGATCACAGATTAACCTGACATGCATGTCTTTGGAAGAACCCCGAATATCCGGAGAGAGCCTACGCAAGCAATGGGAGAAAAAGCATAATCCACACACAAAAACCCCAACAAGGAATCTCCATCAACCACTGCAGCACTGCGCCAACCACAAAAACAGGTGGATTACTTTTATCTTGGCTTCCTGCATCTATGATGTGCGTTAGAATGGCATTTGTGAAATGCTCAAAAGGGATGAGCAAGACGTGTGGTTCAAAACAGGTTTTTGGAGAAAGTTACCAAACTTTTTAGGCTTTTAAAAAAAATGTAAAGTTATTATATGTTTGCATTGACCATAGAAACAAATCTCATAACAGGTGCACTTTGGATCACAAAGAATATTTGCACTCAGATGCATTTCTTGTTGTTTTTCTCGGTTGCTGGGCATAAAAACTGCATTGTGATGTTCAACACCCTCACTACCATCATTTACATAATTAAGGCTTAACAGCAGCAAAATACGCATTGCTATTTATTTCGAAGGCGTGGAAAACTCCAAAGAAGATGTCCCGCAGTGGTTTAAAGCATGGAAACTGTGCACTGCCTGGTTTTTGTGCAATGCCTATTTTTCTCTGCTCAGTGACAGTGATATACCGGTTTAGATTACACCGTCCCATCGAGAATTCAGGGCTTGTCATTTGTGATGTGTGATGCAACTGTATGGCAACCCTGTGCCCCAGAGCTAACACTCCCACTGATACCAAAGCTACTTTCCGGCACAGCACTCTTACCACCACAGGCCTTTCAGAAAACAAACCCATTGCACCCACAGGCTGAGGACACACAAAAATGCACGTGTACACAACACAACCTTAGGATTTGATTACATCCTCTGCAGCGTGGACATATAAATAAATATATAGATATATATATATATAGAGAGAGAGAGAGAGAACACAACATCTGAGCTGGATAAATCACATATGATCACCACAGTGTTGATGCCTTGCTGAAAAACTGTCATATGTAGTAACATTTAGGTTTCGTGATGGATTATTTTGCACTACTTGTTTGGTCGTAACCTAGTTGATAAGCTGTAAGGTAAAATGTTGCTTTATGTTATTATGCAATAGGATCCGACTAACAGGAAACGTAGCAAATTCTGGGACTCTGATGAAAGCGAAAGAGAAAGGGACTGCCATCCTGCTGCTTTGTTGCTCCCAAAGTTTGTCTCATTAGCACAAAAATCTTTGAAGTATCAGTAAACATGCTCTGTTTAAAAGTAAATCGAATCAGCAATGCACAACTGCTTTTGGAGGCTTAAAATTGAGGCTCTTTCTGTTAAGCTGTTTCAGAAAATAGATGGATTGATAAAAAAACTGAGGCATGGATATAGAAAAGAACATGTGGCTTGTTCAGGCAGAAGACAGAGTAGAAGATACTTCAATAGATGATGTTGAGCGCAGACAATTTTCATATCCAATGAAGCGTCACAGCAAAGCTTCTGTACCTCCACATACAAACTATTGATAGTTTAACTGTCACGGCTAGACGGTCCTCACCGGTCGCCTTGCCAATTTTTGTTGTGTTTGTGTGTACTTTGTGGTGTTCTCCTCTCCATCCGGTGCATGTGTGTTTGTATGCGGGAACGTGTACTTCCAGAAGCCGTGGCACGGAACGGCAGCTGACCCGGGGGGAGTATCCTGAGCTGGAATCGTCACACCTGTGCTTAATCACTTCGCCGGTTACTACTAATCCGAAGCGGACCTATTTAACGGTGCGGTCGAGTCACGACCAACGCTGGAACGTTGAGCTAAACCGGGTAGCGTAGTCGCGATTAGCATACCTAGTTTGTGAAGGAGAGAGAACGTTTTCGTTACTGCGCGTGTGTTTTTCTCATCTGCCTCCAGGATCCAGGGATCGGAGGAGGAGCGGGCACAAGGAGTTGTTTTGGATTGTCACTGCATTTTCACCACTGTATCACTGCCCTTTTTGGATTACAGACTCGAACTGTTGACTTATTTATTCACTGTGAATAAATTCACTGTCACTCTGCAAGGAGTCTCTCACCTGAGTCCTTTAACCCAATTCACCATGACATTAACCAAAGTGGCTGCAGGCTGAGAAGATCATTACTAAAACTTGGCCTTATGGTGCGTTCCAGATCCCAGTTCCCAGCCAGAATTTCCATCTGGAATGCCACCTCAATTTGGATTTCCCACTCACAACGCCAGAGCAGCCCCACTAACCCCGAGTTGAGGATCCAAGATGGGAGTGGTGAATGTAAACAGTAGTGAAACTTTTATTCTGTCCTGCCACTGTTGTGTATTTGTAACTCACTAAATAAGCCATGCACAGAGAACTGACCAAGCTCTACCCGTGAAAGTGCTGCAGCGATTCAAACAAGCATTGTGCTGTACAGCCAGAGATGCAAGGCAAAACAAATCCTGCTTTTCTTTCGCTTTTCCAACCTTCCTACTGGAAAGCATTAACTAAAAAAATAAGTCCGTGTGTGTTGAAGTCCCCTGGTTCAAAGTCCTATCCGCCTTTGGAAATTTGTCAGTCTTTATCTTTCTCTAACTGGAAACACTACAATGTGCTGTTTTCGGTTTCCATATGAGTCATGTAAAAAGACTGGGAGCAGCGGCCGGCAGTCATTTAGGCTCCACTTGTTGCTTTAGTCTATTATTTAAAGGACTATTACCACATAATCTGCTTACAATACACAAAATCTCTGTCTGTGTGTGTTTGTTTCTTTGTCTGCCAACTCCTCCCACACGATCAGGAGTTGAGCAACCAAAGCTGCCACACAGATACGTCTTGGGCCCCTGAAGGTTCTCAACTATATCAGATACTGTGATATCATCAAGTTGCCTAGCAACGCTCTAGCAACGGGTTAAAAAGGCCTGTCTGTTTTTCACATTTTTACCTATAACACTTTATAAAAGCATCTACATCACACCATAACATATGATTTATATCCACATTTTTTTTAAATTATGCATTATATGTTATGACGCCTGCTGGTTGCTTGGCAACCCTCTATCAACAGGCTAAAAGGTTGTGTTTTTTTGTCTTTTTTTTGTACTGCATCATTTTTAATTCAAAACAGCGACATGTACCTGATATCCAACAAGCTAAATTATACGTGACAATTTCATCATGTTGCCTAGCAACTACTAGGCTAAAGTGACCCATGACCTACAACAATAAAAGCATATTAGCATTTTTATTTCCTGGCTAATAGCATACACAGCCTAAACAATGCTGTGGCAATAACATGTAGCCTAATTCATAAACAACAGAAAATAAACTTGGCGAACATGTATAAAAAGAGTGAGATAGCGCCCAAAAAATACGAATTTAAAACCACAGGAGAAAACACAGTACACTTACCTGTATCAGTGACAGGTTACTGAGGTCCAGTCTGAAAAGGTAGTTTCTGAATTAAGAAGAAAGGGAAATGATGTAAGGGACCGGCTCAAATCCAGCAAAATCTATTAAACAATGCAGATGAAGTATTAGAGACCAGCTGTCAGGTTAACACAAAGTGGATTAAAGCACAAACTGTACTGCCCGTCACTCTTGGGCCATTGTTTTCTGTTAGTCTTTGGTTTTACACTTTTTTGTGATCATGTATGTCTACGCTTTAAACAGGGTCAATCCAGACAAAACTTTAACTCATGTCATGCCAAGAGAATAGAGACACACACACACACTACTGCGGCGTGACGTATTTCTTCCAAATCCTTTGCTCCTGCCAAATCCAAAGCTTAACTTGGTCCAGCGAGGCCTCAGCAAAGCACTTTAAAAGCGTCATTATCCGAAAACCGCGCCGTATGAGTGAGTCAGAAAGGGTATCACATTCTCAGTAATGTGCTCTGTGGGGTGAAAAGCTGAGTGGATTTACAGTTTCTTACCTGGCACCCACAATAAGCTCATTCCTAGTCAGGTCAAGGGTGAGCTGGGAGTAGTCTCTCACACCAGGGTGGGAGAAGGATGAAATCCACGGACTGAGCGCTGAGAGAGAGAAAAGGGGGGGGGGGGAAGGTTAGCAGAAGATAAATCATGTCGTGAGATAAAAGCAGTGACATTTACAAACAAAACTCATAAAAGGGTATAGTTTACTAATGCACGCAAAAACCTTTCCTATTTGGCATTTTATGCACAAGTGTAGGTGTTTACAGCGATGGTTAATTGACCCGATGAAAATCAAATTTATTAAGCAAAATGCCAAACGTTTGCCAGCAACAGCCTCTGTAAGTGAGGTTATTTTTATGATGGCTTTCATTATATTTTAACTGTTGCTCAGACTAAACTCTGGCAACACTGCACGACTATAGATTAGAAAAATGACCAATGCACCAATTATGAATAAGACACATTCATAGTTGCAGCTGAAGTGGTAAAAAAAAGGGCACCAAACAGTGAAGGAAAAGCTTCCTGCTACGTGACGCTGTCCCCTACAGAGCGGGACAAAGTGTCCAGGCCCCATCAGGCAACACAACCCCGATCCAACCTGACATTCAGACAAACGCGGCTCTGTGTGGGGCACGAGGCTGAAATCTCAACGCTGTATGAAACTGGCATTTACAAATCAAAATTTTCAGGGGCCGCCTGGCGGGGCTTTTAACGCCACACTCAAAACTCCAGGAAGAAAAAAAAGAGCATTTTCTCTCCGAACTTTGTGCGGGCCTTTAAACGATTTCACCACATGGAAGTTTGCGGGGCTTAAAGGGGATTTGCTATGTTTCCGATGCTGTAAAACAGCGGTCTCCAACCTTTTTTGCGCCACGGACCGGTTTATGCCCAACAATATTTTCATGGACCGGCCTTTAAGGTGTCGCGGATAAATACAACAAAATAAAACTAGTACCGGTACTGAAAAAAAGAAGATTTATTCATAACACGCGTGAAAAGACCAAGGAAAACCGAGTAAACGATAAAAACGATAACAAAATAACGCTGAAAACCGATAAAAACCCTGAAAACTATACATTTCACACCTGAGCCTCAACTCTCGCGGCCCGGTACCAAAGAGACTCACGGACCGGTACTGGTCCGAGGCCAAGTTAAAAAGGCACGTTAGACACATTTGATCCATTTCCCCAAAACTAGTCCGAAAACGGACAAGGAAAGAATCAGTAATGATCTTAAGCAACTTTATGGTTGTCCACTAATTTTCTGTATCAGAGAAAAACACGTTCATGACCATTGCATGACCCCCCACTGAAAAAAAAATCTTGATTTTCTCCTTCATCAGGGAAGTGATCATCAAACATTTAAAACCTTAAAACGTTCATTTTCTTCTAAAATTAAAAGTAGCTCATAAAAGCTCCGGGCTACGAGTGAGAAACGACATCAAAGTGCTGGAAGAAGTTGCCAGGAACAGCGAAACAAGTCTCCATCACGCAAAGGAGATAGATTGTTAGGATTGATGGGAGCCCATATGGCTCTGTCATCTGCAAACATAACCAGAGATGCGAAAGACAGAAGACAGAAGGCGGCAGCTACAGTACGGTATGGTGCTCTTAATTTAAGATACAGAAAAACACACGCGTACAATATTTAATTAAAGGTTCCAGTATTGACAGGAGACTTCACTGAAGTGATAGTGTTTGCAGTCAGATGTGGATTTTTCCATCGTCACTAAGCTGCTGTGAGACCAAACTTCATTCTAGTGTTTCTGTTTTTTTCCCCACTCTTGTGAGATGTGAGCAGGGCTGAATCCATTTTCATAAATACAGTGAATATTTAAAAGTCTGCAATTTTCAGTTTGCAGCACAACTGCAATTATATATTCACAAGATAAGGCCTCCGTTATTCTGTATTTGAAAACTGCTGAGAAGAACAAAACCAGCACATTTGTCCATCTCTTAATAATTTTGGACTTCTCTGCATCTAAAAAACAACAAATCAAAATGGACTAAATTAAGTTTTATAGCAGACATTAAGGAACCAGGTACAAACAAAGTAGAAAAAAAGCATAATAATAATAATAGTACTTAGACTTATTTTAGACATATTATAAACCACAAATACAAGCATAGGTTTTAACTTACAGTACAGGTTTTATACAAAATGCTATATATTTTTAATTAGAGCCGGATGGTGTACTTGCAGTTCTAGGCTGCTCCCTAACCTCACTGGCACTCAGACGTCCTCTTCAGAAAGCCTTAATATTTGGCATGATTGTAGCTAGAAGACTTATTCTTAGAGCCTGGAAATCACCATCTCCTCCATTGTTCATGTTAGGAGTTGGGTTCTGGTTATGTGGTGTTTTTGTTTGTATGTGTTTTTTGGTGCCTCCCTTTTTGTATAGGTAGGCGGGGCAGTGAGTCACTGAACCTGGCACACCTGTTACTCATCAGATGCTTTCCTCAGAAGTGTTCTTTAGGAGCTACCTGACAGAGGACTAGTGTCGGAGTATTGGCGTTTTTGGAGCGTCTGAAATTCTGCCCCTGCCTGCTGGAGCCCTTGGATTATTTTTGGTGACTGTAAGGAGTTTTGTTTCCTCCCTAGGATTTTGCCTTGACTGGTTTGTTTTCCGTCTGGAGGTTTTGGCATCAAACAGTACCAAGTAAGCTCTCCAACTCTCGGTAAAGTTGACTCTAAGCGGTTGACTCGGTTATCGGGCAAGACCCTCCTAATTCTCGTCCCTCTCCTTTTTTAGATTGAGTGCACTACCTGTGTGTGTTTTCGTCACCTGCATGTCCTGGCTCCGCGTCCCCATTCATACACTGTTGTATATATTTTGTCCTTGTAAATACCTCCCCCTCACTGTAAATAAACTGTCTTCACCGCAACTCTGCCTCCGTGCGTTCTGCTTCCTGGGTCCATCTGCATTTGCCATAACAGTTCAGGGTTTGGCTACGTGAGATGATTGTTGTTTGTATATTGAAGAGGTTCGTTATCGTTTGGCTGACACCCATTTTAAGTTTGTCGAAATCTGGGGCCCTTTTCTCAATCATATTAATGGGAATTTAACAAACTTTGACCAATTTGACTGCACTTTGTGTTTGTGTGAAACTGCACTTCTGCCGGACCCTGATTCCTTCCTGGACATGTTTCCCACTAGGGATGCAACGATACCAATTTTTTCAAACCAATACGATACCGATACTTGGATCTGAGTACTTGCCGATACAGAGTACAAAAAACGATACTTCTAACACACACACACACACACACACACAAATACAATTAATTGGAAGACAGGTTTTATTATATTCTCCGCTGATAAAAAAATAAAATCTTAATAAAAATGACCACAAAAAAATTTCAAGTGAAAAATAAGCACTTCTGTTAAATTATTGCAGAGTCTCCACATTGTAATTTTACAAAATATCACTGAACTATTGTCTTGAGCTTTCAGAATAATAAATAAACACTTCTGTTTGGAATAAAATAAATACAAATTAGGTTTGCGAATGAAATAAACTTTTAAATTATTGCAGATTGTCCATATTGTAAACAAACAAACAATAATTATTATTAAATAAATAATAAAATATAAAAAATTATAAAATAAATAAAATAATAATTGGCTCCCTGGTGGCCAATCTAAAAAACTACAACAGAAATGACAAGCCACCCTCTGATTAATGAAATAAGTTGGTATCGGTTCATGGTATCGGTTAACTTTTACGAGTATGAGTACACACACATTTTACAGGCCCCGATACCAGTATCGGTATCGGTGCATCCCTATTTCCCACATCTTCTGGTCTTGGTGAACTCTCTGTTGCCCTGTCTAAACTCACACAGAAGATCAACTTCTTTGGACAAAGGTGTTTCTTTTGAACTTTTGATTTGTACTGGCTAACTGGTGTATTTTTTTTAATTTTTTTTTCCTTTTCTTTCCTGTTTTCCTGTTTGGGTTTTTGTTGTTGTTATTGTGTGTTTGGTTTCTGTTTTTTCTTTTTTCTTTTTCTGTGCTTAAATGTTATTGTTTTTTAATCTTATGTCCTTTGTCTGGTGTGGCGTTATGTAACTTTGAACTTAAAATCTTATAAATAAACATTTAAGAAAAAAAGCTATATATTTTTAACAATGGCTTCTGGTTTCCATGACAATGGCAATCTACAGTGTAGTGCCTAGCATCTCAGAAAACAGTCACACCACCTTGTGTGCTGCAAATAACAACATAATACATTGTTAATTATGATAACAACAGCTCTTGTTCTAATAGGAATATAATAAGAGAAAATGAGCAGTGTGCTGCAGGGACACACAAATTTATCAACCAGCTCGATCAGAGTAGCGGTGCAGCTTTTAAAAATTAATAATACACCGGAAAGCACTTTTACAGACAGGATTAAATCTCTGATAATCACAATAAATCATCGGGTGTCCCAAGGCTATTCTAATACGATGCAAATTCTGCAAGAGGTCATCTCTTATTCCCTCCATAAATATTTATACTACACTTATCCACATACAGTGGATTGTTTCAATTTCACAGTCGGCCATGCGTCCATATGGTTTGACCATCTTTGACATGTAGGGTGGGTGTAAAAAAACAACAACACAACCATAGAAGGCCGGTGCAAGGAAGCGAGCGGAACCATCTGTGCATCACTCTGATTAATGGCTGCAGAGGCTGAAGGTTGGGGGGGAGCGTGGGGGACGCGGCGGGGAACGCAGGCCGCCTTTAGCTGCACAGTCTTATGTAAACAGACCTGAAGTTGATTTAAAGAATCCAACATGATCCCGGGATTGCGCAAAGCCACGGCATGTGTGAACAAAGCTTGTATGTGTGTGAACGCTGTCCCCATAACTGGAGGAATGAACATGATTTGAACGCCAACTCAAATCATTAAAAGTCTCTAAATCAATCCCTTAAACACACACGGGCTCAAGGAATTATTGGCAAAGAACAAAAAAAGTTTGTTTTAAAGGCTCAATTACTGCGAGGTTTGTGTTTGTGTGAAAATCAAACTCTGATGTGAACTACAAGACAGTCATTACCAGCTAAAGATGGGTTAGCCGAGGGTGAAATGAGCTCCGTTTCTCTTGTTCTTGTTCTTTTTTTTTGCTTTGTTTGCTTTGTTTGTTCTTTTTCAGGAAAATGAGTTTCAAGAAAATAATCCTTCATTTTCCAACAGCTCATAACGGGTCAGTGAAGGTGTCATCAAAGTGTGAGGAGTTGGGTACCTCCTAATATGAATAGTTAAATCAATAAAATATAAACTGACCTCCAAAAGGCTTTAAGGAGATCTTTCTTTTTTGACATTGTAAGCACTGTGAAGATACTGATTTGCATAACTGAGGAAAAAGAAAAAGGAAAAACATTTGGATTTGAGATCTAAGATAACTTTACAGAGTCTAAGGCTGCGTCCACACGTACACGGGTATTTTTGAAAACGGAGATTTTCCGTTTTCGTTTTAAAAAATAATCCTGTCCACACGTAAAGGCAGAAATGAAGGAAAACGCTGCTAGTAACATGCCAAAGCAGCAGGTGGCGCTATATTCCTAACCGTGCAGAAATGTTGGCCAATCAGAAGTCTAGAAGCCTCGGTGGGAAAAAGTAAACAAAGCTGGGGAATAGAAGCAGAACTGAGGCTGTATCCCAATTCAGGGTCTGCAGCCTTAAAGTACGCAGCCTCAACGATCCTCAAGGGCCGCGTACTCAAAGACTGCTAAGGCCGGAAGTGCGAGGCTTGTGAAATGGGACGGTCTAGCCTCCGTTGCGCTGCCCAGGTTGCCTAGCAACCATGATACTAACAGCTGGAAACGTTTCATACAGCTTTGTTTGACAGAAATGAAGGAGAAAATCTTTTGTTCATTTGTTTGTTTGTTTCTACATGAGCTTTGATCATTCTCTGATTAAGCTCAGCTATTGAACGGCGTATATTTTAAAGTAAAGGCTTTAAAACCAAGTTAGTACAAACGTCACTAATGTCACATAACTTTGCCGACATGTGGCCAACAGGAATGTTTTCATGTTCTTCATTATTAAACATTTGCACATAAATAAGTGACATAATATTCAGTACTTAGTTTACTATGTTACTCTTCGGGCGCCCCTCATCCGCCGTTTTTTTTGGCAAAATTATCCACACCCACCGCCGCGCTATGCATTCTGGGATATGTTGGGCCACGAAGTCAACACCGCCACGTCCTTAAAATTCAGGGAAATGAAGGACGCATTTGAGGGCTGCATTTCGAGCAGCCTTCGAATTGGGACAGCCTTCGTCGCGTCGGTGTGACGTAATCGGCCTTAAAATGCGGCCTTAAAATGCAGGCTGCAGACCCTGAATTGGGATACAGCCCGAGTCGTATGTGTGGAGGGACAGCAAAAATGGAGTTTTCAAAAATATCCACCCTGGTCGGAGTTTTTAAAAATCTCCGTTTTCAGTGACCAAAAACGCAGTTTACGTGTGGACGAAAGGTGCAAACACATAGAAAAATCTGCGTTTTCAAAAATACCCGGGTACGTGTGGACATAGCCTCAGAGGTTATTAAGCTATTTAGGGCTATGACTTGTTTGTCGTTATTTCTGGGGACAGATGATGGAAATGTCAAAGGTTTATAAATACGCTGACTCTTCAAATCTTGTTTAAAGCGTCAGCAGCAATGAGCTCCTCTAACAATCTGCCAAGCACTCTCAACAGCTCTTACCTACAAAGCTGCAAAGCAGGAGGAGGCTTTCAGAAGAAAGTAATGTAATTAAGAAATTGCAGTTGGAGGAGTTGTGGAGGTGAGGTTGTTGGCACAAGGAGCTGCTATAATGGCACAGCCAGGCTGTTGTTGGACTGTAGCAGGCCTTTAGAAAAACTCTGTGAATTCTTAACTTTGTGACCTTCACCAACCTGTGTAGGGTTGAGTTTGAGAAACTTGATGAAATGAAGACTTATACGCTAATTTTGGCAATTCGAACCTTCCAAACAGGCAAAAAAGCTATTTAAGTGCTGTCAAAGCATCGGATGTTATCTGAACCACAATTCATCTCAGTTCAATGTTATTTATATAGCGGCAAATCAGAGCAGCAGCTGTCTCGAGATGCTTTATAGTGTTAAGAACCTACAATAATAGAGAGAAAATGTAAACGATCCACCGAACCCCTCTGGGCAAGTACTTGGCAACAGTGGGAAGAAAAAACTAACAAGAAAAAACATCCGGTGGAACCAGGCTCAGGGAAGAGCAGCTATGGGTTAAGGAAGAGAGACAGAGATTAATTCACTTAACTCTACCTCTACTTTTAAATACTCCAGGAGCAGTGTTGGGAAGGTTACTTTTAAAATGTATTCCATTACAGATTACAGAATACATGCCCCAAAATGTATTCTGTAACGTATTCCGTTACGTTACTCAATGAGAGTAACGTATTCTGAATACTTTGGATTACTTAATATATTATCATGCTGTTTACAACTACATGAATGTACTATTGCTGTGATTTATTACTGTTACTGAAGGTCCGCGGCTCCGAACCGTAGTAAAGGGACCTCTGGGTAATACGGTGGGTTCTGTGTCGGGCTCGTAGCCGAAAACTAGCTTTACTTTGTTGTCTGGGTCAACTTTGCTAGCGAGAGACAGAGAGAGGCGTTGAAAGGCTGCTCCAACAGAACTTATTGTTTTCGGAGGAAAACACGAACACGGTGTACAGTCGAGTCTTAATAGCTTACTTACAACTGGGCTCGTCAGGCACTCTTCTTGGCTGCAGTGGTTATTATTATATTTACATGCTTCCAGCTCCCGTTTTTGCTCGATGACAGCTCGTACTTTTCCTTTTTCTCCCTCCCTCGCTCACAGACACATAACGGGTATGGCAGTCCATTCTCCCTGCAGCACGGACTACACTGCCCATGATGCTACATTCTTTAGAGCTATACCTGTAGCATTCTGCCTATTAGCTTAGCACAACAAGAACAACAACAAAAAAAGGCGCTCTCTCACCCAGGAAACACACAGTCGCAAAGAGAGCGTCACCATGTAACCATGGCAACCGTAACGCTGCCGCCTGGAACAACAGAACGTAGCTGTCAAACAAAACCCAAACAGTCCTGACCCGCCACAATATGAAACAGGGAAGTACCGCCGTGTAATCCATTTATTTCAACAAAGTAACTGTATTCTAAATACCACCTTTTTAAACGGTAACTGTAACGGAATACAGTTACTCATATTTTGTATTTTAAATACGTAACGGCGGTACATGTATTCCCAACACTGTCCAGGAGCCACACGTAAGCCTGCAGTCTGAAAGTGAAGCATTCTGTTGAGATGATATTGCCCCAATGGAGATGTTAAGATAAGTTTGGGCCTGATTCAAGGTTTTGTATGCGAGGAGACAGGATGTTTCTAATTTTAGAGATAAAATGGGTTTTCTATTCTATTATTGGTTAAGAATTTCATAAAGAGAAACACTGCTTCAACTGTGAGCTCAATTGTAGTTTATGCCTGCTTTGCAGCCAGTGTCACAGAAAACACTTCATTATAGAAGGAATTATTCATTTAAATATGATCAAACATCAAACACTGTAAAAAAAAGTCTGATATTGAACAAACATGGCATATAAACACATGGTGAAACGCACAATGGCCAACTGAGAAAGTAATAATCTAAACTAACATTTGCATGTTCGACCTCAATTCAAGTCTCATCTCACAGAAACATTTACAGTGAGAATGACGGATCACAAGAACTCAAGTCCAGTGTTTGTGTTACAAAATATCTTCTTTAACCTTTACTTCAAGATTTTTTTCTTTTCTTCTTTCTGCTATTTTGAACAGTCCTTCGTCTTCTTCGGCTATAACAAAACTGCATCGTTCGTAATTTGACCCTTTAGAAACATTTCATCTTTTCCTCACGTTAGTTAAAGAAATTCTGACCAGACCAAACCACTGGATGCCAACGTGCACTTCAAACAAAAAACAAAAAAAACTTATTAGAGTCCAAAACCCTCCAAACCTTTTTTTCTTTTTTTTGCTGGACAATTTTCCCACTTCAGGCCATGATTGACTACACCGAAGTGCCAAATGGTACGAAAGTAGGCCAAATGTGTCTTTCTCTTTGTATCTTCACACACTTTGAACATTTTTTTGTGTCTTTCCGTACAAGTGCAACAACACGAGCACCTTGGAGGAGAGACTGTTTCAAAGTAATTCTCCCATCTAAACAATTATTGTCTCGCCCCTCTCCGTCAGAGGACAGGCTTTCGGCCTTTCAGTGCAACCATTTAAGAGCCACAGCAGTAGCAGAGAAGCAGCTGGTCATCAGCACGCTCAGTTCAAAAGAGCAGTGCCATTAAACTACATTTAGCCTGTAGCCACATTCGATTCTGAAGAAAGTAAAGCTATATTTTAATAGCATAAATGCAACCCAGACAACCAATCAAAGTCAAAGAAATTAGAAACAGGTGAAGCGACTGCAGAGGATGGGCAGCCTATAAGGGCTACGACGCATCCCCAACGTTACACAGTAAATATCTTCTGGAAAACATCCAGACAATAGAAACGAATGTCATTTGAAAAACGTCAGACAGTTAAAACGGTGACTTACTCTGCACATAAAATTAGACTATTAAAACAGAGCAGATGACACGAACCATAAAACAAGATCGTGCGGTGCAGGAATAGATAACAGGAGAATTCTTTCCACAGACGCATTACGCGCCTAACGCTAAAAACAGGAGCTGTTAGTGTTCAGTTCAGAGAGTTTAATGTAGAGAGTAAATCACTTGAAATTCTCGCTGAGAAGCATTACATGAATATAAACCTTTCCCCACATCACAAATGTCTCTTCAAAAGCTTGTTAAAAAAACAAAAAACAACAAAAAAAGCACAGCAAGGCTGAATTTGATGCAGCAGCATGGAGGACAGCTTGCTTACTCTCTTAGAAGAGCTTCGATATAGTGAGGAGGTCTTCGTTGACTGACATTTATCCTCCTGTGCACAAGTGGTTTTATATTCTCTGCTTACTTCTTTCCCCTCATAACTGTCTGGCCGGGCGGCGGGGCAAATAAGGGACAATAATGCAGGATGAATATGAAAGCCTCCTCCCTCGGGTTGACTCGTGGGCCCCGAGCTGGACTTGATGAACGATGATTGCGATCTTCTTCTTTTTTTTCCTCCCCTTTTGCAATCGGCAAGCAGATGGATTAATGCCCATGACTGCCAGAGGGATGAGGACAGTGGCTGAGACATTTGTCTCACCCAGACATAAATTATAACCTTTCTATCTTCTCCCATCTCACAGTTTTTTAACCGTTCAGCCTCTTCCCACACGACCAGCATGCATGAAGAGCAAAGCGGCACTGATTTGAGTTGCTATTAGGCCAGTACAGAGGCCAATCAAATCTGGAAAAGACCAACATATTATAGACCGTGAGAAAACCAGTGCACGGGAAATTGGGGATCGTGCGCAAACTAACACACAAATACAGACACACACACACCAGACAGCTTAAACACAATCTGATCCGTTTATCACTTAAAGCCAGGTGGAATGTGA
Organism: Neolamprologus brichardi; assembly: GCF_056152115.1. Lineage (NCBI taxonomy): Eukaryota > Metazoa > Chordata > Actinopteri > Cichliformes > Cichlidae > Neolamprologus > Neolamprologus brichardi. The sequence goes on along the minus strand of NC_142119.1, from coordinate 33,064,277 downwards.
GATTCCCCCAAGCCGGAGCTCAGAGATAGGGCTATTTGATAAATAGCCAATCTTACCCCCATCTAATCCCTAAAAAATTTGAGCCTGTGGGTTTTTCCTTCAGCTAGCCCATCAAACCATTCCCACAGCTGGAAGGATGGTGTCATCTATTAAAATGAAAGTACAAACTGAAATACAGAGGGGTTTTTTTTAACATAAAAGGCATGTGATAGGTTTTCTTGAAATCAAATGTTCTACAAAGGTGCAAAGCAGCTGATCTGACAGTTATTAAATCCAGTTCTTTGCATTCTTCAACAGTGTTGGTCAAGTTACTTGAAAAAGTAATCAGTAACTAATTACTGATTACTTCCCCAAAAAAGTAATCCCGTTACTTTACTGATTACTTATTTTCAAAAGTAATTAATTACTTAGTTACTTTTTAAAAACACGATTTACAACCTGAATAGGTGATAAAGTGATAGATCTTTCAGCCCAATTCTACTTTTTCTGCATAATCATCATACAAAATGTAATCAGATGGAAAAGTCTCTTTTTAAAACTTGTTTTATTAGTTTTAATCTTTTAACTTTATGCATCAAGCAAAAATTTAATTATATGCAACATTCTCTGACTGGAAGAAATTAGTTTAACATTTAAACCTATTTTCTGCACATTCCAGCACATAAAATAAAATATTTTTTGTGTGTTTACACTCAGTCTTTCAAATAGATGCAAGTAAAACACAGCAGAAAATAAATAAAGTCAAAGACTAGCGGTCCTGTTGCTCTATTTTCACCTGTAAAGCAGGAGTGGGGTAGGCGGAGGTTTACCCTGGTGCAGGTGTGCAGCGGTCAGTGGAAGAATCCGCGAGTTTCTCTGTGAGTTTCCCATTACGTCGTAGCTACTCGGTGCTTGTTTGGAAGTTTAGGGATTTTTCTTCGCTGTAAAAAGAAGTTTTCTTCCCACGCACAACGGACACTAATGTTTTTGTCACTTTTTATGGAATCAAACTCAAAGTAAGGTCAGTACTTCCACGCTTTAAACGCTGCACGCTCATACTCTCTCTGCACTCGATATATGATCCATTGTTGATCTGCACACAGCTGTTGTCACGAACGTCGCACTCGCTTACGTCACTGTCATGAGACATTCTCGCAAAAAATCACGGTTTTAGTAACGCAGTGTTCCTACAGGAAAGTAACGGTAATCTTTTTACTATTGCAAAAACGGTAATCTAATTACCGTTTTTACAATTACTTGAAAAAAGTAATCGGATTACAGTAATGCGTTACTTGTAAAAATGATCTTTAATTTGACATTTTCTGGAAGATGGAGACTTAGCACAGAAACGCCAGCTCAAGTCTCAAGCAGAAACAGGAAGCCTGATTACTTATATACTTCCTCTAGACGTCACACACACTTTAAGTTTCGATCAAACACTTAGTTTCACTTTCTGCCTGCAGCTCCTATTTTTGCAAAAGCATGCAGTTCCTGTCAGCCTGCGACCTAGTTTTACACTGAAGTCTGGGCCTCTCATAAGAACAATCTAATCAGCAAATAAGCATTAAGAATATATATATTCCATACTGACATATGGAATAAGTCTTGTGTATTTCACTTGCAGTTCTTCACTTTGGCTTTTTTCACCGTCGGTGAGCCACTCACTGTGTCACATTTTTTATCATCGCTGTTATAATCAGGCATGTAGTTGATTTCCTTCCCTCAAGCGCTGCACTGTTTAATGAGCTATAAATGACAAATATTATACTGAAGGTAGCTGTCTATCATCTTCCTCCGG